>NC_090725.1:301405475-301487975 GCF_036898095.1 Palaemon carinicauda | reverse complement strand
TATATATATATATATATATATATATATATATATATATATATATATATATATACTGTATATATATATATATATATATATATATATATATATATATATATATATATATATATATATATATATATATATATATTCGATCACGCTCAGCTCTTCCAATCGCTCTGGTGGAGGAGTAGTCTTACCCTGGTGAGAGGGGGATGTGTGCATATCTGTTTGTATATTTAGCAGCCATTTTTTATGGGTCGTGTACACTAGTGTGTATGTATATATGGTATCCGGACAATTACCCCTGTGATGAATTATCCCCCCCCAAGGACAATTACCCCGTGTGGACAATTACCCCCCCCCTCATTAAATTATATTAGAGCCTTGATACCTCAATTCCTCAAATATAAAAACAAGAAAATCCCATATGTAGATCTCTAGGGAGAAAATATGTTTTCAAATTATGAATTTATTTACTTAATATGTACATTGTACTACAAAGATAAAAACGAATACGTTTGATTGATTAAACCATATGAAAATGTCTTGTTTATTTTCTAAAAATTGAAATTGTATGCAATTCCTTGTAAATATTGTATGGTACTTCTATTTGCATAATCATTTACTACTTTAACAATATGTTTCAAGACATCTAAATATTTTTTTCAAGATTGTTTGTCAAAGACTGCCGAATATAGTCATATGAACGTGTTGTAATGCTTGTTCATTTTAGAGACATCTTGAAAATTTCCTTATACAGTATTAGGTTGGTAGCAGTCAACGCTAGATATGAGACGTCTCTGCCATCCTTCCACCAAACTGTTTGTTCTTGACAGTTCTTCTGAAGTTGGGTTGTACAAATTCCACAGATCCATTGCAAACATTGGTTCTCGTCATCTTCCTCCTCGACGTGGTCATCCTATGAACGTATCTTCAAAGTGATCTTGCAGCATATACGCTTCAGGAGGAAGCATTTCACAAAGAATTTCAGAAGCTTTGGATAACATCACATTCGGGAACAAAAGCTAGGGCAGATAGCATTTTCATAGAGAGCGAAAACTCTTTGTCCCCCAAGTATCTTTGTTGAAATCCATGAGATTGAATGTTTCTGTATATACTTTGGCTAAAGTGGAAAAAACTGCCCTTTATCTCGGTTTCAGGAAATGCCAGATGTAAGATATTAATTGAAAATTTTTCAAAGTCAACTACGATTGATTCTGGCACTAAATCTACTTATATTATTTTAGTTGATCAAGGGCTTACAGGCTTATAGTCTGTTCTTAACTGCTTAAAATGGAGAACTACTAAAAAAGTAAGTTGAAAACAAACAGAAAATCATTTAAATATATATATTTTCAAGTATTTATAGTCGTTACAATTAATGATTGAGACAGTTGTCAAATTTTTAAGGTTCTTGGCTCTTATTTACCTTTTCTTAAGGGAAAATAGTTGTCCTGGAAAGGGGGGGAGGTAGTTGTCCTAGGGGTTATCCTAGAGGGTAATTGTCCATGAGGGTTAATTATCCTATATTAGTTGTCCTAGGGGTTATGTAGAGGGTAATTGTCCATGAGGGTTAATTGTCCTAGACACATATATATGTATACATATACATATATATATATATATATATATATATATATATATATATATATATATATATATATATATATATATATATATATATATATATATATATACATATATATTATATATATATAGTGTGTGTGTGTGTAATTATACCTGTATGTGATGTGTATGTAAGTATAGAATGTGTGTGTATGTTGAAATTTTACACATTTCTCTTGCAAAAGGTATTTTCTGAAATTTCAACTGTAGGTTGAAAAGACAATGTTTTGTTGATCAATTATCTAATTATATTTTTTATTTATATTTTTGTTATATCTGTGATTCACATTTTTATGTTGTACAGACATTTTCTGACGAATACGACACAGTGATAACTTGGTATGATCTGTATTTAATGTAGAACATTGACAATGAATTGAAAATCAACTACTTTTAAGGCAGATTACATTAATTTTTTTACAGAGTGCTCACGTTTGTGTAAGCTGTTATGAAATGGAGGTTGATATTTTTCTCACGAGATATATTTATGCTGTGATTGAAATATATTTAAGGATCATTGGGGAAAATTACTAAAAGTATATCTTGGATTGTTGAAGAGGGAAATTATTACAAAAGACTTTGACACTTCTGGTGCTATTTTAGAATATTTATCATTGATAAGGGTTTTTATCATCAGTAGTACTTGTTTGCAATTTGCTGCAGATTTTCTTTTGCATCCAGTACATTAACATTTGCAAGGTCTGTAAGGAGAGTTATGATATATTCCCGTTCTTGGTATGGTACGAGTGCTGATTAGAATTTTTTTTTATTCCATAAGGTGAGTAATCAACAATCAATCTAGTTTTTTATTTTTATGTTTGTTTTTAAAATGCACGAACCTGATTCAAGAGTTTACGTTTTTACATATTTCAGTTTTTACATATTTCATTAATTGTAGAGATAATCAAGGAAATATGTATTCTATTAGAAGATGCTGAATGTTTCTTGTCATTTCAGAATTGCAAACTACAGATTCTTATTAGTCCACACATGTTGAAAGCTTTCTCTGGAAAGTTTTTCATTCCTTAAGTGCTGTGTATTGTCGTTGTCTCACTTTATGCCATACAACATATATTTTTGTAAAATTTACAGGCACATTCAAAACCTCCCGTAATAAAATTGACGAACTTTATTTCTATCTCTCCTTCCCAGTTGAAGTGTCAGGTTAAGTAAAACATAACATAACAGTAGTTAAGGGTCCAATTGCCTTTCTGCCTCCAAAGATGAGACGGGCAGACAACATTTAATGATCATATTAACTTTCTGCATCCAAAAATGAGACAGGCAAACAACATTTAATGATCATATTGACTTTGTGCATGAAAAATGAGACAGGCAAACAACAATTAATGATCCAATTGCCTATCTGCATCCAAAGATGAGACAGGCAGACAACAGTTAATGATCCAATTGCCTTTCTGTTCTTACATCTAAAGATGGGACAGGCAGACAACAGTTAATGATCATATTGACTTTGCATTCAAAGAAGACACATGCAGATAACACTTAATGATCCAATTGACTTTTTGCATCCAAAGATGAGACAGGCCGACAACAGTTAATGATCCAATTGCAAATCTGCATCCAAAGATGAGACAGGCAAACAACACATATTGATCCAATTGCCTATCTACATCCATAGATGAAACAGGCAGGCAACAGTTAATGATTCAATTTCCTATCTGCATCCTAAGATGGAACAAGGAGACAACAGTTAATGATTCAACTGCCTTTCTACACACAAAGACAAGAGAGGCAGACAACAGTTAATGATCCAATTGCATATCTGCATCCAAAGATGAGACAGGCAGACAACACTTAATGATCCAATTGCCTTTCTGCATCCAAAGATGAGACAGGCAGACAACAGTTAATGATCCAATTGCCTTTCTGCATCCAAAGATGCGACAAGCAAACAACAGTTAATGATCCAATTGCCTATCTGCGCATCCATAGATGAGACAGGCAGACAACAGTTAATGATCCAATTGCCTATCTGTTCTTACATCCAAAAATGAGATGGTCAGACAACAGTTAATGGTCCAATTGCCTCTCTGCATTCAAAGATGAGACAGGCAGACAACAGTTAATGATCCAATTGCCTTTCTGCATCCACAGATGAGACAGGCAGATAACAGTTAATGGTCCAATTGGATATCTGCATCCAAAGATGAGACAGGCAGACAACAGTTAATAGTTCAATTTCCTATCTACATTCTAAGATGAAACAAGGAGACAACAGTTAATGATTCAACTGCCTTTCTGCACCCAAAGATAAGACAGGCAGACAACAGTTAATGATCCAATTGCCTTTCTGTTCTTACATACAAAGATGAGACAGGCAGACAACAGTTAATGATCCAATTGCATATCTGCGTCCAAAAATGAGACAGGCAGACAACAGTTTATAGTTCAATTTCCTATCTGCATTCTAAGATGATACAAGGAGACAACAGTTAATGATTCAACTGCCTTTCTGCACCCAAAGATAAGACAGGCAGACAACAGTTAATGATCTAATTACCTTTCTGTTCTTACAAACAAAGATTAGACAGGCAGGCAACAGTTAATGATCCAATTGCCTCTCTGTATCCAAAGATGAGACAGGTAGGCAACAGTTAATGATCCAATTGCCTCTATGCATCCAAAAATGAGACGAGCAGACAACAGTTAATGATCCAATTGCCTTTCTGCATCCAAAGATGAGACAGGCAGACAACAGTTAATGATCCAATTGCCTCTCTGCATCCAAAGATGAGACAGGCAAACAACAGTTAATGGTTCAATTGCCTTCTGCATCCAAAGATGAGACAGGCAAACAACAGTTAATGATCCAATTGCCTCTCTGCATCCAAAGATGAGACAGGCAAACAACAGTTAATGATCCAATTGCCTTTCTGCATCCAAAGATGAGAGGCATACAACAGTTAATGTTCCAATTGCCTCTCTGCATCCAAAGATGAGACAGGCAAACAACAGTTAATGGTTCAATTGCCTTTCTGCATCCAAAGATGAGACAGGCAAACAACAGTTAATCCAATTGCCTTTCTGCATCCAACGATGAGACAGGCAGACAACAGTTAATGATCCAATTGCCTCTGCATCCAAAGATGAGACAGGCAAAAACAGTTAATGGTCCAATTGCATATCTGCATCCAAAAATGAGACAGACAACAGTTTATGATCCAATTGCACATCTGCATCCAAAGATGAGATAGGCAAACAACAGTTAATGGTCCAATTGACTCTGCATCCAAAGATGAGACAGGCAGACAACAGTTAATGATCCAATTGCCTATCTGTTCTTACATCCAAAAATGAGATGGTCAGACAACAGTTAATGGTCCAATTGCCTCTCTGCATTCAAAGATGAGACAGGCAGACAACAGTTAATGATCCAATTGCCTTTCTGCATCCAAAGATGAGACAGGCAGACAACAGTTAATGGTCCAATTGCCTCTCTGCATCCAAAGATGAGACAGGCAGACAACAGTTAATGATCCAATTGCCTCTCTGCATCCAAAGATGAGACAGGCAAACAACAGTTAATGATCCAATTGCCTCTCTGCATTCAAAGATGAGACGCAGACAACAGTTAATGATAGAATTGCCTCTCTGCATCCAAAGATGAGACAGGCAGACAACAGTTAATGGTCCAATTGCTATCTGCATCCAAAGATGAGACAGGCAAACAACAGTTAATGATCCAATTGCCTCTCTGCATCCAAAGATGAGACAGGCAAACAACAGTTAATGGTCCAATTGCCTCTCTGCATCCAATGATGAGACAGTCAAACAACAGTTAATGGTCCAATTGCCTCCGCAACCAAAGATGAGACAGGCAGACAACAGTTTATGATCCAATTGCACATCTGCATCCAAAGATGGGACAGGTAGACAACAGTCAGTGATCCAATTGTCTTTCTGCATCCAAAGATGAGACAGGCAGACAACAGTTAATGATCCAATTGCCTCTCTGCATCCAAAGATGAGACAGGCAAACAACAGTTAATGGTCCAATTGCATATCTGCATCCAACAATGAGACAGGCAGACAACAGTTTATGATCCAATTGATCATCTGCATCCAAAGATGAGACAGGCAAACAACATTTAATGGTCCAATTGCCACTGCATCCAAAGATGAGACAGGCAGACAACAGTTAATGATCCAATAGCCTATCTGTTCTTACATCCAAAAATGAGATGGTCAGACAACAGTTAATGGTCCAATTGCCTCTCTGCATTCAAAGATGAGACAGGCAGACAACAGTTAATGATCCAATTGTCTCTCTGCATCCAAAGATGAGACAGGCAGACAACAGATAATGGTCCAATTGCCTCTCTGCATCCAAAGATGAGACAGGCAGACAACAGTTAATGATTCAATTGCCTCTCTACATCCAAAGATGAGACAGGTAAACAACAGTTAATGGTCCAATTGCCTCTCTGCATTCAAAGATGAGACAGGCAGACAACAGTTAATGATCCAATTGCCTTTCTGCATCCAAAGATGAGACAGGCAGACAACAGTTAATGGTCCAATTGCCTCTCTGCATCCAAAGAAGAGACAGGCAAACAACAGTTAATGATCCAATTGCCTCTCTGCATCCAAAGATGAGACAGGCAAACAACAGTTAATGGTCCAATTGCCTCTGCATCCAAAGATGAGACAGGCAGACAACAGTTAATGGTCCAATTGGATATCTGCATCCAAAGATGAGACAGGCAGACAACAGTTTATGATCCAATTGCACATCTGCATCCAAAGATGAGACAGGTAGACAACAGTCAGTGATCCAATTGCCTCTGCATCTAAAGATGAGACAGGCAGACAACAGTTTATGATCCAATTGCACATCTGCATTCAAAGATGAGACAGGTAGGCAACAGTCAGTGATCCAGTTGCCTCTCTGCATCCAAAGATGAGACTGGCAAACAACAGTTAATGGTCCAATTTCCTCTCTGCATTCGAAGATGAGACAGGCAGACAACAGTTAATGATCCAATTGCCTTTCTGCATCCAAAGATGAGACAGGCAGACAACAGTTAATGATCCAATTGCATATCTGCATCCAAAGATGAGACAGGCAGACAACAGTTAATGATCCAATTGCACATCTGCATCCAAAGATGGGACAGGTAGGCAACAGTCAGTGATCCAATTGCCTCTCTGCATCCAAAGATGAGACAGGCAGACAACAGTCAGTGATCCAATTGCCTCTCTGCATCCAAAGATGAGACAGGCAGACAACAATTTATGATCCAATTGCACATCTGCATCCAAAGATGAGACAGGTAGGCAACAGTCAGTGATCCAATTGCCTCTGCATCCAAAGATGAGACAAGCAAACAACAGTTAATGGTCCAATTGCCTCTCTACATTCAAAGATGAGACAGGCAGACAACAGTTTATGATCCAATTGCCTCTCTGCATCCAAAGATGAGACAGGCAAACAACAGCTAATGGTCCAATTGCCTCTGCATTCAAAGATGAGACAGGCAGACAACAGTTAATGATCCAATTGCCCTTCTGCATCCAAAGATGAGACAGGCAGACAACAGTTAATGATCCAATTGCCTCTCTGCATCCAAAGATGAGACAGGTAGGCAACAGTTAATGGTCCAATTGCCTCTCTGCATTCAAAGATGAGACAGGCAGACAACCGTTAATGATCCAATAGCCTCTCTGCATCCAAAGATGAGACAGGCAAACAACAGTTAATGGTCCAATTGCCTCTCTGCATTCAAAGATGAGACAGGCAGACAACAGTTAATGATCCAATTGCCTTTCTGCATCCAAAGATGAGACAGACAGACAACAGTTAATGATCCAATTGCCTCTCTGCATCCAAAGATGAGACAGGCAAACAACAGTTAATGGTCCAATTGCCTCTCTGCATTCAAAGATGAGACAGGCAGACAACAGTTAATGATCCAATTGCCTTTCTGCATCCAAAGATGAGACAGGCCGACAACAGTTAATGATCCAATTGCCTCTCTGCATCCAAAGATGAGACAGGCAAACAATAGTTAATGGT
Source organism: Palaemon carinicauda (assembly GCF_036898095.1). Taxonomy (NCBI): domain Eukaryota; kingdom Metazoa; phylum Arthropoda; class Malacostraca; order Decapoda; family Palaemonidae; genus Palaemon; species Palaemon carinicauda. Next base: position 301,480,327 of record NC_090725.1, on the reverse strand, counting down.
CCAATTGCCTCTCTGCATTCAAAGATGAGACAGGCAGACAGTTAATGATCCAATTGCCTTTCTGCATCCAAAGATGAGACAGGCAGACAACAGTTAATGATCCAATTGCCTCTCTGAATCCAAAGATGAGACAGGCAAACAACAGTTAATGGTCCAGTTGCATCTGCATTCAAAGATAAGACAGGCAGACAACAGTTAATGATCCAATTGCCTCTATGCATCCAAAGATGAGACAGGCAAACAACAGTTAATGGTCCAATTGCCTCTCTGCATTCAAAGATGAGACAGGCAGACAACAGTTAATGATCCAATTGCGTTTCTGCATCCAAAGATGAGACAGGCAGACAACACTTAATGATCCAATTGCCTTTCTGCATCCAAAGATGAGACAGGCAGACAACAGTTAATGATCCAATTGCCTCTGCATCCAAAGATGAGACAGGTAGGCAACAGTTAATGGTCCAATTGCCTCTCTGCATTCAAAGATGAGACAGGCAGACAACAGTTAATGATCCAATTGCCTTTCTGCATTCAAAGATGAGACAGACAGACAGCAGTTAATGATCCAATTGCGTTTCTGCATCCGAAGATGAGACAGGCAAACAACAATTAATGGTTCAATTGCATATCAGCATTCAAAGATGAGACAGGCTAACAATAGGTAATGGTCCAATTGCTTTTCTGCGACCAAAAATGAGACTGGCAAACAACAGTTAATGATCCAATTGCCTCTCTGCATCCAAAAATGAGACAGACAGACAACAGTTAATTATCCAATTGCCTCTCTGCATCCAAAGATGTGACAGGCACTCAACAGTTAATGGTTCAATTGCATATCTGCATCCAAAAATGAGACAGGCAGACAACAGTTAATGATCGAATTGCCTCTCTGCATCCAAAGATGAGACAGGCAGACAACAGTTAATGATCCAATTGCCTCTCTGAATCCAAAGATGAGACAGGCAAACAACAGTTAATGGTCCAGTTGCCTCTGCATTCAAAGATAAGACAGGCAGACAACAGTTAATGATCCAATTGCCTCTATGCATCCAAAGATGAGACAGGCAAACAACAGTTAATGGTCCAATTGCCCCTCTGCATTCAAAGATGAGACAGGCAGACAACAGTTAATGATCCAATTGCCTTTCTGCATCCAAAGATGAGACAGGCAGACAACAGTTAATGATCCAATTGCCTCTATGCATCCAAAGATGAGACAGGCAGACTACAGTTTATGATCCAATTGCCTCTGCATCCAAAGATGAGACAGGTAGGCAACAGTTAATGGTCCAATTGCCTCTCTGCATTCAACGATGAGGCAGGCAGACAACAGTTAATGATCCAATTGCCTTTCTGCATTCAAAGATGAGACAGACAGACAGCAGTTGATGATCCAATTGCCTTTCTGCATCCAAAGATGAGACAGGCAAACAACAGTTAATGGTTCAATTGCATATCTGCATTCAAAGATGAGACAGGCAAACAATAGGTAATGGTCCAATTGCTTTTCTGCGACCAAAAATGAGACAGGCAGACAACAGTTAATGATCCAATTGCCTTTCTGCATCCAAAGATAAGACAGGCAATCAACAGTTAATGGTTCAATTGCATATCTGCATCCAAAAATGAGACAGGCAGACAACAGTTAATGATCGAATTGCCTCTCTGCATCCAAAGATGAGACAGGCAAACAACAGTTAATGGTTCAATTGCATATCTGCATCTAAAAATGAGACCGGCAGACAACAGTTAATGATCCAATTGCCTCTCTGCATCCAAAAATGAGACAGGCAGACAACAGTTAATGATCCAATTGCCTCTCTGCATCCAAAGATGAGACAGGCAAACAACAGTTAATGGTTCAATTGCATATCTGCATCCAAAAATGAGACAGGCAGACAACAGTTAATGATCCAATTGCCTTTCTGCATCCAAAGATGAGACAGGCAGACAACAGTTAATGGTTCAATTGCATTTCTGCATCCAAAAATGAGACAGGCAGACAACAGTTAATGATCCAATTGCCTTTCTGCATCCAAAGATGAGACAGGCAGACAACAGTTAATGGTTCAATTGCATTTCTGCATCCAAAAATGAGTCAGGCAGACAACAGTTAATGATTCAATTGCCTTTCTGCATCCAAAGATGAGATAGACAAACAACAGTTAATGGTCCAATTGCCTTTTTGCATCCAAAGATGAGACAGACAGACAGTAGTCAATGATCCAATTGCCTTTCTGTTCTTACATCCAAAGATGAGACAGGCAAACAACAGTTAATGATCCAATTGCACATCTACATCCAATGATGAGACAGGTAGGCAACAGTTAATGATCCAATTGCCTCTCTGCATCCAAAGATGAGACAGGCAAACAACAGTTAATGGTCCAGTTGCCTCTGCATTCAAAGATGAGACAGGCAGACAACAGTCAATGATCCAATTGCCTTTCTGCATCCAAAGATGAGACAGGCAGGCAACAGTTAATGATCCAATTGCCTCTCTGCATTCAAAGATGAGACAGGCAAACAACAGTTAATGGTCCAATTGCCTCTCTGCATTCAAAGATGAGACAGGCAGACAACAGTTAATGGTCCAATTGCCTTTCTGCATCCAAAGATGAGACAGACAAACAATAGTTAATTGTCCAATTGCTTTTCTGCGTCCAAAAATGAGACTGGCAAACAACAGTTAATGATCCAATTGTCTTTCTGCATTCAAAGATGAGACAGGCAGACAACAGGCAATGCTCCAATTGCCTTGCAAAGAGGAGACAAACAAATAGAAAATTTTACGTGTCTTGACACACGTGTGCTATCGGTGATATCAATATATACAATGCTGTTACATTAGTTTGTGTACGTGTTTGAGATACAAAACTCGTGTTTATGAAAACTGACAGAACTTTATTAAACAAACTGAAGAAGATAATTATGGGTAGACTTGCCAGGTTACATGTGTAGGCTAACTAGGGGTTCTTTAAGTTTATAAAATTTTTATCAATGTTAATGGCATTATGGCATACCATTGCGTTCTATGAAGATACCTATATGCCATAGTCTGATATGTTATGTTCCTTTACTTAACCAAATAATTTCTGGTTTAATTGGTTAGTGAATGTTGTGATAAATTAATTTTTCTCATATTTACTTTGATTGATTGATTGATTATTATTATTATTACTGAAGTGTATACCCCGCTCTTCTAATCTGTCACCACATTCTAAGTCATCATCTTTGTCCGGTATTGTTCAAACATTGTTTAATAATAGAGAAACAAATGTTAAATTTTGATGCAACGTAACTTTATAAATAACCCCTCCTTAATGAAATGACTGCTTTACCTTCTTTGCTTCTTTCTTTTCGTAAATTTTTGTCAAAAAGAGAATATATTTTTACTATCTTATATTTATCATTATTTGATTGCAACAAACAATGAAATTTTTTTCCTGGTAATGCGCATTTGCAATAGCCTCATAGCCTGCTGCTTTATCTCGAACCACTATAGGGTAGTCATTGCAAAGGCAAACCGAATCTCTCCTTTATTTATTTTCTTGTACAATTTGCTTGTTTACGACACTGTAAAGTAAAGTTCAAGGTTTCAATTAATATGATTGTATATGGTAAAAGTAAGAAACCTAATTACGGTAATAAGCAACGACAGTAATTGTAATAAATTTAAGCTTAGAAAGAAGCTTTGCACTTATGCATTTTGCGGTTGAGGCTTGAGAAATTAAAGAAGAGTTAATTTATGACAATACATTTGCTTCAGTGATATTTTTTAGAGCAAGAACTAATACGTTAAAACTAAATATTGTAAATAGACACAATGGAGGGAATGTAAACTGTATATTTTTTTAAATTGAGGAGGAAGATTTGATACATTTATTTTTGTTTTGGCAGGAATATAGAAAAGAAAGGAATAAAGTAATTGAGCTACAACAACCATACGAGGAAGACCCAAAGAAAATAGTAGGATTATTCTTATTTAGTGAAACAAATATAGAAAAGAAAAAAGAAGTATTGGGTCTTTTCGGTTTGAGTGCCTATCGAATTTTAATGTTTTTTTTTTATTCCAATGTATGTATTTTGATATGGAAAACCCAAAAATGATAACCATTTTGTGGAGAAATTATTTATTGATGGATGTGATAGGTAGTGGCTGTAAGGGGGGGGGTCGCAGGGGCTAGGCCTAGGTAGGGGTACAGGGCCCTAGGTTATGTGGTTGTATTAGGTTCGGTAGTGTCCCGAAAATCACTGTGGCCTTAAGGGGGGTCGTCCCTCCCCCTCCGGTAGGCCTAGGTAGGGATACAGGGCCCCTATGCTAGGTTAGGTGGGTTTTCTTAGGTTCAGTAGTGCCCTGAAAATCAAGAAAGCGTACAGAGAAATCGCAGCATTTCAGTAAGATATTGATTGATATAAGCCAATTTAAGTGTTAATAAATAATTTCTCCACAAAATGGTTATCATTTTAGGGTTTTCCACATCAAAATACATACTTTGGAATAAAAAAGACATTTAAATTCGATAGGCACTCAAACCGAAAAGATCCGAAGTATTAAACATAATGTGGAAGAAAAGACAAAACAGTACAAGAAGATAAGCATTAGAGGCGCCGTTGTAAAGGCTATGCCTCGCCCCGGAACCTGAACCCTGAACCTTCGCAAGTGTTTGTTATTGTTATTGACTAGATACAGAATTATACTTTGTGTGCTGTAGGTTATTGTGTTACTCATACTTAATCGACCCAAACTAACTATACAAGAAAAAATGGATGATCATATGCTAGATGACAGTGGTTTTCCATCGGAAAGTGATGCAGAGCATAAATACTTCAAGAAATATGTTGCTATTCTTCGCAGATGCAAAAGCATTCAGAAGGTGAGCCAATACCGCAGTTCATACTTTAGTATTATTATAGTTCCAGTCGGGACAACATTTTCTGATAAAAAGAATAAATTTACTGTTGGAATATTGTGTACATTTTTAGTTCATGATATGACTGTAGCCAACTTCTGAGTATTTGTTTTTATCTCGGACGAATCTAACTTCCCCTAACGTAATCAAGTGCTTAAGGTCTATACCCGACCGATCAGACTTTGTCTTTTCGGTACTCCCCCTCCCTTTTAACCTACTCTTGATACTGTTTCTCCAGTATTGGGGTCTTTGTATAATGATGGACAGGACTTCACATGTACTTAGAACACCACCTAACCTATTCAACAATCCGTGTCCTTGTCCACTTACCTAATGGGGCGGGGTGGCTAATGCCACCTGCGACTCCGTTGGTAATTTTGTATATTATTCCATGGTAATGTAACCTAGGAAAAAAACTACTGCTTCTTACAGAAAAAATTACGATCACTACAAAAATGACACTCGTTTCCGTTGCAAATGAATAGTTTCAGAAATATATATACATCTATATCCTACGATAATGGGGGACCCCCAGTGGGAACTCGGGGTTTTGGGTGGGGAAAACATACTGGGGAAACGATATATAATTGTTTTCCTATAGTAAATAACGTGAATTAAGCGAATTTGATGTTCATTTCAATCGGAAACAAACAGATCAACCAATTCGGATAACTTTAAGATGCACGGTGTCACTTCTCTTACGAACGAACGATAACATTAGCAACGTTACCAATAATACACAGTGTTACCAACGTTGACGTATGGTACACAGAGTTACCAACGGCACGTTGACATTACTAAAGATAGTAATGATAGATATTTCCATATATTAAATAATTTCTCCATATAAGTTTTACTCAATATGTAAAATGTACAAAAAGGGCACAGAACCTAACAAACCCTCCTAACCTAGCCTAGTAGTATGACAGGTCACAAAATAACATTTGATCTACCTCGGACGTTGGCAGCACTGGTTACTGTATTTTTTCATGACAATCTTTGCAACGGCGCCTCCAAAGTTTATTCAGATATACTGTTTTGTATTTTCCTCCAGTTATTATAATTTCAAGAAGGTAATGTATAGAGAAGAAAAGGCTTGTTTTACGTTTATATATCGATTCCCCATTATGTTTTCCCCACCCAAAACCCCGAGTTCCCACTGGGGGTCCCCCATTATTGGAGGATATAGATGTATATTTATTTCTGAAACTATAAATTTGCGACAGGAACGAGTGTCATTTTCGAAGAGAGCGTAATTTTTTCTATAAGAAACAGTAGTTTTTTTCCTAGGTTACATTACCATGGAATAATATACAATGAAACCACTCCGTTTACACTACCACATTCCTAGCAATAGGGTTGAAAATAAGAGAGTAATGGGTCAGGGCTGCCATCATACATACAACCTTTTGAAATATTGAACAATATAAATATCATTCAAAAGTTGATTAAGCACCTTGGTAAATGTATTGCTTACATAAACACCATCTCATGTAAATGTTGTGAAATATGGTTTACCAGATGCCCCATAAGCTCTCTACCAGTATCAAAACGTAGCAAAATCAATGAAAAAATTCAAACCAGTCATGCTGGGATTCTGCCAAACCTGACATTCCCTGACATCCTAAGGCAGTATTGAAAAGATCAGATGTATTTTCTTTGTAATACCATTCTGAATTTGTTATAGCCTAGAATCAAGGGAAATATAGTTTAGTCTTAGCTAAACTAGACAACCTGTGTAAAGGCCTGTTGCTGTCTACAAAATTGCAACATGTCGTTAACAAGGTTATGATGATGGCCTTGCCCCATTACTCCCTTATTTTCAACTCTATCGCTAAGAATACGGCAGTCTTAGAGGCCAGTGCTTCCTATTAGGTAAGAAGGTAAGGACATAGCTTGTAGATTAGGTTAGGTAGTGTAATATGCATGTGGGAGTGTCTGTCCGTTGTTATGCAAAGGCACTGCAATCTTAAAAAAGAAAAAAAGGCTAAAAAGGTGTAGTCCTGGCACTGTGTTTGGTTATCTAAATCTAATTTTGTCTCAATAATTACTTGTAATTTTTATGATTGAAGTATGGCAACACAGCATCCAAGTTGGGGTGTCAGACAACAACATGCAAAGGCCCTCACATTTTACTTCTGGATATCTAAGCATCCTAGTAGAATGGCAAGACTGAAGAAGCTTTTTTTACTTAAATAAAGTTTTGCAGTTACAGTATATGCACTGAACCAAAAATGGCAGCAAGATATGCATGAATGGCAATTTTGGCTTTACTGTATTGTTCTTGTTGACAATTAATCACAATATTAAAGCACAATGCTCAACATTGAACAGAATTCAATAAGCAGATTGGTTGAAACCTTAATCTATAAATGGCTGATAGAAGTCAAATAGTTAAGGTAACATCACAGCTCTGTGGTAATTTTCTCAATAATTCTTATTTGATTTGTAAATGAGTTGCTTCAGCCCCTCGTTTTGTTTAGTAGTCCAGAATTGGGTAGTTAAGATTTACTGCTGGCACCATGTTACACTCACAGTCCAAAACCCTTCAATTGATTGCTTGAAGGATTATATCTTTGAATTTCTTAGGTCATAAGATCCTAAGTTGCCATGCCCACAGCCTTGTGTTATTTGCAACACCTTATTTTTGCTATAGTATACAGTACTGTAATGACTACAACTTTAATTCAAGAAATACTTTAAAATTGTTACTTATGAGTTTCTTCCTTTCTACACTTTTCTTTGCTTGTAGTGTATTTGAAGCTCAAGTTAAACTAAAAAGTATACAAAAATTCTAAATGTATGCATCAATGACTTGAAAATGATGTGCAGGGCTTGACATGAGGTCCACTACTCAATAATTTTGCCTTCCCCTAGTAAAGTTCATGCTGCTTGCTATTTTCTAAGGCTTTGTACAGGCAAGTCCTTGTATGTCTCTTTTTTTTTTTTTGTCAAAAATACGGTTTGTTCGTACCCGTAATACAAATCTTCAACCTTTAATAGGAGCATGATGCCCACCCACCGAGTAGCGTAACCTTCATTTTATCTTTGGCTGAAGGAAAGTAAAGACGTACTTCTCGGTATCCTCATCTGCCTTATTTAATCTTTTGCTTTTCTTTCAGATTGAATAAATAGTCTTGCAGACCAACTCATGCGAGGGATATTAAAGGAAAAAGCCAAGGATATGCAATGTTTCCTGGTAACTGTAATTGTGTTATAGTTTTCCATGTAATCTGACTTTGTCCAACATACCTGTTCGTGTCAGACCGAATGTCTGTTACTGTTCTGTCCCTCTTGTGTGTGGCCGCACAACACCGTAAACCTAAGGAAGTCGGCTTTCCTTGGAGACGATGATGCTACTTTGGAAGAAGAATTCTTCCGCTGCCGAGTATAGAGGAGGAATGCTACCCTTCATCTTTCCATCAGTGTCTGTCGATTTTAGGAGGTGCTATGGACATATCGCCTACTTGTGTTGTTGTGGCATCTTCCCTGTAAAAGTGGTATCATTGGCCTGCGCGACTCCGGAGAAGACAAATTTTTGAAGAACAACAAATGGAAGATGACGTCGAAGAAGTTGAGGGCCAATCAATAGGAGTAACAGATACCTTCCGTTTCTTTCCCCGTGGGAGAGACAGTGCCGTACTAAGAGCACACTGCCAGTCGGTATGGAAGAGCGCTACCATTCTTTTCCTCCTTCTGGACTACTGTACTGTATCATTATTTTTTTTAACTTTTTAGAGAGTTGTCCCATAACGGGAAGAAACATCAGTAAGCACTGCTCCTGCTTGTAGTCGGTCTGTTGGCAGTCCCCACAAGAATTAATGTGCACAGGGAAGCCATGCGCAAGTTTTACCGGTTTGAATTGTACCACCTTCCACATGCATAGGCTCTACGTATAGTGAGGTCTTTCACTGTACAGTACTGACCATCAGACTTAACACGTGTAAGGACTCAATCCACGAGCACATCAGGATTTCATGCCCTGCATATATCCATGCACAGTGTCGCCACTTTCTTCACTTCAATGTGCATATCTTCTACATTTAAATTTTTCAATATTAAACTTACCCGATAATCATGTAGCTGTCAACTCCGTTGCCCGACAGAATTCTATGGAGGGATACGCCAGCTATCACAATACTAGAAGGGGGTGTACATACCAGCGCCACCTGTGGCCAGGTACTCAAGTACTTCTTGTTGACACCTCCTCAATTATTCCTCTGTCGTGCTTCCGGCAAGACGTTCTGGGATACGCTTATGTTCTTGGAGTATTTTCACGACTTTGGTGAAGTATTTCTCTTTGATTTCGGCTGTCGCTTTACTGGAAACTTCTATTTTAGCTTAGTTAGCTTTTGGAATTAATTTGATTAATTTTGGTGACGAAGAGAGTATGAACTCTCGTTCACCTTTCAATGGCCGACCCTTCCCTTAGACGGAAGTGTTGGTGTCTAAGAGAGTATAGACTCTCTTTCTTAATTTTGCTTAACAAAAGTTATAGATTTATTTTATATCTCTCCGCCTCTTATAGGCCTCTTCGATTAACTTCCTTTTATTATAAACTTATTAAAATTAATTTTTATATTTGTTTATATTCGACCTTCCTAATAGTAGGCGGTCTTTTCTTGGTACCGAAGTTAATTATCGTGAGTCCGTCATTTCGGTTTTACCTGTTAACATATTATGCTATTTTAAGGTCTTTGAAAGAATTTCTTTGATAGTCTCGTACTTTTTCAAAGTTGAACTAACGTTTTGTTTGTCTCGGCAGTTGTTGACGTTCAGAACGTTTCAACTTGCACTCTATCGTTACGATAGAGAAAGAATGTTCACGGTTTCACATTGCAGTAAGAGTAACCGTGTCTAGCGTTTTGTTCATTCTTTCTTAACTTAATGGTTTTGATCCTAATAAGGAACTTTTCTTTTTGGGAAATATTTCAGTTTTTTCCTTTAACAATAATATGTTTTAACGATATATATGATTGGGCTCTTCTCTCAGGTTCTAAGTCAAGAGAGAGAGAGAGAGAGATAGAGACGGAGGGAGAAAGAGGATAAACGTTTCCCTCAAGCCTGCCAGGCGTACGAGTAACGTCGTTATCGTTTTGCTCTTATCCCTAGTCTCTTTAGGGGAAGAAACTAAACGTTTCTAGAGTGATCTAGTGTTTAGTCTCTTTCCAGCCACTGAATTTTCTTTCATTAGATTTTTCTGTTACATTGTAATTCTGTTTTCGCAATTATTAACTTTTGAGAAGGATAGAATTGCGTGTTTCAGGTACAAACCACTTAAAGTTTCGAGTTCAGTGAAATAAGTGCAAACAGAAATCAAAGTGATAAGTGATTGATGTCAGTGTTATGCGTGAGGGTACTTTTGTGCGCGCCAGTCGTCCTCCCAGTCCGGGACCTCTTGCAAGCTCCCAAGCCCAGGGGAGAAGCAATGTCGAAGGACAAAAGGGTTCGGCAGGCCTTGATCGGCGCACAGAAGTATCCTCGGTGGTTGTGGGCGTGTCTTACCGAGACCGTCACTCCCACCCGCAGACGATTGAGCCCTTATTTTGCTCGTCTGCAGAAGAGATTTAGAGGAGAAAATAAAGGCAGAGTAACGCTGGTCTCAGGTCTCTAGACCTCTTAAACGTAAAGTCCAGACCTATGCCAGACGTACGAAGTAAAGTTCAACAACCCGGATGCAGTCATTGGGTTAGCTCTGACTCTCCTCAGTCATCATTTTGTCGGGCTGAGAGTGCGCCTACACTCCCCCCCCGCCTATGCTCGCTCCGCCTGATCGCAGTACCACCTGCCAGGCGTACGATGTTGTGGACTCTACTACAGTCCATGCAGCACAGCTTTCGGACCTGATGCGTGAGTGTCGTGCCGAGAGTGTTGCACCTCCTCCTCCTCCTGCACCGGTGGTGCACCAACCGCCTGCACCCGTTCAGCCTGTGCTGCACCCGCCTGCACCGGTGGTGCACCAACCGGCTGCACCCGTTCAGTCTGTGCTGCACCCGCCTGCACCGGTGGTGCACCAACCGGCTGCACCCGTTCAGCCTGTGCTGCACCCGCCTGCACTCGCTGCACCCAGTCGCAGCACCATCTGCCAGGCGTACGATGTTGTGGAGGCGTACGATGTTGTGGACTCTACTACAGTCCATGCAAGCACAGCTTTCGGATCTGTTGCGTGAATGTCGGGCTGAGAGTGTTGCACCTCCACCTGCACCCGTTCAGCCTGTGCTCAACCCGCCTGCACTCGCTGCACCCAGTCGCAGCACCTTCTGCCAGGCGTACGATGTTGAACCTCTTTCTGTGTTCGCTGTTCCCAGTGTTGTTCAGCCTCAGCCTTCTTTAAGGCAACCTTCGGTTTGGGATCAGGAGGATTACTCCACTCTTCCTCCTCCTCCCCTGGCTGCTCCACCGGTGGTGCAACTCTCGGTGGAGGTACAACCTCTTCCACCTGTGAGTCAGTCTCCTCAGCTGCTGCACCGAGCTCAACCCGTGCACCCTGTTCCTGCACCTCAGACACCTCTGCTTGCGGGAACTTTACCTTGTTCTGCGCAACCTCGGTCTCTTCACGCTCCACTCATTCCACAGGAACAGGAACTTTCTGCACCTTCCACTGTTGTTGTTCCAGCTCGTTCTGACTCTGCTGTTCAGCATACCTTACCTCCATTTTCAAACCATGGCAAAAATATGAATCATGAGTTATGAATGTAAGGTAAACATTATGTTGATTTTTAAACCCCATGCAAGCATGCATAAAGCACTCTAGCACTGGTCATGGAATTTCTAAGAATGTTAAACGCCATGCACACGCTCTGCTTTCCTTACAGCAGGCTCTGCTTACTACATGCTCAGCATTCAGCATGCTCTGCATTCAGCATGCTCTGCATACAACATGCTCTGCATACAGCATGCTCTGCATTCAGCATGCTCTGCATACAACATGCTCTACATACAGCATGCTCTGCATACAGCATACTCTGCATTCATCATGCTCTGCATACCTTACCGCATGCTTCTCAACATATCTTGGGTTGTTGCCAACTCACTAGACTGTCAAGCAGTTTCATAACGTTGCCTTCTAGTCTGCTGCTTTTGCACCAGTGAACCCTCACTCAGAGAACTTAGCTTTTCTAGGATAAGGTCCCTGTAGATGAGAAAGTTCTTTTCTCCCTCCTTCTGATATTCCCTTGAGGACTCTGTCATTTGGAGGGAGCCTTTAGCTGCATAACCTCTTATGGACTTTTATTTAAGCATTACATGCTTACAGGGAAGGTAATGGTTCCACTTCAGCCGCTAATCCCGTCTGTTACCACACCTGCTCCCATAGACCTTGAGCTGTGTTGCATGACATGCAGTCCAAGCTTAGTCCTTGTTAGAGGATTTTTTGTTTACGGAGTCAATGTGTCACGGGGAAGACGTTCAACAACCAACAGAAGGGACTTGTTGTGACGCAGTGCGGCAACCTCAGCAACCCGTTAAGGAGTTGTCTGTACGACCCAGATAGTCTAGACAGATTCGGGTTGTCACTGTACTTCCTCGCTTGCCCATGATTGACAGTTTACAGACTGTGCAGCAGTATCATGATCTTGTGTCCGGCTCCGTCAGACGACTGGCTTTTAAGAGCTCCCACAAGTCGTCGCTGTCTGGAGATTTTCAAATGGACTATGGATCTGACCAAGGAACTGGGCCTCCTGGTCAATTTTGAGGAGTCTCAGCTCGTTCCATCCCAGACCATTGTTTCCTTGGGTATGGATCTTCAGAGTCGAGCTTTTCGGACTTGTCCGTCGGCCCCAAGGATCTTCCAAGCCCTAGAATGCATCCAGAGCATGCTGAGAAGGAACCGATGCTTAGTCAGGCAGGGGATGAGTCTAACAGGGACACTTTCATCGCTGGCCCTGTTCATCGAGTTAGGGAGACTTCACCTCCGCCCCCTTCAGTATCATCTAGCTGCTCACTGGATAAAGGACTTGACGCTAGAGACGGGCTCAGTTCCTGTTTCCGAAGAGATGAGGTCTACTCTAACGTGGTGGAAGAACAGCATTCTTCTCAAGGAAGGTCTACCTTTGGCTGTTCAGACCCCCGACCACCGTCTCTTCTCGGACGCATCGGACACGGGCTGGGGTGCGACACTGGACGGACAGGAATGCTCGGGAACATGGAATCAGGAGCAAAGGACACTTCACATCTATTGCAAGGAGTTGTTGGCAGTTCATCTGGCCTTGATAAACTTCAAGTCCCTCCAGCTTAACAAGGTGGTGGAGGTGAACTCCGACTACACCACAGCCTTGGCTTACATCTCCAAGCAGAGAGGGACTCATTCGAGGAAGTTGTTCAAGTTCGCAAGGGACCTCCTCATTTGGTCAAAGATCGAAAGCTCACGCTGGTAACGAGGCTCATTCAGGGCGATATGAATGTCATGGCAGATCGCCTCAGCCGTAAGGGTCAGGCCTTCCCCACAGAGTGGACCCTTCACAAGAATGTTTGCAGCAGACTTTGGGCCCTGTGGGGTCAGCCAACCATAGTTCTATTCGCTACCTCGATGACCAAGAAGCTCCTCTTGTATTGTTCTCCGATTCCAGACCCAGCAGCAGTTCGCGTGGATGCCTTTCTGCTGGATTGGTCCCATCTCAACCTGTATGCATTCCCGCCGTTCAAGATTGTCAACAGGGTACTTCAGAAGTTCGCCTCTCACAAAGGGACACGGTTGACGTTGGTTGCTCCCCTCTGACCCGCGAGAGAAGGGTTCACCGAGGTACTGCAATGACTGGTCGACGTTCCCAGGACTCTTCCTCCTAGAGTGGACCTTCTGCGTCAACCTCACGTAAAGAAGGTACACCCAAACCTCCACGCTCTTCGTCTGACTGCCTTCAGACTATCGAAAGTCTCTCAAGAACTAGAGGCTTTTCGAAGGAGGCAGCCAGAACGATTGCCAGAGCAAGGACGATATCCACTCTCAGAGTCTATCAGTCTTAATGGGAAGTCTTCCGAAGCTGGTGCAAGGCCAATGCAGTTTTCCTCAACCAGTACCACTGTAACCCAGATTGCTGACTTCCTGTTACATCTAAGGAACGTAAAATCCCTATCAGCTCCTACGATCAAGGGTTACAGAAGTATGTTGGCAGCGGTTTTCCGCCACAGAGGCTTGGATCTTTCCTCCAACAAAGATCTACAGGACCTCCTTAGGTCTGTTGAGACCTCAAAGGAACGTCGGTTGTCCACTCCAGGCTGGAATCTAGACGTGGTCCTAAGGTTCCTAATGTCATCAGGATTTGAACCGTTCCAATCAGCCTCTTTTAAGGACCTCACATTAGAAACTCTTTTCCTCGTGTGCTTAGCAACAGGTAAAAGAGTAAGTGAGATCCACGCCTTCAGCAGGAACATAGGTTTCACATCTGAAACGGCTACATGTTCCTTGCGGCTCGGTTTTTTTGGCTAAAACGAGCTTCCTTCCCGTCCTTACCCTAAGTCGTTCGAGATCCCAAGCCTGTCCAACATGGTGGGGAACGAACTAGAGAGAGTACTTTGCCCTGTTAGAGCTCTTAAGTACTATCTAAGAAGGTCAAAACCATTACGAGGACAATCAGAAGCCTTATGGTGTGCTATCAAGAAGCCTTCTCTACCAATGTCTAAGAACTCAGTTTCTTACTACATCAGGCTTCTGATTAGAGAAGCAAATTCTCATCTGAAGGAAGAAGACCTTGCTTTGCTGAAGGTAAGGACACATGAAGTGAGAGCTGTGGCTACTTCAGTGGCCTTCAAACAAAACCGTTCTCTGCAGAGTGTTATGGATGCAACCTATTGGAGAAGCAAGTCAGTGTTCGCATCATTCTATCTCAAAGATGTCCAGTCTCTTTACGAGTACTGCTACACCCTGGGTCCATTCGTAGCAACGAATGCAGTAGTAGGCGAGGGCTCAGCCACTACATTCCCATAATTCCATAACTTTTTAACCTTTCTCTTGAATACTTTTTATGGGTTGTTCGGTCGGCTAAGAAGCCTTCCACATCCTTGTTGATTTGGCGGGTGGTCAATTCTTTCTTGAGAAGCGCCGAGGTTAAAGGTTGTGATGAGGTCCTTTAGTATGGGTTGCAGCCCTGTATACTTTAGCACCTTTGGGTTGATTCAGCCTCCAAGAGGAACGCTGCGCTCAGTAAGGAAGACGAACTTAAAAAAGAGACAGAGTAACGGTTCAATTCGACTTCCTTACCAGGTACTTATTATTTCATTGTTATTTGAGATAACTGTTATATGAAATATGGGATACTTAGCTATCCTTTAATCTTGTACACTGGTTTTCACCCACCCCCCTGGGTGTGAATCAGCTACATGATTATCGGGTAAGTTTAATATTGAAAAATGTTATTTTCATTAGTAAAATAAATTTTTGAATATACTTACCCGATAATCATGATTTAATTGACCCTCCCTTCCTCCCCATAGAGAACCAGTGGGACCGAGGAATAATTGAGGAGGTGTCAACAAGAAGTACTTGAGTACCTGGCCACAGGTGGCGCTGGTATGTACACCCCCTTCTAGTATTGTGATAGCTGGCGTATCCCTCCATAGAATTCTGTCGGGCAACGGAGTTGACAGCTACATGATTATCGGGTAAGTATATTCAAAAATTTATTTTACTAATGAAAATAACATGTTTAAATACCTCTCATAAATGGCAAAGGCAAGGGACAGTGATATTGTCCAACAAGCAATGTAGTACCCTAGAGACTGACCATATATACATATGGACAGTCCAAAGCCCCCTCTCCACCTAAACTAGGGCCAGGGAGGAGTAGGTAATGGCTGCTGATGACTCGTCAGGTAGACCTATAGGCTCCCCCAAACCCTCCATCCAAGGTTAGTGAGATTGCAAACACTTAAGTAACTATCAAGTTTGAGCAGGACTTGAACTCCAGTCCGGCAAAATTCCATGCACGTGGTCTCCACGTTTCTAACCTCCATGTGCACAAGCTCTTCATACGATCTTTCATGTATTTCATGTCACGAGTGTAAGGACTCAATGCATGCGTATAACAGAATCCCACCTGCACAGTCTCTGACCATGCTGTCTTTCTCATGTATGAGCAATGTCGTCACACATACATTGTCGGGCAGTACAGCCTTTCATGTTTACACATAAGGTCTCTGACAGTGTTGCTTTTCATGTGAAAGCGCAAGGTCTCTACTTGTACGAGCTTCATGACCATGAACAACCACACCCATGATCATCCACCCCTACTGATCAACCACACGCTTGAATACCACAAAAACAATGGTCTAAGCCCATGATCATCCAATCGTGCAATGGTTCACGTCCCACGATTATTAGCGAGCTTTATGAGTACGATCACCATTATGATTTCCACAGGCTAAGGGTACACTTATTACATTTCAGATTGCTTCTGATGTTCAAACATTCCATCACTACTTGAGCAGTCTCGGTGTGACCAGTCACTACTGTACTGTACATGATTGGTCTTCTCGTTTCACCCAGGTGAGTGACGAGACTACCCCAAACCAATATATCCCAGGTGTACTGTACATACATACCGTACCAGGAATGTATCTACTTTGCCGAGCCAAGTTACAAGAACACCCCGGACTGATAACTCTCTGCGTGCACATGGGAGGCAAGTTGCGTACTGGGAAAGTATCTACAAGGTACTAGGGAGGACGACCCTAGTACATTCTTGTCTCGTGTGTGAAGCGAGGGGTTGTATATCTGGAACGTTTCCTTCCTCGAGAATACGTTTCGGTACAGGGTTTGTGATTTACTGCGTTTTTCAGACTACTCGATTGAACACCTCACGCCTGTTCTTCATTGACTTTCAGATCACAGAACATCTGACATCAGCTTTGTTGTAGCATACCTAGTACATGATACCTATAGAAGAATAACCTATGATTGTTTCCATTGCTTGTACTCCTTATAAGGTCTTTCTTTGATGAGCATTTAAGTTTCCCTGTGCCCTTTTCCTTGGTAGTGTATTTTGTTTTTATGGGAACATTCCGTATGTGTTCACTCCGGGCAAGACAAGTCTCTTCGTGCTTGTTCACATTCATCATATCCCACAGGATTGGCCGCAATTGGGAACCGGAACCGTGCGACAGGTAGTTGCGATCAGGAAATATTCGACAGGTACCTGTGATCAGGAACCATGTGACAGGTAGCTGCGATCGGGAGCCATACAATCGATTGCCATGATTGGTAACTGTACACTCAGTAGCCATGTTCAGGAACCATGTGACAGTAAGCTGCAATCTCGAGTCATACAATCGGCCACGTTGTGGCAATCATGCAATAGGCAACCTTGAACGAGAACATTGTGATTTGGAGCCGTACAATCGACCTCTAAGATTGGTAATCATGCAATCTGGAATCACACAATTGGCATTGGCAATCGGGAACCACATGATAGGGAATCACACAATCAGGTCCACATGATTGAGAACCACGCGATCGTGAACCACATGCTCGGAACTTACACTTGTTTTTGAGGTGATCGATACCTTGAAGTCACCAGGTAACTAGTTTATCTGTTCCCATTACATGTTCCTTCTCAGTGTTCTTACAGCCCCGAAGTGAAGGAGAAAGCTGTCATCAAAGTACGGGACGACTAATCTGGCAGAATTTTTCAAGACTTCAACCTATTCCTCTGTACAGTTTCATGGGAGGAGCAGTACTGTACCCAAACCCAATTTCAGTGCGAGGTACTATACTGCATCCCATGCTCCTGCTACCTATGATTGTTCTCACACAAGATCATACGCAACCACAGCTGGTCAGGACATGGGTAGTTGCCCGAATCTCTCTCCTGTCTTGCAAGTTCCGGAGACGTTTCAGTAATACTATCGTTTGAAATCTCCCTACAGGCTGATACTGCTCCTCAATCCAGATCTTCCCATACTTGAAGTCCAAACCATGACTGAGTTTTCCCAGACGGAAAGATTTTTCAACTCGGTTGCGCAATAAGGGTGGGAACAGGTAAAGTCAAAAATCTGTTCTCGGCACTTGTATAAGCACCGAGATGCTACATCGTGTACACGTGGTTGTCGCCAAGAATCCTCTCCAACCACACTTGCAGAGACATGATAACTCGATGACAACCTTATTATTTCACGCTTTGTGGATGAAGGTAATCTAGCATATCCTCTGAACGAAAAGGTTTTAGCAAGGAACTGCGTAAAAAGTCTGGATATCTCAGCAAGTCAGTAGAGTAGGAGCTACTCTAACCCTCAAGAGGAACTTGGCAGTAGGGTAAGTGCTGGAGGAAAGAGACTGGAATTGCCAGACAACCTTCACAATCCATTACCAAAAGGAATGTACTCACAAGTCCTTCAACGCATTCTCCCTGGGACCTCTGTGGTAGCTGCTCAGTATGTGATGTAGCATTTTTAGACTCCATATATGACAAGATGTATCATGTCTATAATAACAGTTGTGACGTCAGTCTAAGGTAATAGCGACAATATTAGGCCTATTTCCTCGTTTCTCCCCCACTTTGGGGGCAGCGGTCAACTTGTTATGTTGCTGGAATTGAGGCAGATGCAGGTATGCTACCATATCTAGCACTGAATTATTACTCTTTATTAGGCTTGGCATTATATTCTGACAAGATATCCCTGTAAGAATGAGGGGTCCTTCCTTTACTACTTGCCGAAGTATAGAAGCCCAGTCTATCACCTAAACACTTTTAAGACAATAGATGTGGATGGAAGTCAGCATCCCGGGAAAGTCTCCTATTAAAGAATAAGCGTTTGTTTCCATGTAGGAACAAATCCCAAATTTTGAATATAATATGTATTTTTCTAAAGATCACTTGGGAGAGATAAGGTTCCCAGCTGCAACTGTTGGGTATTTAAGAGCCTGTAAGTTCTTTAGATAGTGACGTTTGAAGACCATAGGAGATTTCCAACCCGTGTACATTTTAAGGTCATCAAAGTCCATATTCTGGAAATAATTGATGGAGGTAGCTACGGACCGGATATCATGAGCATGGGGAAATGATCCCGGATTGGCTTGTTTAATGAAGTATAGGATCTGTTGCCTAATACCATGTATGGAAATGGTACCTCCTTGTTCTCTGATAAACAAGGGGCCAGACGATCGGGTAGCAGTCCTGGCTAAAAAGGCCCTGAGAGTGGTGACCGGACATAGAGAAGTATCTTGGAGAAGAGGAATAATCTTCCAAGGGGACCACCTATTTTGGGGGTCCTCGTTTTTAGCTAGTACTTCACCTGAAGGGAGGAAATCCATGTTTTCTGAGTTTCGTGAGAGAGCTGCTAGTTCTGAGATTCTAGAACCCGAGGCCAAAGCTGTTAGAAATAAAGTCTTCCTAAGAAGAGTGATATAGGAGCAGGATTCGTTGTCCGTGTCGGAGGCCAGTTTGAGGACATCATTTAGAGACCAAGAGACCTTTTGTGGACGAACCAAAGGTCGAAGCCTAGCGCATGCTTTTGGAATAGACGAGAAATAAGACTCTGCCAGGTTAATGTTAAACCCAACCAGGAAGACTTTCCTCAGAGCTGACTTAATGGTGGTTATAGTGTTAGCTGCTAGGCCTTTGTCAAATATGGACCTAAAGAAGGAGATGGCTAAATTAGGAGTCATAACCGAATGGTCTGAAGTCCTTAAGAAATCTGCTAGTTTCTTAACTGCCGAACCATATTGGCGAATCGTAGAGTCCCTTTTGTCTGATTCTATAAAGAGGACATTATCTGGGTCGATGTTTGCGGCCCTACGCGCCGCAAACTTCATGAAATCCACAAAGTTAGGGTTTTGGCTTGAGGAATCTGACACAGTCCGAGTTTGGACCACTTGGGTCAGTCTGGGGAATGGGATCCGGAAGGGACGGAGTTTCAACTCGAGGAGGAGAGGAAACCAACTGCTCTTTGGCCAGTGAGGTGCCACTAAAGCCACTGCCCCGTTGAAGGAGCGGAGTTTGTGCAAGACTTTCAGTAGAAGATTCACTGGAGGGAATAAGTAGATCTTCTGCCAATGGTTCCAATCCAGGGTTAATGCATCCATGGCATAAGCCTGAGGGTCCAGGTTCGGTGTCACATAACATGGGAGTTTGTGATTGAGTCGGGTCGCGAATAGATCTACCTGGAGACCTGGAACCAGCCTGAGTATCCACTGGAAGGAGCGCATGTCCAGGGACCACTCCGATTTCAGTGGGCTCGTCCTGGATAATGAGTCTGCTGTCACATTCTAGACTCCTGCTAGGTGAGTTGCTGACAGGAACCAGTCTTTGTCGGCTGCCAAGGCGAAGATAGTGACCAGGATCTGTTCAGGTTGGGTGATTTGGACCCCCCCCCTGTTGAGGCAGTGGACTACGGCCGTGCTGTCTGAGACTACTCTGATGTGGGTTGACCTCGGAGGAGAGATTCTCTTCAGGGTCAAGAACACCGCCATGGCTTCGAGAACATTGATATGGAACTGTCTCATGGCGGGTAACCAAGAGCCCTGAAACATCTGATGTTGGGAGTAACCCCCCCATCCACTCAGAGACGCGTCGGTATGAATTGTCACTTGTGGAGAGGGGAACTGTAGAGGAACCGATTTGGAGAGGTTCCTCCGTTCGGACCATGGTTGTAGTCTCATTTTCAAGACAGAGGGGATCTTCGAGGTCTTGTCTCTTAAAGGTATTGTCGCTCTCTTTCTCCAAACTAGATTAATGTCTTTGAGTTTGGCTTATAATAGGAGATCGGTCAGTGAGGCAAATTGGAGAAGGCCGAGGATTCGTTCTAAAGCTCTTCTGGACACCTGTTTGTGTTTGAGAAAGTTCCTGATCTTGGAAGCTATCTCCCTTACCTTCTTGGGAGGAATGGAGAGCTTGTGCTTTGAGAGGTCCCAACGGATGCCTAACCATTCGAAGTGGCTTGATGGTTGTAGGCGGGACGAGATTGACTTGGAAGCCCAGTTTGGCGAGAAAATGGAGTACCTTCGACGTAGCTCTGTTGCATTCCTGGTGCGACTGGGCCCAAATGAGCCAATCGTCCAGATAGGCGACGATTTGTATCCCTTGGTGTCTGAGTTGCTCGAGCACCGTCTCCCCCAGTTTAGTGAATATCCTGGGGGCAATGCTGAGACCGAAGGGCATGACTTTGAATGCAAAGGCTCTCTTGCCGAGACGGAAGCCTAGGTAAGGAGAGAAGTTTCGAGCTACTGGGTCATGATAATAGGCGTCGGTAAGATCGATAGAGGTGGTGACGGCCCCACGGGGAAGTAAGGTCCGTACCTGAGAGATAGTCAGCATACGGAACTTGTCGCAAAGGATGTAAGAGTTGAGCTTCGACAAGTCCAGAACTACCCTCAACGCCGACGAGTCTTTCTTCGGGACTGTAAACAGGCGGCCTTGGAATTTCAGGGATCGAACCCGTTTGATTGCTTTCTTCTTGAGTAACTCCGCGGTGTACTCTTCCAGGATGGGAGTGGGTCTCTGGAAGAAGGTCACTGGTGGAGGAGGGGATCCCTGTGACCATTTCCAACCCAAGCCCCTGGATGTTATGCTGTGAGCCCATGGACTGAAGGTCCAATGGTCCCGGAAGGATGTTGATCAGATGGCGCTCGCGTCGTGGCGTGGGTGGTGTGGCGCTGGTGGTTGGCTAGGGCCTTTGTATCGGCCCATCCCTTTGACGAAGGAATTAACTAAATGGAAGACAACCTGTGAATAGTGGATTTCACGCGCCTTTGCTTTATACACGACACCCAAAAGGTGCTCGCGCGAGGGTTGTAACCTCAGCATTCCATGCTTTTATCTTTCTCTGGTATAATTGGAAGGTTTTATCAGAAAAGATATATAAGAAGGACTCTTTTCACCGGGCGCCACAGGTCTCTCCCCAGAAATAGATTTTTCCTTCGTCAAAATCCCTTGCTTATACAAATCTGAGTTCCCATCTCATCCACCCACAATGTTTAGGCAAAGGTCAAAATGGCTACTCAGTGAGTTGGTAGGGGGAGTGGGGATTCCCTATTACTTCGTTGTATCTACCAACACCACATTAGAAAAGTTGACGGGAATTTAGAACTTCACTGAAATCATACTCTTATTAATAGACTCGGATATGTATAGTATCGGTTAGGAAAAATAACTTATTTTTAGAATTAATTTTTTTACGGTTGAGATAAAAGTAACTATACTGTACTCAGTGTAGTTTATTCGAGTAAGTTTTTATAATGCATGGATTTTTTTAAAAATTAAGTTTTTATTTGTATATTAATTCTTTTTTTTCAATATTAAACTTACCCGATAATCATGTAGCTGTCAACTCCGTTGCCCGACAGAATTCTATGGAGGGATACGCCAGCTATCACAATACTAGAAGGGGGTGTATTCACCAGCGCCACCTGTGGCCAGGTACTCAAGTACTTCTTGTTGACACCTCCTCAATTATTCCTCTGTCGTGCTTCCGGCAAGACGTTCTGGGATACGCTTATGTTCTTGGAGTATTTTCACGACTTTGGTGAAGTATTTCTCTTTGATTTCGGCTGTCGCTTTACTGGAAACTTCTATATTAGCTTAGTTAGCTTTTGGAATTAATTTGATTAATTTTGGTGACGAGAGAGTATGAACTCTCGTTCACTTTTCAATGGCCGACCCTTCCCTTAGACGGAAGTGTTGGTGTCTAAGAGAGTATAGACTCTCTTTCTTAATTTTGCTTAACAAAAGTTATAGATTTATTTTATATCTCTCCGCCTCTTATAGGCCTCTTCGATTAACTTCCTTTTATTATAAACTCATTAAAATTAATTTTTATATTTGTTTATATTCGACCTTCCTAATAGTAGGCGGTCTTTTACCGAAGTTAATAAACTTTGAGCCCGTCATTTCGGTTTTACCTGTTAACATATTATGCTATTTCCGCCACAGAGTTTGAAAGATTTTCTTTGACAGTCTCGTACTGTTTTCAAAGCTGAACTAACGTTTTGTTTTGTCTCTGCAGTTGTTGACGTTCAGAACGTTCAACTTGCACTCTATCGTTACGATAGAGAAAGAATGTTCACGGTTTCACGTTGCAGTAAGAGTAACCGTGTCTAGCGTTTTGTTCATTCTTTCTTAACTTAATGGTTTTGATCCTAATAAAGGAACTTTTCAGTTTTTTTCCTTTAACAATAATAGGTTTTAACGATATATATGATTGGGCTCTTCTCTCAGGTTCTAAGTCAAGAGAGAGAGAGAGAGAGAGAGAGAGAGATAGAGACGGAGGGAGAAAGAGGATAAACGTTTCATTCAAGCCTGCCAGGCGTACGAGTAACGTCGTTATCGTTTTTTGCTCTTCTCCCTAGTCTCTTTAGGGGAAGAAACTAAACGTTTCTAGAGTGATCTAGTGTTTAGTCTCTTTCCAACCACTGAATTATCTTTCATTAGATTTTTCTGTTACATTGTAATTCTGTTTTCGCAATTACTAACTTTGAGAAAGGATAGAATTGCGTTTTTCAGGTACAAACCACTTAAAGTTTCGAGTTCAGTGAAATAAGTGCAAACAGAAATCAAAGTGATAAGTGATTAGTGAGTGAGGGTACTTTTGTGCGCGCCAGTCGTCCTCCCAGTCCGGGACCTCTTGCAAGCTCCCAAGCCCAGGGGAGAAGCAATGTCGAAGGGCATAAGGGTTCAGCAGGCCTTGATCGACGCACAGAAGTATTCTCGGTGGTTGTGGGCGTGTCTTACCGAGACCGTCACTCCCACCCGCAGACGATTGAGCCCTTATTTTGCTCGTCTGCAGAAGAGATTAGGGGAGAAAATAAAGGCAGAGTAACGCTGGTCTCAGGTCTCAAGACTTCTTAAACGTTAAGTCCAGACCTATGCCAGACGTACGAAGTTAAAGTTCACAACCCGAATGCAGTCATTGGGTTAACTCTGACTCTCCTCAGTCATCAGTTGATTACACTCCGCCTAAGAGGAGTAAGGTTCTGCCACAACAGATCTCTGCTGTTAAGGCTTTACCTCAGCAGAACTTAGTGTCTGCCGACCCCAAGTTAACTCTACTGCAGTCCATACAGTCACAACTTTCGGTCTTGATGCGTGAGTGTCGGGCTGAGAGTGTTGCACCTCCTGCACTCCCTCCACCTGTTCTCGCTGCACCTGTGCTCGCCCAGCCTGCACCTGCTCCGCCTGTGCTCGCCCAGCCTGCACCTGCTCCGCCTGGTCGCAGCACCATCTGCCAGGCGTACGATGTTGAACCACTTTCGGAGTTTGCTGTTCACAGTGTTGTTCAGCCTCAGCCTTCTTTAAGGCAACCCTTGCTTTGGGATCAGGAGAGTTACACTCTTCCTCCTCCTCCCCTTGCTGCTCCACCAGTGGTGCAACTCTCGGTTGGGGTACAACAACCTCTCCCCTCCGTGAGTCTGTCTGCTCAACCAGCGCTGCACCGAGTTCAACCCTCATCTAGGCAAGCTCATCTACACCATGCACTTGCGCCTCAGGAGCCTCAGCTTGCTAGAACTTTACCTTGTTCTGCGCAGCCTCAACCTTCTCATGCTCCACTCATCTCTCAGGAACAGGAACGGACTACTCCGCCTCCGTCCTCCGCTCAGCTGGTGCAATCCTTGGGTGCAACTCTTGCTAGGAGTCAACCTCCTTCACCCTTGCACCTGCCTTCTGCTCCGACTGTTGTTCAGCCTATGCAGTCTGAACCTCAGGTTTTCCCTCAAGTTGAGGAAACCTCTGTTGTTGTTCCTACCCGTTCTGACTCTGCGGTTCAGCATTCTGGTCCTTTTGCTTCGCTACCTTCTGCTGATGAAGTGTCGGATGATGAGGAGGCACATCTTGATCCCTCATCAGACGTGGAGGAGTCTAAGCTTTCTCCATTGTCTGTTGATTTTAGAAAGGTCTTGGCTCTAGCGAGACATTTACCTTGTTCTGCGCAGCCTCTTCCTCATCGCGCTCCGCTCACACCACAGGAACTGGAACTTGCTACTCCGCTTCCGCCAACCGCTCAGCAAGCGCAACCCTTGGGTTCAACCACTCATGCTAGGAGTCAGCCTCCTCCACCCATGCGCCTTCCTTCTGCTTGTCTTTTATTCAGCCTTTGCAGACTGAGCCTCAGGTGTTCCCTCATCGGAGTCTTGAAGAGGAAACCACACTATTGTTGTTCCAGCTCGTTCTGACTCTGCTGTTCAGCATACCATGGTTTAAACCCCATGCAAGCATGCATAAAGCACTCTAGCACTGGTCATGGAATTTCTGAGAAATGTTAAACCCCATGCACACGCTCTGCTTTCCTTTCAGCAGGCTCTGCTTACAGCAGGCTCTGCTTACTACATGCTCAGCATTCAGCATGCTCTGCATTCAGCATGCTCTGCATACAACATGCTCTGCATATAGCATGCTCTGCATACAGCATACTCTGCATACATCATGCTCTGCATACCTTACCGCATGCTTCTCAACTCATCTTGGGTTGTTGCCAACTCACTAGACTGTCAAGCAGTTTCATAACGTTGCCTTCTAGTCTGCTGCTTTGCACCAGTGAACCCTCACTCAGAGAACTTAGCTTTTCTAGGATAAGGTCCCTGTAGATGAGAAAGTTCTTTTCTCCCTCCTTCTGATATTCCCTTGAGGACTCTGTCATTTGGAGGGAGCCTTTAGCTGCATAACCTCTTATGGACTTTTATTTAAGCATAACATGCTTACAGGGAAGGTAATGGTTACACTTCAGCCGCTAATCCCGTCTGTTACCACACCTGCTCCCATAGACCTTGAGCTGTGTTGCATGACATGCAGTCCAAGCTTAGTCCTTGTTAGAGGATTTTTTGTTTACGGAGTCAATGTGTCACGGGGAAGACGTTCAACAACCAACAGAAGGGACTTGTTGTGACGCAGTGCGGCAACCTCAGCAACCCGTTAAGGAGTTGTCTGTACGGCCCAGACAGTCTAGACAGATTCGGGTTGTCACTGTACTTCCTCGCTTGCCCATGATTGACAGTTTACAGACTGTGCAGCAGTATCATGATCTTGTGTCCGGCTCCGTCAGACGACTGGCTTTTAAGAGCTCCCTCAAGTCGTCGCTGTCTGGAGATTTTCAAATGGACTATGGATCTGACCAAGGAACTGGGCCTCCTGGTCAATTTTGAGGAGTCTCAGCTCGTTCCATCCCAGACCATTGTCTCCTTGGGTATGGATCTTCAGAGTCGAGCTTTTCGGACTTGTCCGTCGGCCCCAAGGATCTTCCAAGCCCTAGAATGCATCCAGAGCATGCTGAGAAGGAACCGATGCTTAGTCAGGCAGTGGATGAGTCTAACAGGGACACTTTCATCGCTGGCCCTGTTCATCGAGTTAGGGAGACTCCACCTCCGCCCCCTTCAGTATCATCTAGCTGCTCACTGGATAAAGGACATGACGCTAGAGACGGGCTCAGTTCCTGTTTCCGAAGAGATGAGGTCTACTCTAACGTGGTGGAAGAACAGCATTCTTCTCAAGGAAGGTCTACCTTTGGCTGTTCAGACCTCCGACCACCGTCTCTTCTCGGACGCATCGGACACGGGCTGGGGTGCGACACTGGACGGACAGGAATGCTCGGGAACATGGAATCAGGAGCAAAGGACACTTCACAGCTATTGCAAGGAGTTGTTGGCAGTTCATTTGGCCTTGATAAACTTCAAGTCCCTCCAGCTTAACAAGGTGGTGGAGGTGAACTCCGACTACACCACAGCCTTGGCTTACATCTCCAAGCAGGGAGGGACTCATTCGAGGAAGTTGTTCGAGATCGCAAGGGACCTCCTCATTTGGTCAAAAGATCGAAAGCTCACGCTGGTAACGAGGCTCATTCAGGGCGATATGAATGTCATGGCAGATCGCCTCAGCCGGAAGGGTCAGGTCTTCCCCACAGAGTGGACCCTTCACAAGA
Organism: Palaemon carinicauda; assembly: GCF_036898095.1. Taxonomy (NCBI): domain Eukaryota; kingdom Metazoa; phylum Arthropoda; class Malacostraca; order Decapoda; family Palaemonidae; genus Palaemon; species Palaemon carinicauda. The sequence goes on along the minus strand of NC_090725.1, from coordinate 301,453,580 downwards.
ATGTTTGCAGCAGACTTTGGGCCCTGTGGGGTCAGCCAACCATAGATCTATTCGCTACCTCGATGACCAAGAGGCTCCTCTTGTATTGTTCTCCGATTCCAGACCCTGCAGCAGTTCGCGTGGATGCCTTTCTGCTGGATTGGTCTCATCTCAACCTGTATGCATTCCCGCCGTTCAAGATTGTCAACAGGGTACTTCAGAAGTTCGCCTCTCACAAAGGGACACGGCTGACGTTGGTTGCTCCCCTCTGGCCCGCGAGAGAATGGTTCACTGAGGTACTGCAATGGCTGGTCGACGTTCCCAGGACTCTTCCTCCTAGAGTGGACCTTCTGCGTCAACCTCACGTAAAGAAGGTACACCCAACCTCCACGCTCTTCGTCTGACTGCCTTCAGACTATCGAAAGACTCTCAAGAGCTAGAGGCTTTTCGAAGGAGGCAGCCAGAGCGATTGCCAGAGCAAGGACGACATCCACTCTCAGAGTCTATCAGTCTTAATGGGAAGTCTTCCGAAGCTGGTGCAAGGCCAATGCAGTTTTCCTCAACCAGTACCAATGTAACCCAGATTGCTGACTTCCTGTTACATCTAAGGAACGTAAGATCCCTATCAGCTCCTACGATCAAGGGTTACAGAAGTTTGTTGGCAGCGGTTTTCCGCCACAGAGGCTTGGATCTTTCCTCCAACAAAGATCTACAGGACCTCCTTAGGTCTTTTGAGACCTCAAAGGAACGTCGGTTGTCCACTCCAGGCTGGAATCTAGACGTGGTCCTAAGGTTCCTAATGTCATCAGGATTTGAACCGCTCCAATCAGCCTCTTTTAAGGACCTCACATTAAAAACTCTTTTCCTCGTGTGCTTAGCAACAGGTAAAAGAGTAAGTGAGATCCACGCCTTCAGCAGGAACATAGGTTTCACATCTGAAACGGCTACATGTTCCTTGCAGCTCGGTTTTTTGGCTAAAAACGAGCTTCCTTCCCGTCCTTGGCCTAAGTCGTTCGAGATCCCAAGCCTGTCCAACATGGTGGGGAACGAACTGGAGAGAGTACTTTGCCCAGTTAGAGCTCTTAAGTACTATCTAAGAAGGTCAAAACCATTACGAGGACAATCAGAAGCCTTATGGTGTGCTATCAAGAAGCCTTCTCTACCAATGTCTAAGAACTCAGTTTCTTACTACATCAGGCTTCTGATTAGAGAAGCAAATTCTCATCTGAAGGAAGAAGACCTTGCTTTGCTGAAGGTAAGGACACATGAAGTGAGAGCTGTGGCTACTTCAGTGGCCTTCAAACAGAACCGTTCTCTGCAGAGTGTTATGGATGCAACCTATTGGAGAAACAAGTCAGTGTTCGCATCATTCTATCTCAAAGATGTCCAGTCTCTTTACGAGTACTGCTACACCCTGGGTCCATTCGTAGCAACGAATGCAGTAGTAGGCGAGGGCTCAGCCACTACATTCCCATAATCCCATAACTTTTTAACCTTTCTCTTGAATACTTTTTATGGGTTGTACGGTCGGCTAAGAAGCCTTCCACATCCTTGTTGATTTGGCGGGTGGTCAATTCTTTCTTGAGAAGCGCCAAGGTTAAAGGTTGTGATGAGGTCCTTTAGTATGGGTTGCAGCCCTGTATACTTTAGCACCTTTGAGTTGATTCAGCCTCCCAAGAGGAACGCTGCGCTCAGTAAGGAAGACGATCTTATTAAAGGCAGAGTAACGGTTCAAGTCGACTTCCTTACCAGGTACTTATTATTTCATTGTTATTGTGGATAACTGATTATATGAAATATGGGATACTTAGCTATCCTTTAATCTTGTACACTGGTTTTCACCCACCCCCCTGGGTGTGAATCAGCTACATGATTATCGGGTAAGTTTAATATTGAAAAATGTTATTTTTATTAATAAAATAAATTTTTGAATATACTTACCCGATAATCATGATTTAATCGACCCTCCCTTCCTCCCCATAGAGAACCAGTGGACCGAGGAATAATTGAGGAGGTGTCAACAAGAAGTACTTGAGTACCTGGCCACAGGTGGCGCTGGTGAATACACCCCCTTCTAGTATTGTGATAGCTGGCGTATCCCTCCATAGAATTCTGTCGGGCAACGGAGTTGACAGCTACATGATTATCGGGTAAGTATATTCAAAAATTTATTTTATTAATAAAAATAACATTTCTTTCCCTAGGAAAATGAAATGTTGGTTCACAGAGTGTATCAAGTGAAGAAAATTGTCCGGCAGTTGAGGAAAGAGCGAAAGTAAGTTAATGTATTTTTGAAGTGTGTGTTTTATTAAATGAGATGAAAAGTTATTTATATATTAGTGTATTTTCTTGTGGTTTTTGCATGTTCCAATTCCTAGAATTATACTGACCCGTTAGCGTCTCTAACTTAGAGGAGATAGCTATACGCAAGATTTTTCTCACACTCGAACATGTCACTTATTGCTGAGCTTTTGTTAATAGCAGATCTTCCATTTTTAGTATACTGTACATTGCTGTATGTTTTTGCCCCTTTACTCAATTCAGTAGTTCATGTTTCATATCACATGGGGTCTGTATGTGGCATGTTTATTACAAACCATATCAAGAATTGAGTACAAACTGATTTTTTTGGGCCTTCACCTTGGCCCCTCTCAGCTCATCGTTTTAGAAGAAAACAAACAGGAAATCAGCCATACTGATGATTAAGTTATGGCTCAAGTAGCTGCCTTAATTACGATAAGGATATTCTGGTTAGAAGGAAAGAATGCTAACCCTTTCTAACAGTCTCCTTCAGTCCCAATGAAGGATTCAAATATTCATAGTTGGCTTGATATATACAGTACTGTGGTTGTTTTTTACATGAGATTTTTCAGGTTACCTGGTCAGGAGTTTGACATAGCTGTGGGTCCTCAATATCCATCTTTTTTTTTAAGCTAGCATTAGTATTGTGTGTGTTCAGTATATTTATTGAGAATTTGCAAATTTAATTTTAGAAATGTAGCAATTGGTTCATGTTATCACTATTCTCATTCAGACAGTATTTTTTATGGTACCACACTCAGTCAAAAGATGGATTATTTTTGAAAAGTTTATTTGTTCTGGCACCAAATACTGTACTAACCTTTTAACTCTTTACCATTGAGATATATTTTAGAGACAGCTGAAACTAGCCTTAATATTTTGGCGACAGCGAGGTGCAAGTACCGACTGCTAGTTAGCAGCGGGGTTTAGGACCAACTGCCCTGGTCTCGCATGCAGTAGCCAAAATAAGCCCTTTTTTCAATATTAATCTTACCCGATAATCATGTAGCTGTCAACTCCGTTGCCCGACAGAATTCTACGGAAGGGATACGCCAGCGATCGCTATACAAGAGGGGGGTGTACTCACAAGCGCCACCTGTGGCCAGGTACTGCAGTACTTCTTGTTGACACCACCTCAATTTTTCCTCTGTCGTGCCTCCGGCTAGACCTACATGGATACGCTGTTGATTCTGGAGTTTTTGCTCACGATTTGGTGATGTATTTGCTCTAGATTTTAGCTTTCGCTATTCAGGAAGTTTTATTGTGAGCTTAGCTAGCTTTTGGAATTAATTTGATTAATTATGGTGACGAAGAGAGTATGAACTCTCTTTCACTTTTAAATGGCCGACCCTTCCCTTAGACGGAAGTGTTGGTGTCTAAGAGAGTATAGACTCTCTTTCTTAATTTTGCTTAACAAAAGTTATAGATTTATTTTATATCTCTCCGCCTCTTATAGGCCTCTTCGATTAACTTCCTTTTTTATAAACTTATTAAAATTAATTTTTATATTTGTTTATATTCGACCTTTCCTAATAGTAGGCGGTCTTTTCTTGTACCGAAGTTAATTAACATTGAGCCCGTCATTTCGGTTTTACCTGTTAACATATTATGCTATTTTAATGTTTTTGAAAGAATTTCTTTGATAGTCTCGTACTGTTTTCAAAGTTGAACTAACGTTTTGTTTTGTCTCTGCAGTTGTTGACGTTCAGAACGTTCAACTTGCGCTCTATGGTTATGATAGAGAGAGAATTTTCACGGTGTCACGTTGCAGTAAGAGTAAACCGTTTCTAGCGTTTTGTTCATTCTTTCTTAGCTTAATGGTTTTAATTCTAATAAAGGAACTTTTTATTTGGGAAATCTTTCAGTTTTTTTCCTTTAACAATAATATGTTTTAACGATATATATGATTGGGCTCTTCTCTCAGGTTCTAAGTCAAGAGAGAGAGAGAGAGAGAGAGAGAGATAGAGACGGAGGGAGAGAGAGGAGGATAAACGTTTCGTTCAAGCGAGTAACGTTGTTTTCGTTTTTGCTCTTCTCCCTAGTCTCTTTAGGGGAAGAAGGTAAACGTTTCTAGAGTTTTATTCTTGTTCTCAAGCTTTATGCGGTGAGAGATTTTAAACGTAGTTTATTTGATCTAGTGTTTAGTCTCTTTCCAGCCACTGAATTATTTATCTTTCATTAGATTTTTCTGTTACATCGTAATTCTGTTTTCGCAATTATTAACTTTTAAGGAAGGATAGAATTGCGTGTTTCAGGTACAAACCACTTAAAGTTTCGAGTTCAGTGAAATAAGTGCAAACAGAAAATCAAAAGTGATAAGTGATAAGCGCAAAGTGTTACAGTGTTGCGTTCGAGGGTTCGTCTGTTCGTGCCAGTTGTTCGCCTAGTCTGGGACCTCTTACAAGCTCCCAAGCCCAGGGGAGAAGTAATGTCGAAGGACTTATGGGTTCAGCAGGCCTTGATCGACGAACAGACGTTTTCCCTCCGTGGTTTCGGGTGTATCTACACACGTTGCCGACGTGATCACCCCACCCACACAAAGACGAGAGAGCCCTTTCTTTCCTCGTCTGCGGTAGAGGTTTCTCGCAGAAACCATGGACCAATCTTGCAGCTTTTAAGTGCAAGTCGGTCCCTTCCGCACAAGTCCAACTCCTAGGTGTAGCCATTAGCCCTGGGTCAGTTCGGACTTGCTGCAGTACGACAACTGCACACCTCCCAGAGAGGCAAGGTGGTATCGCAACAGGCAGTAGCTCCGTCTGTTGCCGCACCAGCTGTTTTAGACCCTCAGTCTCAACGGACAGTAGCTCCGTTTGTTGTTGTCTTTCTTAAACTCTAGTGGTCTTTGCTGCAGTCAATGCAGTCTCAGCTTGCGGTGTTGATGCAGGAGTTTCAGGCAGAGGAGGTTAATACACCTCCTGCGAACGCTCCTCCTCCTCTGCGCAGTACAATCTGCCAGACGTATGAGGTTGAGGTTCCTCAGGCTACCTCCATGCGTGAGCTGCCGCGTTGGGAGTTGCCAGTTACCAGCGTTGTGCAGCAACCTCCACCTTCCTTGAGGCAGGAATCTCTTACCACGCTACAACCTCCTCAACAATGGGGACAGGAGTCTTATGCCTTACAACCTCCTCTTCCTTTGAGGCAAGAGTTTCTTGCAGTAAGACCATCCTCGAGGCAGCAACCTCTTGAGGTACGACAACCTCTACCATCCTTGAGGCAGCCACCTCAGCTCTCGCAGCTACAACCTCAACTCTCGAGGCAAGCTCCTCAAGAACCTCAACTCGTGAGACAGGAGTCGCGTTCTGCGCAGCCGCCACCTCAACTCTCGCAGCTCACACCTCAAGAACCTCAACTCGTGAGTCAAGAGCCTCTCTCTGCGCAGCCACCTCAACCCTTGAGGCAAGCGCAACTCTTGAGGCAGGAACCTCATGCTATGAGTCAGCCACCTCAACGCATGCATCTGCCACTTTCTCCTCAGCTTGAGCCTCTTCCCATTCAACTTTGATATAACAAATGACAATAATAACACCTCTTTACTTTCATAACTTGCATTTGTAAAACATATACATGTATGCCTACACAAACATTATGATAATGGAGGTTATTCGTATTACTTAAAAAAAAAAAAAAAAAATATATATGTATTCCTTGCAATATATTTTTAACAAAATCGCAAAAATATGGCAAAAATATCTTCAAAACAAAAATGAATCATGAGTTATGAATATAATGTAAATATTATGTTGATATTAAAACCCCATGCAAGCATGCATGAAGTAATGCAGTGTTGCCAACAGGGCGAGTTTCCCTTTCCTGAGGTGTAGTAGATTATAGTACGTATATTTAGTGCAGCTTAATTCTACGATTATCATGCCGGCTATCAAATTCATCAACAAAACAGTCTAAATCAATTCCCTCGGCACATGCACTTTCAATGGACAGTAATGCGATATTACTCAATCTAGCACTGGTCATGGAATTTCTGAGAAATGTTACACGCCATGCAACATGCTCTGCTTACCTTACAGCATGCTCTACATACAGCATGCTCTGCATACCTTACCGCATGCTTCTCAGTCACACATCTTTGGTTGTTGCCAACTCACTAGACTGTCAAGCAGTTTCATAACGTTGCCTTCTAGTCTGCTGCTTTTGCACCAGTGAAACCCTCACTGAGAGAACTTAGCTTTTCTCGGATATGGTCCCTGTAGATGAGAAAGTGCTTTTCTCCCTCCTTCTGATATTCCCTTGAGGACTCTGTCATTTGGAGAGGAGCCTTTAGCTGCGTAGCCTCCTATGGACTTTTATTTAAGCATAACATGCTTCCAGGGAAGGTAATGGTTCCACTTCAGTCGCTAACCCCGTCTGTTACCACACCTGCTCCCATAGACCTTGAGCTGTGTTGCAAGACATGCAGTCCAAGCTTAGTCCTTGTTAGAGGATTTTTTGTTTACGGAGTCAGTGTGTCACTGGGAAGACGTTCAACTACCAGCAGAAGTGACTTGTTGTGACGCAGTGCGGCAACCTCAGCAACCCGATAAGGAGTTGTCTGTACGACCCAGACAGTCTAGACAGCTTCGGGTTGTCACTGTACTTCCTCGCTTCCCCATGGTTGACAGTTCACAGACTGTGCAGCAGTACCATGATCTTGTGTCCCGCTCCGTCAGACGACTGGCTTTTAAGAGCTCCCACAAGTCGTCGCTGTCTGGAGATTCTCAGATGGACTATGGATCTGACCAAGGAACTGGGCCTCCTGGTCAATTTTGAGGAGTCCCAGCTCGTCCCATCCCAGACCATTGTCTACCTGGGTATGGATCTTCAGAGTCGAGCTTTTCGGGCTTTTCCGTCGGCCCCAAGTATCTTCCAAGCCCTAGAATGCATCCAGAGCATGCTGAGAAGGAACCGATGCTCAGTCAGGTAGTGGATGAGTCTAACAGGGACACTTTCATCGCTGGCCCTGTTCATCGTGTTAGGGAGACTCCACCACCGCCCCCTTCAGTATCATCTAGCTGCTCACTGGATAAAGGACATGACGCTAGAGACGGTCTCAGTTCCTGTTTCCGAAGAGAGGAGGTCTACTCTCGCGTGGTGTAAGAACAGCTTTCTTCTCAAGGAAGTCTACCTTTGGCTGTTCAGAAACCCGACCGCCGTCTCCTCTCGGACGCATCAGACACGGGCTGGGGTGCGACTTTGGACGGACAGGAATGCTCGGGAACATGGAATCAGGAGCAAAGGACACTTCACATCAATTGCAAGGAGTTGTTGGCGGTTCTTCTGGCCTTGATAAACTTCAAGTCCCTCCAGCTTAACAAGGTGGTGGAGGTGGACTCTGACAACACCACAGCCCTGGCTTACATCTCCAAGCAGGGAGGGACTCTTTCGTGGAAGTTGTTCTAGATCGCAAGGGACCTCCTCATCTGGTCAAAAGATCGAAAGCTCACGCTGGTAACGAGGTTCATTCAGGGCGGTATGAATGTCATGGCAGATCGCCTCAGCCGGAAGGGTCAGGTCATCCCCACAGAGTGGACCCTTCACAAGAATGTTTGCAGCAGACTTTGGGCCCTGTGGGGTCAGCCAACCATAGATCTGTTCGCTACCTCGATAACCTAGAGACTCCTGTTGTATTGTTCTCCGATTCCAGACCCAGCAGCAGTTCACGTGGATGCTTTTCTGCTGGATTGGTCCCATCTCGACCTGTATGCATTCCCGCCATTCAAGATTGTCAACAGGGTACTTCAGAAGTTCTCCTCTCGCAAAGGGACACGGCTGACGTTGGTTGGCTCCGCTCTGGCCCGCGAGAGAATGGTTCATAGAGGTACTGCAATGGCTGGTCGACATTCCCAGGACTCTTCCTCTAGGAGTGAACCTTCTACGTCAACCTCACGTAAAGAAGGTACACCCAAACCTCCACGCTCTTCGTCTGACTGCCTTCAGACTTTCGAAAGACTCTCAAGAGCTAGGGGCTTTTCGAAGGAGGCAGCCAGAGCAATTGCCAGAGCAAGGAGAACATCCACTCTCAGAGTCTATCAGTCTCAAGGGGAAGTCTTCCGAAGCTGGTACAAGACCAATGCAGTTTCCTCAACCAGTACCACTGTAACCCAGATTGCTGACTTCCTGTTACATCTAAGGAAAGTAAGATCCCTTTCAGCTCCTACGATCAAGGGTTACAGAAGTATGTTGGCAGCGGTTTTCCGCCACAGAGGCTTGGATCTTTCCACCAACAAAGATCTACAGGACCTCCCTAGGTCTTTTGAGACCTCAAAGGAACGTCAGTTGTCCACTCCAGGCTGGAATCTAGACGTGGTCCTAAGGTTCCTTATGTCATCAAGATTTGAACCTCTCCAATCAGCCTCTTTTTAGGACCTCACATTAAAAACTCTTTTCCTCGTGTGCTTGACAACAGCTAAAAGAGTAAGTGAGATCCACGCCTTCAGCAGGATCATAGTTTTCACATCTGAAACGGCTACATGTTCCTTGCAGCTCGGTTTTTGCTAAACGAGCTTCCTTCACGTCCTTGGCCTAAGTCGTTCGAGATCCCAAGCCTGTCCAACTTGGTGGGGAATGAACTGGAGAGAGTACTTTGCCCAGTTAGAGCTCTTAGGTACTATCTAAAAAGGTCTTAACCTTTACGAGGACAATCAGAAGCCTTATGGTGTGCTATCAAGAAGCCTTCTTTTCCAAGGTCTAAGAACTCAGTTTCTTACTATTCAGGCTTCTGATTAGGGAAGCACATTCTCATCTGAAGGAAGAAGACCTTGCTTTGCTGAAGGTAAGGACACATGAAGTGAGAGCTGTGGCTACTTCAGTGGCCTTCAAACAGAACCGTTCTCTGCAGAGTGTTATGGATGCAACCTATTGGAGAAGCAAGTCAGTGTTCGCATCATTCTATCTCAAAGATGTCCAGTCTCTTTACGAGTACTGCTACACCCTGGGACCATTCGTAGCAACGAATGCAGTAGTAGGCGGGGGCTCAGCCACTACATTCCCATAATCCCATAACCTTTTAACCTTTCTCTTGAATACTTTTTATGGGTTGTACGGTCGGCTAAGAAGCCTTCCACATCCTTGTTGATTTGGCGGGTGGTCAATTCTTTCTTGAGAAGCGCCGAGGTTAAAGGTTGTGATGAGGTCCTTTAGTATGGGTTGCAGCCCTTGATACTTCAGCACCTTAGAGTTGTTCAGCCTCCTAAGAGGAACGCTGCGCTCAGTAAGGAAGACGAACTTATTTAAGGCAGAGTAATGGCTCAAGTCGACTTCCTTACCAGGTACTTATAATTTCATTGTTATTTTGAATAACTGATAATATGAAATACGGGATACTTAGCTTCTTGATATACATGTACACTGGTTTTCACCCACCTCCCTGGGTGTGAATCAGCTACATGATTATCGGGTAAGATTAATATTGAAAAATGTTATTTTCATTAGTAAAATAAATTTTTGAATATACTTACCCGATAATCATGATTTAATTGACCCACCCTTCCTCCCCATAGAACCAGTGGACCGAGGAAAAATTGAGGTGGTGTCAACAAGAAGTACTGCAGTACCTGGCCACAGGTGGCGCTTGTGAGTACACCCCCCTCTTGTATAGCGATCGCTGGCGTATCCCTTCCGTAGAATTCTGTCGGGCAACGGAGTTGACAGCTACATGATTATCGGGTAAGTATATTCAAAAATTTATTTTACTAATGAAAATAACATTTTTCGGCTTGGAAGAGAATAGACATCTTTATCCTCTGCTTGATTCTGTTTAAGGTCCTTTAAAAACCAACTGGCCTTAAAATTGAAAGCTTTCCCTTTAAAGGCCACTCATGAATGGTAGAGGCAAGGGACAGTGATATTGCCCTATCAGCAATACAGTGCCCTGGAGACTGACTATATATACATATGATCAGCACCCAAACCCCCTCTCTACCCAAGCTAGGATGGTGAGGTTGCAGAGACTAAAGGAACTTATGAGTTTGAGCGGGACTCGAACCCCAGTCTGACAATCACTAGTTAGGGACGTTACCACATAGGCCACCACAGCCCTTTCTCTTGTATGTAAGAGTGATTGCATTCTTAAATTTATTTTTAGATTGTGGATTTGTCTAGGTAGGGAAGGGCGCCATTGTGGCACCTTCATGTCTGCGCTGGAGACTGATCCTCATGCCCTTTGTCCTGTGTGCAGGGTTCACACTTGTATGCAGGAGTCTCCCTGTACATTAAATTGCGTAGGGAGTGGCTTCCCTCCCAGTGGCAACGATTTAGCAGACGCCAGAAGAAGGGAAAGATGGATTCTTCACCTTTTGGGTCATCCACAAAGTTGAAGAAACCTTGCCTACTTTCTCCGACGTTTTAATCCCATCACTTCGACTCTGCCTGATTAGTCTCTTCTGGGGACCAATCGGCTACGAGTGGAGGCGCCTTGACCCTTGGACAACCTTGAGAGCCCAAAGTTTCTGTTACTTCCCCGGGATAAGCAGTGTAGACTTCGTCCTCAGGAGATTCTCTTTCTGCGTGACCATCCTTGGGCCTCCCGGGATCCCCTTGTAAGGAAGGGCTTCTTGAAGTTCATCAGCAAGAGACACGGGGTGATGGCAGCACTCCCTCGTTTAAAGGTATTTATGATCCTTCTCCCTGATACTCCGGCAGTCTAATACCAAAGGAGTCTCTTGTGTCTCTTGCTGGAGTACCCTCAGCACCTGCTCTTGTTCGTTCAGTTTTAGCGGATGAACGCTTGACAGATTTGTAGTATCCCATTAGAGGATTCCTTTGCATGAATTCCTCCAGGTGTTGGTTAAACCCTCCTATGCATGGAATGAGCACTCTTCACCAGCTTTTTTGGGATTATCTTCCCGTTCACGGAATGATCCTCCCACTTCTGCAACAGGTGTCGATCAACCTTCCTGCCCACGGGAGAGACAACGTTCACCTGAGTGGTTGCCTCCTAGAGTTTTCCGGAAATGGGTAGATAATTTGTCAGTACCACATTCCAGCTCTTCAGAGCTAGAAGACGGGGGATTAGGTGTCTGTTTACAGTTCCCACCCCCTGCCATCGGGTCCTTAGGACATATCAAAGCGCTCGTCCGTTTGAAAAGCAAAGTTCCACTCTTGGGCCTAAGGCCTCTTTCTTGGCTGCCCATCAACAACCTTCCCCTTCTCAATGCTCCTGACATGCCACCTGGTAGTAGAGATACACGAGTGAGCTCAGACCAAAACATCCTCCCTCTCAATAAAGTTATTCTCGAGTTGAAAACGGTTGTTGCTAACTTTCAGAATTAATCAGGGAAAGCAATAGGCACAGAATGGCCTTTGCTCCTCCTAGCAGTAATGAGACTCTTGACCTTGTAAGGTTCCAGATCTGGTGGCGTAATCACCTCTCGCTTGTGGTTTATTGCTAATCAGTTCTAGACCAAAAACTACATTAATAGGCAATACTTCTTTAGTATCCATGAGACAGTTTGGACTCTTACAATCTTACACTGTTTTGTCTGATCCCTAAGACTTTGAACGAAATCTGAACATCCAATGGAGTCAGAGACATGCGAGTATCTTTAAAGGAGACAACAGAAGAGTGGTACTCAGATCTACTGGAACTTCTCATGGAAACCCCGAGAAAATACTCAGAAGGACCAAAACCTAATAGGTCAACCACGCTCAAGAAAAGTTCCAAGTCGCAGTGCATTGCCTGCCATGTCACAATGGGAGGCTAGTCGGCATTGCTTCCTAAAGGAGTTTGAGCCCAATTGCGAAACAATTGCCCATATGTCCCCGAAAGTTCTCTGCAACAGGCTATCAGGCCAAAGGGAACCTTTAGTAATGGGGGTTATATGAGGGATATTGTCTCTCTCAATGCCCTGAACATGGGCTATTTAATGATCCTGAGGAATTAATTCCTTTTCAGTCATGGCTGTATAAGACTACTGCTAGGCCTTGAACCAAGTTCTCAAACTGAAAGAGCTTGACCTCCCCACTTTGGGAGAACTCTCAGCTTTTATTCGGGTTTTTAGCAGGCAGGCTTGTCCCTCCTGAGAGCAAAACCTCTCCTCTTGGAATGTAGAAGAGGGTGCTCAAGTCTTTGAAGAAAGCACCCCCCCCACAATCCCATATATAAAGCCTAAGACAGGGATCTCACCTTAAAGACTGCTTTCTTCCTTGCCTTACCTTCAGCTAAGGATAATAAGTACAGTAGACTACATGGTTCATATCATCTTGTGCCCCATTCCAAAGAGTACAAAGAATTTTTCGTACTCTTTGCATTTGAGTTTGTGACCAGAACCCTGATTCCCAGGGGAATATCATTTGCACTTTCACAATCTCATCTCTCAAGGAGGCCACCAATGACCTGGGTATTATTTTACTCCGTCCAGTGAGATCAATTCAAAAGTTTTAGAAATGAACGACAGATAGTAGGCCAAAAAAATTTTCAATCCGGGCATGAACACTTGTTGCACCAGAGGAAGTTTTCGAAAATGCATCTTCTTACTGGTTGAGAAATCTATATTGAGAACTTCCAATGCTTAGGGGAAGTGTCGCCAGGGGCCCCCTTCGAGCACACGATATTCGTGGTCTTGCTGCAACCCTACTGTTCCGCAGAAACCGTTTGGAACTTCTCACAGAAGTTCCATAATAATTTCCTGAATGGCAAAACCTGTTATGACAACCACACATAAGAAAGTTCCATGACGCAGTGCATTGGCTGTCACTTCACGGCTAGAGACTATCCTGCATCTCCTCCGAAAGAAAGGCTTTTCGAGATCCTCTGAGAAATAACTTTCCGTATACTGTATCTAAGAAAGTCGTTCGTAGCAGTCTACCAGGCTAAGTGGAAAATATTCTGTGAATGGTGTTGTAGGGGAATTAAGGCCATTATTCCCCTGATTGCAGATTTTTTTTGTGTTTCTGTGGAACAAAAAAACTTTTTCAGTTATTGCAATAAAAGGCTACCGCTCAGCCTTGAGCCATATTTACAAACTGAAGGGTCTTTACCTCTCCTCCTCATGAGAACTCTCAGCTCTCATTACAAGTTTTGAGCAGTATCGTCCTCGAGAACTCAAATCCCCTACCTGGGATGTGACTAAGGTTCTCAGGGCCTTAAAAAAAGACCCTTACTAACCCTTGCATAAAACCTTAGACAGGGACCTTACCTTAAAGACAGTCTTCCTCCTTGCCAAACAAATTATATGGTCTATCTTATCTTACGTCACATTCCAGAGAGTGGAAGGAATTATCATTATCTTTTTTCCCAAATTTGTGGCCACAACCCAGAATCCAATTGAAAACAATATCAGATTTGACTCTGACGATCTTGTCTCTCAAAGAGGTAACTGATGACCTGGATGACTTGTTATGATGTCCCGTAAGAGCAATGCTTAAATAACTGAAAAGAACGCAGTATCTTAAGCCTGAAATCTCTAATTTGTTTGTGAGCACTGGTTGCTCCGAAAAGAAAAGAAAGTATCCAGAAACATAATCACATTTTAGTTGAGAGAACAATCATGAGAGCTTATAAATCTTCAGGGAAAGCATCATCAATGTCCCCCCATCGAGCACATAATACCCATGGGCTTTCCACTACCCTAGCATTCTGCAAAAACCACTCTGTAGCACAAGTCCTCACAGCTAGTGTGTGGAATAGACAAACCACTTTTACGGACCATTATCTTGAACATTACACACGCAGGTCTTTAGACACTTTCTCTTTTGGGCCTATTGTTGCAGCACAACAAATAATCTAATTGTACGCTCTTATGGGACACATAATTATTCTATCAATGCCATCAATTATAATCTGCATTATAAAGGTATGTAATGGGTATCAAGTCGGGTGGTGATCACGGTTGGACAGAAAGCTTTCGCTTGGAATTCACCGTAATGCAATTAAGAATGTTTGATGATATATTGGAGATACTGTACTCTTTACATAACTCTTGATGATCATATGGCTTCACCCCCTGGCAAAGAATCCTTTCCTCTGGGATTGAATGTATGGTCTTACCTCTTTACGAGCTGGCTACACAGTTCAAATATTCACTTTTGATCTTTTGCTATTATTTAGTAGTAATTTTATTTATTAAGAGAGGAAGGGTATACCTTTTGAGAGACTTTCCCCACCTAAGGAAGATACCATATAAATGACTGGGAAGTTCATATCTGCATAAGATAAAAACTACATTTTAAAAGCTATTTTTATTTTTCCAAGCTATACAAACCTAAGTCATTTATCAAAGATCCCGCCTCTACCACCCGACAAATCTTTGACCAGGAGAGAGTGGTTAGTATCATGTGCAGGCATCCTACGCCACATACGCAGTGGTTGCTTAGCAACTATTAAGAATGATGTAATCAAACCAATTTTCTTTGATTGTCTGGTCGTGGAGAAAGCAAGACTAGGAGTAACCCATATAAATGAATCAGGTTTTGTATAGCTAGGAAAAATGCAAATAGATTTTAAGACTTTTAGGTTTTGCAAAAGCTCTTTTAAGAATAAATAGCAGAGAAATTCTAGGGAAGTATTGAAAAATTATTTATTCTATGAAAATGGTTTATAGAGTAGAATGTCAATTATTAAAGACAATTATCATAGTCTAATGGTGTCCTTTTGATATGTAAATGCTGTAATTTCAAGTTACTGTGGTAGAAGTTTTCACCTCTTAACATTTGCAAAGTAGTCTTGACATTAGTTATCAATTTTGGAATGTGACGGAGAGGAATTTACATGTAGTGTATATAATAAATTAAGATCTACGCTAAATTTGTATTCTAAGTGCTGGTTGGTGTAAGGAATCGTATTTGCCCTCACATCCTTGAAAGTCACTTCAATAAGAATTTTCAAATTTATACTGACTTTCCACTTTTTCATCTTTTTAATCTGCTTTTCTTTAAGCCCCAACGTTTAACAACTTGTCGAAGTACAAACTTCATTATAGAGGTCTGGATTCTCCTTGGTGTCTCACTGATTACACCTTATCTTCTACAATCCATTTCCTCAGGAACTTTTCTTCATATTTCCTACTCTATACATGAACCATCATTTTTCAATAAAGTTTTTGCTCATATTTACACCAAACATTCAGTTGTTCCGTAACCGAAATACAAACCACGCTATTAACATTGGGTTTACCTTTTAGCGTAGCTGAAATGGCGAGCCATTAGAATTTAACGAGGGTGCATTACCCCCGCGCTAGTTAGTGGAGGGGTAGGGGAGTGGTAGCTAGCTACCCCTCCCCCCCTCACACACCGGTGAAGCTCACTTTCATTTTTGGCTCGGACTGGGACAGACATCTCTGTCTTGGTCCTCGCTTGGCAGCCATTGTTTGTTTTGTCTTTACTAAATCACTTACTTTTCTTTTACTTAATATATATGTAAACATTTTTTCATGTTTGTATACCTGTATATATTTGAGTATAGAAATCAGTAAGTTTCCTTTTCAGAGATGTGTGTGTAGTGTACGATATCTCCGTGGAGCCCTCGGCAATTTAGGCCACCACGGTGTAATTTTATGGGTTGCGATCGAGTTTGACTTCGGTCTTTCTCTCTCTCTCTCTTGAGGTCGTTCACCCTTTTACTACGTTACTACGCCGTTTGAAGCTTCCTTCCCGTGTGGGGGGGTTGCTACGCCGTACGTTTTGTCTCAATTAGTTTATGAATCTAATTGTATTTGTTAATTTTTCAGCTTTGTAGAACGATTCCTTTCGGGGTTTTCGTTCTTTCTTTAGTGTTCATTCATTTTTAAATTACATAATTACATAGTTACATAATTATAATTGTTATAATTCTGTTTTGGTTACAGCTCTCCTTCCATGAGTGTAAGTGGTTGTGAGGGCACGTGCCTGATGTGTAATTCTTGTTTTCCTCTCCCTCGGGATTCCTCTTCGGAGCCTTCGCAGGGGAATGAATGTGTACTAATGATTTTTGTTTTATTTTTTTTACAGTTACCGATCTAGTTCGTTTCTGTAATATGGCAACGGTGTGAGCTGTCTTGTTGAGGCCTGGGGATTCGGCTGTTGCTGCGTCCCCTTTGGATTTTCGTGAGGGGCGTGTCTCCTTCTACTTGAAGTACTCCCGTGACGATTGACAGCTCTCCAGTTCATTTTAGAACTCTCAGGAGGCTCGCCTCCTTGGGTGGGTAACTTTTGCTTCCGAGGGTAGTTTTTCCTGTTCAGGCTTGAGTTTTTCCCCTTTTGGGGGGTTCTTCTCTTGCCTTTTTTCGTGCGACTATGCTCTTGGTGCTGAGCGGTCGCACCTGCAGTTTCGCTCAAGGGGCTGGGCAACTGCAGGAGCCCCTCTTCGGAGGATTGCTCCTTTTAGGTCACTGGCTGACCAGTCTCTTCTACGAAGTGTTTCTCTTTCGTTCGCGAGAGAGTACACTCATAGAGACTCCTCTTCGGAGGATTCTTTTGCTGTTGTTGTTGTTGGCCTCCTTCGCTGTAAGGCTCACCGTCCGCCTCGTCGTAAGGGCCTCCCATCCCCCTATAAGGGTGCTAAGAGGCGCCTTTTTGAATCTCCGTATGCAGCCTACAACTCCTTCTTCTTGATCTTCCGCCCCTGGTGCAGATGGACAGCAGTCTGACCTCGTCTTCCGACGGGCAACGGTCTTCCCGACGGACAACGGTCTTCCGACGGGCATCAGTCTCCCGGCGGACAGACAACGGTCTTCCGACGGACCTCAGTCTCCCGACGGACAACGATCCCTTCGGGGCAAAGGGTTGCCTCCCACGGGGGTTCTTCCCTTGCGTGTCAGGGTTCCCCTGCGCGCCCTTCTGCTGTGTTCTCTCCTGCTCAGTGTTAGCGCACAGGGGCTCTCCTGCTCCTGCTCAGTGTTAGCGCACAGGTGCTCTCCTGCTCCTGCTCAGTGTTAGCGCACAGGTGCTCTCCTGCTCATCAGCGCTTTCCTGATCGCTAGCGCGCTCCTGTTCGCCAGCGCTCTCCTGTTTGTCAGTGCTCTCATGATGATCATCTCTGCTGTTCCTGTTGGTTCCTGTTACGCGCCCTGTGCGCCCACGTTCGCCCTCGCGATCTAGAACTTCGGTTCAGGTCTGGGTCAAGGACTCTTCTTCTACACACAGGCTTCCACGCGTTGCCTTCTGCTCGCCAGCAACCTTAGACGCGTCAACGTTCACCTGCTCGTCAGCGATCTCCTACGCGTCAACGATCGCCATCGATCTGCCACGCGTGTCAGTTCCCCTGAACACCATCAGTAGCGATCTAGTGCTCGCCTGCTGTGGACCACGATCTCCGGTAGCTGAGTCTTGCCGTAGATCTTCCTCCTGCTCGCGAGCGCTCACCTTTACTCTGTGCGCCAGCTTTCTTCAATCGCCAGCGCACATCTGCGCGCTTTCTTTGCCACGCACCAATGGGCGCCAACGGTTTTCTGACCGTCTAGGATTGCCTGATTAACAGCTTGCTTCTGCGCTCACCTTCCTGATGCACCTGCGCGCCTTCTGTTAGCGCGATGCGCGCTAACCATCACTAGTCTCTCGCGTTGGCAATCGCCTACGCGCCCACGCGATTCTTCACCTGCGCTCTAGCGTTTTGTTAACGCACCACCGCTCGCCAACGCGCCGTCGCTTGCCGACGCGCCATCGCTTGCCAACGCACCTTCACTCTCCTATGGGCTATCGCTCGCCAGAACGCGCCATCGCTCATCAACGCGCCATCGCCCACCTACGCGTCATCGGTCTCCCGACCGCCTGCGCTCACCCGCTCGCCCACGTGCCCGCGCGACCGCACGCCCACGTGCCTGCACGCCTACGCTCATGCGCGACCGCGCACATGTTCTCCAATGTTAGCCCGCGCGCGAACCAACGGTTTTCCATCGCGCGGACGGACGGTGTTCCGTCGCGCGGACGGACGGTGTTCCGTCGCGCGGACGGACGGTGTTCCGTCGCGCGGACCGACGGTGTTCCGTCGAGATTTCTCCATCGGCCAAGGGGTGACTGGTTTACCCCTTCCTCTTCTCCATCTCGTGAAAGGGGCTTACCAGGTCCTTTCCCTCCTTGGCTGCGACCCGAGGTTTTGTTCAAGGAAGCTACAGGAAGGTCATGAGTACTTTCCTCCTCTCGGGCTCAAGCACCTTGGCGTTTCATTGTCAAGTATCGAACTTGCAGACAAGCTCGATGTTGGACCATCTGGACACAATGACCGAGGGCTTCCTTTCGGGTGTCTCATCCGTGGATGTCGACAACCTCAGACACCCTTCCATCCTTGAGAAGAGTTTGTTTGTGCCCAAGGACAGAGACATAGACAGCGGCTGTGCGGAGGAAGTCGACTTCCGTTTTCACTCCTCCAAGGCGCTTTCTTCCAGACCCTGCAGGGCTCCAGCGCCTCTTTCTTTCAGCCACGTCGGCCTAAGTTATCGGACCGGCTACGACAACTGAGACAAGGTGTCCAATTGCAGCTCCCTCCTGTCAGGAACAGATGGCACGGGAGGCTCTCCCTGGGGGGCATAGTCCTAGAAGGAGCGGCAGAGTTCACGAACTCTAGGATTGGCACCCCCCCCCTTGCAGGTTTCACGCTGGGAGGATGCCCAAGGTTACTCATCCGGATGACAGCTTCCCGATGCCCATTCCTGCACGATCTCTGTGATCAGCCAAGGATATCGCGCCTGCCGTCTCTGTCAGCGAATTCAGTGTCTCTGAACCTCTATGCCATAAGGTCGGCAAAAGTTTGCCCGTTTGGGCAGAATGATCCATGCCTTAGGAGAAGGTCGTTCCATAGTATCGTCGACGGCTTCACCCCCGCCTTCTTCAGGCGATCCTTTCTTGTAAGGAAGTATCTGAGACGGGAGTTCCGTAGTCGACCTCTCAGACCTGATCAAGTTTGAGAAGGGGTCTCAACAAGACCAGGTTGTCTGTCAACCTTTCAATGGCCCTGAAAGCTCCACTGGGACTATGCGCAGATGGTTTCCGGACCCTCTGCTTCCCCTGACGGAACTCCCGGGAGAGCTTCTCCCACGGCACAGGCTACTCAAACAACCACACTGCAACATCTTTCACGAGGCGGGGCGTCGCTTCGGCTTCATGCCTGGAGACACTACGCCTCCTCCTCAAGAAGAGACAACCCGCTACAGTCGCAGGACGGAGGTCGCGTCACCTGCGATAGTCATTCGCAGGGGTCTTCCAGGTGAAGTGGAGAGTCTTCGGTGGTTGGTGTCGTGGGAGATATACCTCTTCCCATGAGGCCTCTTCTCCAGCAATAACGATCTTATTGCCTTTCGGCGGGAGGAAATTCCTTTCCGCTCTCGGCAATGAAGCCTGTCGCTCAGCCTTTGATCGTATTCCGTCTTGGAGCTCATGCTCACTCTGGCCACGGCCAGTGTGTAAGCAATCTTCTTGGTCTCGTACGACTCCGCCCTTTCTAAGGAATGAGAGAAGGCAACATTCAGGTTCACTCCTGAGTTGTTGGCTAGACTCGGAATCTTGGGGTCCCGGCCCTTCGGTCCTATTCCTTCAAGATTTCGAGTCTCCATTCTGTATCTGATGTCCCAAAACCTTCTCCTTTTTGCCAGTAAAGGAATCGAGAGGTTAGCTTTGGGAACAGCTGCAGTTTGTCCTCAGTTGCAGCCGGTTTGGGAGCACAGGAAGGACACGGGGGAGAGTCACCAGTATACCTCTTCAGCTCGGACTCGAGGACATTCATCTCGACCTGACTCCAGACCCTCCCCCGTCACGTTGCCCTACAGCACGATGTCGGATACATCGCAACGTCCCTCGCCTTCGAGTATTACTACTCTGTGACGCAGGTGCTACAAGCTGGAGTCTGGAAGCGTCTAATGACCTTTGCAGCCTGCTTCCTGCAGGGCGTGACCCACAGGAGTTTCGATACGTTTTCTATCGCTCTGTGGTGGCTACACAACAGCTGGTCTAACCTCAGGCTCCTCTTTGGACAGGTAACAGAAAGTTGAGGGCATTGTTATCAGGTTTTAGTCTGCATGAACGAAAGAAGTATGTCTGGCCCTTACTTCTTTCCTCATCATCCCCTCTACTGGGAAGCAGCATCCTGGTCTCTGCATAGCTGACCTTGAACCTCTGCAGGTAAACCATGCTTCCTTGTGTTCCGAGTATTGAGTCAATACTGTCGCGTCCCCCATACCCTGATGAGGTGGTATTGGGAACGTCCTAACCCAGAGTTCCTTCTGGAACTCCAGGTCAACTGCCTAGGACGGGTCACACTTCTTCCTTCACACACACAAGCTTATGTAGGCCACACGGTTCCTTGCGGAGCAAGGAACTTGTGAGGTGCAGGGACTCCTTTTCTCGAGTGCGACTCACTCGGATTCTGAGTTCCCGGGTAAAGCCAAAGCCAGTATGGCTGGGGACTTTCCACCCTACCTAAGGGGTAAGTCACCCAATGTAAATAGCGTGGTTTGTATTTCGGTTACGGGACAAATGACAAATTCGAAGATGATTTGTATTTTTCCTAACCATACAAACCTTAGCTATTTACACATATTTGCCCGCCAGCCCTGTCCCCCAAGACAAGTCCTACCTCTAAGTGAAAGTGAGCTTCACCAGTGTGTGAGGGGGGGAGGGGTAGCTAGCTACCACTCCCCTACCCTCCCGCTACCTAGCGCGGGGGTAATACACCCTCGTTAAATTCTAACGACTCGCCATTTCAGCTACGCTAAAAGGTAAACCCAATGTAAATAGCTAAGGTTTGTATGGTTAGGAAAAATACAAATTATCTTCGAATTTGTCATTTTACTTCACCAAAAAGACATTTACCCAAAATTTTCTGATTTTGTTCACAAAGATTTTGCTGATTTTTTTCAATGAAACTATTACGATGTAGATGATTGTGGTTTTGTATCCTTCAGTAGCGTAAGGTATTGATAGCTATGGGGTTGGAAAACTACAACTATAGTGTATATATTTTGCAGGTTTTTGATGGATGAACTTGATAAAAAAGGTGACAATTTTAGAAGTCTTCCTCTAACAATAGCAATCGAAGAGGACGATAAGTCATTTGCTTTGCCACAGGTAAGTAATGTTTTATAATTTTTTAACATTAAGTGGACTATAGTCTTGGTAATACATTATTATCTAGGTATACAGGTTTAATTTGTACCAAGAGCCAGCTCACACTCTAAAATGCTTGTATCTTAAAACAATTTTTCCCATAAGAAATAAAAGAAATTCACTCGATGCTTTCCACACATCCACAATACACGTGTGCACTTTTTTTCTTTAAAGGTTTGTAATGCTAATTATTGAAAATCTTATAACTCTTAACATTAGAAATTAGTATTAATTAATAATTCAGAATAAGAAGTAGAAATATTGACAAATTAACTCACTTTAACTTTGAGAAGAGTTGTGCCTAGCATGAGGGATATATGAGAGAGGAGGGGGAGGAGAAGGGGGGTTACTGCTTAGGAGACACTCCCTCCGTGAGGCTTTCTGGTGAAATATTTTGTGTTCTCTTTCTTGAACAACGTCCCCTATCACTAACTAAATCTCTTAATTTGTTCTGTAACTGAAATACAAACCACGCTATTTAATATGGGTATTACTTTCGACGTAGCTGAAATGACGAGCCATTAGAATTTTAACGAGGGTTTACTTCCCCCTCGTTAGTTAGCGAAGGGGTAGGGAGGGGTAGCTTGCTACAAACGAGGGGGTAGGGAGGGGTAGCTTGCTACCCCTCCCCCCCCCCCACACCTGTGATTAGCTCACTTTGCTTTTGGCTCGGGTGACGATCAGACGTGTCTGCTCCCACCCTCGCTTACTTTGACAGACTTTGATCTTTGTTTTTGCTTTTTCTTTTATACAGTGTGTTTGGAAGTTGGCCTCTACCATGCAGAAGTGTCCCGGCTTACCTGACCGCCCTTGCGGAACGTATATGTCGGCGGTGGACACAGACCCTCCAAGGAAGCCCTGTTTGACATAATCAGGTTGGGGGGTGCTGTCAAACAGTCGCCGATGGTAGCAGAGGTTGATCCTCTGTCTATCGTCGACGTTGTTGTGGCAAGGGCTTCCGACGAGTTAGTCAAACCCCTGCTATGGTTCCTGATGTAGCTGAAGGCTTAGTTCCCCCCTCCGAACATCCTTCGAGGGAGGAGCTAAGTCCAAAGGTCTCTCCTGCTGGAGATTCTCCCCCGCGGGGGAGTTCACTAACAGACTCCTCTTCGGAGGTGAACGTATCAGACGGAAAGCTTGCCGTGCACTGACCGTTGCAGTTGCATCCCTGGACCTCTCTGCAGATCGCCCTCCTCTTCTCCGTAGAGGCCTTCGTTCTCCCCACAAGGGAGTTAGGAGGCGCCTCTTTGGTTCTTTGTCTTCGCAGTCCCCCGCAGAGGATCCTCCTCGCTCACCTGCGCGCTAGCGCCAGCGATCTTCTCCTCGCCAGCGCACATCTGCGCGCCCTCATCCTGATGCGCGCCACGGGCTCCCACGATCTCCTGCGCGTCCACGATCTCCTGCGCGTCCACGATCTCCTGCTCGCCAGCGCTCTTCACCTACGCGACAGCGTTCGCCTGCACGCCAATGTTCGCCTGCGCGCCCACGATCTCCAGATCTGGGCGCAGGAGGGAAGAATCTTTCTTCCTTTCTTCTCCTTTATGTCAGCGATCTCCTACGTGCCTTGGGACCTCGCCTGCTCATCAGCCCTTGCCTACGCGCCATCGCGCGCACCTGTTCTAGCTCCTGCTGTGCGCCCTCCTGCGCGCCCACGCGGTAGGGGTATTTCCCCTGCGCGTGCGTGCTAGCCTTTTAGAGCTCAGCGAGATCCTGCGCGCCCACACGCGCGCGAGCTATCACCTCCGCGCGCGCAAGTGCTTGCACACCCTTCGGCGCACCCCCTGCTTTCACCAGATCGCGCATCTGCGCGCCATCGCTCGCCAGTGCGCCCACTCGCCCACGCGTCGTAGATCGCCTGTGCGCCCACGCGCCCCCTCGCCTGTGCGCGGTCGCTCGCCTGCGCGTCATCGCTCGCCTGCGCGCCATCGCTCGCTAGCACGGCATCTCTCGCCAGCGCTCGCCAGTGTGCCATTGCTCTCCTGCGCACCCTCGCCATCATCTCCGTGCGCGCGTGCGAACGTTCGCCCAAGCGCGAACCAGGGAAAATCCCATCGCGCGAGCGCCAGCGCGATTCTCAACGTGATCCTCAGCGCGATTCCCATCGGGATTCACAGCGCGAGCGCCCGCGCGAAGCTACAGGAATGAGACCCTCCAGGTCATCATATTCACCCCCCTCCCCCGCAAGCGCAGATCAGCGCTCCCGCAGGAGGAGGGGAAAACTCCGAATAGGTCCAGAAACCAACCTCCTTCTTCCCCTTCTTTTCAAGCAGGCCCAGTTGTAGTTTCTACTCCGAAGGATCGCCCGATCCCCTTCCCTCCAGAGGAAGTCTCTGACAGCGCAGCTGTCAGTAAGCAGCCATGGTTCGGGGCCCTTGTCAGAGCCGTCATGCAGGCTTTCAAACCTGCCTTCTCTGAGTTGGGCCTCAAATCAATGGCAGCTCCAACCCCACTGAAGAGGGAGAGAGGAGTAGAAGTCGTGGTAACTTCTCCCAGGGCCAAGCTGGCTCCTTGGAAGTTGTTGAGGGAGGCTCTTTCCCCCCCCCCCTCCCCCCCCCCAAGACTTTCTCTCCCTCTCCTGTGGACGAGGATTTTCCGTCCACAGGGGAGTCTACCGAGGTGAGACGTTCTCCCATCGCACCAATGGGAGAAACCCCACCTCATGCAGGAGAATCGTCCTGGGTTGGGGCGGAGAAGAGCCCACAGACGTCGTTGTTGGAGTCCTTTATTTCCTCCCAGGAGGGAACCTAAGGACTCTAAGACCATCCCCAAGTCATCCTCAAGGATTCGACCGGAGCCAACAGACCCGCTGAGAACGTCCACGTGTCCCCCAAGAAGATCCTTTGAGGACGGGAGACTTTGCTGCCAGTTCTCCAGGAGGGGAGCCACAGGAGTCAGAGCTTGCCGTCTGGCAGGTTCTGACCCTGAGATTCCTCCTCGAGAGGGCAAAGACATGGTCCTGGACCGAGTCTTTGGCACTCAGAAACCCGCTAAGCCCAGTGCGGCTTTGCCCTGGTCCCAAGGGGTGAAGAGTGCCAGGGATAAGGTTGAGGGCCAGCTCTCCGAACTCGTCTCCTCCAGCCGTTCCACTGCTGGCAACAAGCTCCTCCCTCCTCCTCGTATCCACCAGAGGAGGTACTTTGAGATCATAGAGGAGTCTTGCCTAGCTCTCCCCTTGCACCATTCGGTGGAAGAGCTCACCAAGGGAGTCCCTCTAGAGAGGCTCTCTAGCTGGCAAGTGTCTTTCTTGGCGACAGAGATCCTAAGTCAGGAGAAGGTTGCGAAGTGTGCCATGCAGGCTACTTTGTGGCTGGATGTCTGGCTGGGGTACCTTGGCATCCTGTTGCGATCCGAGGACCTGTCTAAGGAGGGCACCAGGAAGGCCCTGGAGACCTTCCTCCTTTCGGGCACCCGCACCATTGAGTTTCTGGCCCACCAAGTCTCGAACTGGTGGGCCAATTCCATTCTGAAACGACGTGATGCGGTGGCAGAGAGGTTCCACTCGAAGGTCCCAGCCGTCGAGGTCAGCAGGCTCAGACATTCTTCCATTTTGGGAAAGAATCTGTTTGAGCCTAAAGACATGGAACAGGCAGCTGAGAATGGAGGAAGTCCAACCAGGACTCTCTCCTACATAGGGCTCTTACATCAATGCCCTATAAACCTCCAGCACCTCAACAACCTCGCCCGTCCAAGACGACGAAACCGGCAGTGGCAGCAAAGGTAACGGTGTCGAAGCCCTTTCCTATCAAAGACAAGAAAGGCAAAAAGTCCTCCAGGGGAGGGAAAAATCCTAGAGGGAGTGGCCGAGGCCGCAAACACTAGGATTGGCAATCCCCCTGCATGTCCACCAGTGGGGGGATGCCTACAAAGTTGCGCAATCAGGTGGCAGCAACTCGGGGCCGATTCCTGGACAATTTCCATAATCAGTCAGGGATATCGTGTTCCGTTCACAACATCTCTACCTCCCCTGACAGCGGATCCAGTGTCGTTGAGCTCCTTTGCCATGGGATCAGCAAGGGGCCAAGCCCTACGGGCAGAAGTCGAGACCATGTTAAAGAAGAGCGCTCTCCAGGAGGTCGTCGACGGTTCCCCAGGCTTCTTCAGTCGACTCTTTCTTGTAAGGAAGGCGTCTGGAGACCAGTCATCGACCTCTCAGCTCTGAACAGGTTTGTCAAACAAACCCCATTCAGCATGGAGACGGCAGACAAGGTCAGACTTGCAGTGAGACCACAAGACTTCATGCGTACACTGGACCTGAAGGACGCGTACTTCCAGATTCCAGTCCATCCGTCTTCGAGGAAGTACTTAAGATTCAGCCTAGACAACAAGATCTACCAGTTCAAAGTGCTGTGTTTCGGTCTCTCCACAGCACCTTGGGTATTTACCAGAGTATTCACCCTGATTTCTTCGTGGGCACACAGGATTGGCATCCGTCTCCTCCGTTATATGAACGACTAGCTGATCCTGGCAGACTCGGAGTCGACCCTTCTTCGACACCGAGACAAGCTTCTGGGACTTTGCCAAGATCTAGGGATCATGATAAATCTCGAGAATTCTTCTCTGCTTCCAACTCAGCGACTGGTATATCTAGGCATGATATTAGCCTTCCCATCAGACGACAGGATAGCAAGGCTGAGGAGGATTGCAGATCCTTTCCTCAGACGAGAAGAACTCCCAGCCCAATCGTGGTTACGTCTCCTCGGTCACCTTTCTTCCCTGGCCCGTCTAGTTCCAAACGGTCGCCTCAAGATGAGATCCCTGCAATGGCGACTCAAGTCTCGGTGGAATCAAGGACACAATTCCCTGGACATCATGGTCCCCATGGGTTCTGCGGAACGGACGGACCTTCAGTGGTGGGTGACAGACGAGAACCTACGCAGGGGAGTGGATCTTCTCGTCCTCCCCCCGGATTTGATGCAGTTTTCGGGCGCCTCAAGGAAAGGGTGTGGGGCCCATGTTCTGAACCACAGGACCTCAGGCCTCTGGTCAGAATCAGAAAAGTGCCTCCACATAAATCTGCTAGAAATGAAGGCCGTATTCCTGGCACTTCAACAGTTCCAACAGTACCTGGCAGGTCACTCCGTGGTGGTGATGAGCGACAACACCACGGTAGTGGCTTACATCAACAAGCATGGAGGTACCTTTTCAGAGCAGCTATCCCATCTTGCAGTAGAGATACTGAGATGGACCAAAGTCCACTCGATTCCACTATCAGCTCGTTTCATTCCAGGCAAGAGGAATGTGCTCGCCAACAGTCTGAGTAGGGCATCCCAGATAGTGAGTTCCGAGTGGTCTTTGGATCGTCTAGTAGCCAACAAAGTCCTGACTTTGTGGGGTTCCCCGACGGTGGATCTGTTCGCGACAGCTTTGAATTTCAAGCTTCCGCTTTACTGTTCCCCAGTCCCGGACCGTAAGGCACTCTGGCAAGATGCCTTTTAACAACGGTGGGACAACATCGACGTATACGCCTTTCCCCCGTTCTGTCTGATGAGGAGGGTACTCAACAAGACCAGAATATCGGTCAACCTTTCATTGACCTTGATAGCTCCGCTATGGCATCACGCAGAGTGGTTTCCGGACCTTCTGCAGCTCCTGACGGAACTCCTGAGAGAACTTCCTCCATGACACGAGCTACACAAGCAACCACACGCCAACATCTTTCACAAAGCCGTAGCTTCGCTGCGGCTTCACGCCTGGAGACTATCCAGCATCTCCTCACAGAGAGAGGCTTTTCGCAACAAGTTGCTGAAAGGATGTCTCGACATTTGCGAAAGTCATCCGCAGGGGTCTACCAGGCGAAGTGGAGAGTTTTCTGTGGTTGGTGTCGTGGAAGGGGTGTCTCTCCACTCGATGCCACTATTCCAGCAATAGCGGAGTTTTTCGTGTATTTGCGGGAAGAAATGCGCCTTTCAGTCTCGGCAGTGAAAGGCTATCGTTCAGCCTTAAGTCTTGCCTTCAGGCTCAAAGGAATGGACATTTCCTCTTCGCTGGAACTTTCTCTACTCATACGAAGTTATGAACTTACCTGCCCTCAGTCGGAAGTGAGACCTCCTCCACGGAACGTAGTTCGAGTTCTCAGGTCTTTTAAGAGACCTCCCTTCGAACCATTACGCCAGGCTTCTGATTGCCACCTGACTTGGAAGACGGTGTTCCTACTTGCTTTGGCCTCGGCCAAGCGAGTTGGCGAACTTCATGGTCTCTCGTATGACATCGCCCATTCAAGGGGATGGGGGGAGGTAACGTTCAGATTCGTCCCTGAGTTTGTTGCTAAGACTCAAAATCCAGGAGTGCCGGACCCTCGGTTCGACTCTTTCCGGATTTCGAGTCTTCATTCTGTAACAGATGACCCAGACCATCTCCTACTGTGCCCAGTGAGGAGTCTGAGGCTCTATCTTAAGAGAACAGCTGCAATTCATCCTTGGGTGCAGGCATTGTTTATGAGCACCGGAAGGACGAAGAGGAGGGTCACTAAGAATACTATCTCAGCGTGGATTCGCAGGGTTATCCATCATTCCCTGAATCCCGACCCTCCTCCGTCACGTCGCCCTAGAGCACACGATGTCAGGGGCATTGCTACGTCCCTGGCCTTCAAGAAGAACTACTCAGTGACGCAGGTTTTACAAGCAGGGGTTTGGAAGCATCAGACGACCTTCACAGCCCACTACCTGCAAGACGTGACCCGCAGGAGGCTTGGTACGTTTTCTATCGGCCCTGTGGTGGCTGCACAACAGCTGGTTTAAACCTCAGGCTCCTTAATGGAAAGGTAGCAGAGGGTTGAGGGCATTGTTACCCAGTTTTAGTCTGCATGAATGAAAAGGTATGCCTGGCCCTTATTCTTTTCTTCATTCTCCCCTCTCTTGGGAAAAGCAGCATCCTGGGTTCTCTGCACAGCTGACCTCAAACCACTGCAGGTAAACCATGTTTCCTTGTGTTCCTAGTATTAAGATAATACTGTCACGTCCCCATACCCTTACGAGGTGGTATTGGGAACGTCCTATCCTAGAATTCCATCTAAAGGACTTCAGGTCAACTTCCTATGACGAGTCACACTTCATTCCTTCACACACAAGCTTACGTAGGCCGCGGTCCTTGCAGACCAAGGCACTTGCGAGGTGCAGGGACTCCTTATCTTTGAGTACTAACACACTCAGATACTGAGTCCCTGGGCAAAAAGCCAAAAGCCAGTAATGGCTGGGACTTACCACCCTACCTGAGGGTTGAGTCACCCATATTAAAAAGCGTGGTTTGTATTTCAGTTACGGTACAAAAGACAAATTCGTAGATAGTTTGTATTTTTCCTAACTATATAAACCTTAGCTATTTAATCAAACTTGCCCGCCAGCCCTGTCCCTCGGGAAGTCCTACCTCTAAGCAAAGTGAGCTAATCACAGGTGTGTGAGGGGCGGAGGGGTAGCAAGCAACCCCTCCCTACCCCCTCGCTAGCTAGCGAGAGGGTAGTAAACCCTCGTTAAAATTCTAATGGCTCATTTCAGCTACGCCGAAAGTAATACCCATTTTAAATAGCTAAGGTTTGTAGAGTTAGGAAAAATACAAATTATCTACGAATTTGTCATTTTTTTGGACACTTTGGAGCCTTTTATTTTACACATATTTTCAACTTTCACAAGTAACCTTTCTAGAGACAACTGCTTTTGACTTTCTTTTTTAAGATGGCATGAAAGTGCAACATCGTTGTTTCGGTAAATAGATTCACTGCTTGCCTTGCCAAAACCTTGTCTGAGTGATGATTTTTTTTTTTTATTTTAATTTTGCAAGGTTCCTTACATTTTCAACATCTCCCTAATTTCACGTGATGCGAGAGGTTTGGCACTTTTTCCTCATCATTCTCTGATGAAAAGTCCTCCGCTACTTCTAGATGCTGCACCGTATGATTTATCAGCTCCTCGGTCGTCAGCTGCTTGCAATGTTCGTCAAGAAGATCGCTGATGTTGTCTTTGTCCACTTCCAACCCCATTGTCTTCCCCAAGAACACAATTTCATCGTCTACTCCCTCCTGCATTGGTTCAGATTCCTCAAAATCACATTTAGGAATGCATTCAGTCTGCATTTTTCTCCAAGCATAATTGAGGGTTTTGTTGGTGATTCCTTCCAAGGCTTTGCAAATCATTTTAAGGCAGTAGTCAATGTTTTTTCTAAAACCATCGGGTAGTGAGGTTGGTCCCTTTAGTGACCTCAAAGCATTGCTGTAACATTGCTTTTGTGAAATTCAGTATCACCTGCTGATTTACGGGTTGGAGTATCGTAGATGTGTTGGGCAGCAGGAACTTGATCCCTATGAATTTAAACTCTTCCATTAGGTCATCTTCAATGAGTTCGTTTCCAAAAGATACTTCCTGAACTCGGGACCATTCCAGAAACAAAATGCAAATCACCCAAGCCTTCCTGTTTGACCTTTACATGACATTCAATTGGTTCTGCATATTGCACTTCTTAAAGGCTCATGTATTTTCAGAGTGATACACAGGAGAGTTTTATTTATACATTCCCCACTGGCATTAGTACAGAACAGCAGGGTTAGACACTGTTTCATGAGCATGTTACCAGAACTTGCCCTATTTTTTTTTATGGAGTCAAGGTCCTGTTCATCTTTCAAAATGGACCGTTCTCATTGCAATTAAACACCTGCTACGGCATGTAAGATTCAGAGTCCATGAACCTTTTAGATTCTACAACATATGTCTCTGCTGCCTTGACATCAGAGCTTGCAGCCTCATCATGCCTTACAACACTATATATATGAAGATCTATTTTAGTGTTAATACTGTTCTTAAAATATTTTATTTTAATTGTTCATTAGTTCTCATGTAGTTTATTTCCTTGTTTTCTTTCCTCACTGGGCTATTTTTCCCTGTTGGAGCCCTCGGACTTATAGCATCCTGCTTTTCCAATTAGTAATAAGAATATTGATATATCTTACTATTTTTCCCCATGTCGGAGATCTTGTAACTCTCTATCAGGGGTCAATCCATCTTTGAAAATCCTTTTCTTATTTTATTTTCAGTTTCGGTGTGCTTGTTTTTTTCTAATTGAATTACCTGACTGACTACTGAATATCTTCATATCTTAAAATTTGTTCTAGGATAGATTTTGTATTTCTCTATCAGAAGTCAGTCCAGCTTTGCAAATCCTAATTTTGATTTATCTGCAGAGTTGATGTCCTTTTCTTATTGTAACAATTACTTGACTATATCCAAATATCTTGCCATTTGTCCCATGTGAGAGATCATGTACCTTTCTATCAGGAGTCAGTCCAACTTGGAAAATTAATTTTTTTTTTCTTGTCTCAGTGTCCTCCTATTCTAACTGAATTACTTGATTTATCCAGGTATCTTGACACTTTTTCCCATGACAGAGATTTTATACCTCTCTATCAGGGGTTAATCCATCTTTAAAAAATCCAGTTATTTTATCTTCAGTGTCAGAATGCTTTTGTTATCCTAACTGAAATACTCGACTATATCGAAATATCTTAACATTTGTTCTATGACAGGTTTTGTACCTCACTCTGAGTTGTCTTTAGAATTCTCAGGAATATTATTAAAGAAAAAGCTTTAAAGTTGAATAGTTTATTTTTATTAATTTATTGTTTTGAATTTGTCAGAAGGGAATGCAAATGTTAATATTTATTGTCGAAGTACTGTCTTTCAAGATTATTTTGAAATCATATAGGTTTCTACAAAGGTAGTAAAGCATGTGTTAGGATAGGAAATAAAGTGAGTGATTGGTTTCCGGTGAGAGTGAGGCTGAGACAGGGATGTGTGATGTCGCCGTGGTTGTTTAACTTGTATGTTGATGGAGTGGTGAGAGAGGTGAATGCTCAAGTGCTTGGACGAGGATTAAAACTGGTAGATGAGTATGACCATGAATGGGAGGTAAATCAGTTTTTGTTTGCGGATGATACTGTACTTGGTTGCAGACACAGAAGAGAAGCTTGGACGATTAGTGATAGAATTTGGAAGAGTGTGTGAGAGAAGGAAGTTGAGAGTTAATGTGGGTAAGAGTAAGGTTATGAGATGTACGAGAAGGGAAGGTGGTGCAAGGTTGAATGTCATGTTGAATGGAGAGTTACTTGAGGAGGTGGATCAGTTTAAGTACTTGGGGTCTGTTGTTGCAGCAAATGGTAGAGTGGAAGCAGATGTACGTCAGAGAGTGAATGAAGGTTGCAAAGTGTTGGGGGCAGTTAAGGGAGTAGTAAAAAATAGAGGTTTGGGCATGAATGTAAAGAGAGTTCTATATGAGAAAGTGATTGTACCAACTGTGATGTATGGATCGGAGTTGTGGGGAATGAAATTGATGGAGAGACAGAAATTGAATGTGTTTGAGATGAAGTGTCTAAGGAGTATGGCTGGTGTATTTCGAGTAGATAGGTTAGGAACGAAGTGGTGAGGGTGAGAACGGGTGTAAGAAATGAGTTAGCAGCTAGAGTGGATATGAATGTGTGGAGGTGGTTTGGCCATGTTGAGAGAATGGAAAATGGCTGTCTGCTAAAGAAGGTGATGAATACAAGAGTTGATAGGAGAAGTACGAGGTTTGGGTGGATGGATGGAGTGAAGGAAGCTCTGGGTGATAGGAGGATAGATGTGAGCGAGGCAAGAGAGCGTGCTAGAAATAGGAATGAATGGCGAGCGATTGTGACACAGTTCCGGTAGGCCCTGCTGCTGCCTCTGATGCCTTAGATGACCGCGGAGGTAGCAGCAGTAGGGGATTCAGCATTATGAAGCTTCATCTGTGGTGGATAATGTGGGAGGGTGGGCTGTGACACCCTAGCAGTACCAGCTGAACTTGGTTGAATCCCTTGTTAGGCTGGGAGGAACGTAGAGAGTAGAGGTCCCCTTTTTGTTTTTGTTTCTTTGTTGATGTCGGCTACCCCCCAAAATTGGGGGAAGTGCCTGGGTATATGTATGTATGCATATAGATCCTAAAATAATGAGTATGGCAGCCATAATAGTGTCAGTGATAAAGCTCCTCATCATGGTTTTTATTGGATTAAAACCTTTTACTGTGCATTACTCCCTAGATCCTTGTACTTCACCTCATTTAATTTACAAATTCAATCTTGCTGTATGACTACTCTATACTCCTCTCTTCACTCTTTTGATACACCTTTGCACTGAATATCCGAACAGTTCCAGTGCCAGATTGTCAAACTGAAGTTTCAATTATGAAATCAGACTTAAAATTTTATCATTACCATATTCATATTCAATGGGAGATGAGGTACTCCTTTGAGTAAATAAACTACAAATGCAAGTTTTGATGCTGTCGGTGATCGTAACTATTTAATTTCTCAAGTTTACAAATTTGATTAAAGTGGCATACTTTACTAGTAATTCTACATTTTAGATATTTTTTTTTCTTTCTGCAACATTGAGAATCCTGAACTAAAGTTAGAATGAAATCTTTTAGGAAGAGAATTTAATAAAGTTTTTCCCATTGTAATTCTGTTTTTTATATTTGAATTAAAAATTTCTTTTAATTTTTGTTTGTATGTATTTACAACACAAATATATTCAAATTATAGTTCATATGTCTATACTCTGTAGTAAAAACTGCCAACACCAACCAAATTCTGTTTTAAAATATGTACCTTCACTTTTTAGACATCAAGTCTACCGGCTTTAGGAAGACCTCGCAGTAGTGGTTCATCCTCTTCAAGCAAAAGACAGGTAATAAGGAAATAAATCTATTTATGTGAGATAGACTCCTTTATGCAAAATGCTCATATAACTAGTTAAAGCAAAATCCGTTAAAGTTTGATGAGATTCGAGAGCCAAGTGAAATATTTGAATAAAGTTACACAGCAAATGACAAACTTATTACTTATTCTTTACTCATAAACATTGTTTCAGTAACCTATGTGCTCAATTACATGCAAGATTTCTTTGTAAATTTTCACAGGTTATCGTAAAGTTACATATCTTGGCTTTTTAAAGGCTATCTTAAGAATTTGTAAGATATAGATGAATTACATGAATATATCTATATACATTACCATTTGTTCTATGACAGAGATCTTGTACCTCTCTATCAGGGATCTGCCCATATTTGAAAATCCTCTTCTTTTTTATATTTAGTGTCAGTGTCCTCTTATTCTAACTGAGGAAATTTTTTTTACTATATCCAAATACCTTAACATCTATCCTATTTGAAAGATCTCGTACAAAATCAAAGAATCCAATAGTCAAGTGGGAAGATATCAAAAGGGTGACTAGAAAGTGAGAGACAGAAAGCAGTCAAGCTGGGGAGCAAAGGATAAACCTTTCATACTCACTTCATCGATCTTATGCAATCAAAGTTAAACTCTGTTTCATCCTAGCTGGCAATTGGAGCCGAACCACGGTTTGAAAGCTCGTCGCTGACGGGCTGTTGGTTCAGGCATTCTCCCCTACTGCTGACCGACGGCAAAGCAAAGCATTGCATTTGTCCGTGGTATAGAATGTTCATTTTGCTTTATATCCCACTTACTTTGCGTAATATCTACTTGGTTCTTTGGTCACACCTAGATTATAGGTAGATGATGAGTATTACCTTGAAAAAAATATCCATATTCTACAAGAATATACGAATAAATACGAGTGCTGAAAAAACTTTATACAACTTTTTTTTATATGCTAACGCCCCGGTGGGGCGGGTACTAAACAATAACAAAGCTAGAACGCTATTTTGTTCATAGGCTGGACTTGTTAGCAAAAAGTACCATGAGCATAATAACGGTTCCAAAGGCATAAGGCCAGGGACTTAACCAAGAACCTAAGTGACAGAGTACTAAACGGGCAGACAAAGATGAATTCCCAAGACAGGTGAACAAACAATGGCCGCCGTGAAGGGCCAGACGGGAATGATAAAACAGACTATACTGGATATAAAACAAAAGCCCGGTACAATAAAAAGCTGTCAAAACAAACTATGGTACTTAACATTGGAATGTGTGAAGATGGAGCTTCAGACATGACGAAATAAATCCACGAATGTTAAAAAAACCGAGAGCACCACAAAAAATCTTCACAATGACGAAGTCCAAAAAGAAGGATGTCGTTCAGATGGCGCTCGTGTCGGGGCGTGGGTGGTGTGGCGCTGGTGGGTTGGCTAGGTCCTTTGTATCGGCCCATCCCTTTGACGAAGGAATTAACTAAATGGGAGACAACCTGTGAATAGTGGATTTCACGCGCCTTTGCTTTATACACGACACCCAAAAGGTGCTCGCGCGAGGGTTGTAACCTCAGCATTCCATGCTTTTATCTTTCTCTGGTATAATTGGAAGGTTTTATCAGAAAAGGTATATTAGGACTCTTTTCACCGGGCGCCACAGGTCTCTCCCCAGAAATAGATTTTTCCTTCGTCAAAATCCCTTTTTTATATGCTATTTTTTATCTACAAATGTTATACACGTTAATAAAAACAGGTGTATTTTGTAGAAAAAATCCTCTTGAATGTCATGAACCTAAAAAAAAAAATAATGGGGAAATATTTGGCTTTGTACCGCGGTATTGTTGCAAATTTTGGTGTGGTTTTGTCGATGCTGCAGGCTTCCTGTCTGCACACAATCACCCGTCGTCATCAAAAAATTACATTACTCATCATGAGTTTTTAATTTTTCCTTTGGGTAGACCATGGTTGGATCTGAGTTGTCTTGGAACTCTCTGATGGTTAAGAAGATAATGACCTTGCAGGGTTAGCCAGTAAGAGACCTTTTTGCAGTGTCCTTCAACTAGAAACTTCTAGTGTATTGCTCTCCAGTGCCAGACCCGGATGTGGCATTCAAGGAGGCCTTTCCTCCATTCTGCATGGTGAGAAAACTTCTGAACAGAGAGAGTCTGGTTGTCTCGTAGCCTAAGCATGGCTCTTAATATCTCCGCTATAGTTGTAAGTAGACTGGTATTTGGACCTTCTACTGCTGGTGACGGAAGTTCCGAGGGAGCTGCCTCCTCTTCCCGACCTGCTGTAGCAACCATATGCCTGGATGTTCCACATCTCGTTGAGATCCCTAAGACTTCATGGTTGGAGGTTACCCAGCATCTCTTCACTTATTATTATTATTATTTGCTAAGCTATAACCTTAGTTGGAAAGGCAGGATGCTATAAGCCCAAGGGCTCCAACAGGGAAAATAGCCCATTGAGGAAAGGAAATAAGGAAATAAACTACAAGAGATTTTTAAGAATAATAACAATTAGATAAATCTTTCATATATATAGTATAAAAACTTTAAAATAACAAGAGGAAGAGAAATAAGAGTGTGCCGAAGTGTACCCTCAAGCAAGAGAACTCTACCTCAAGACAGGGGAAGACCATGGTACAGAGGCTATGGCACTACAAAGACTAGTTAATAATGGTTCGATTTTGGAGCATCCTTCTCCTAGAAGAGAGATTACCATAGCTAAAGTCTCCCTTCTACCCTTACCAAGAGGAAAGTAGCCACTGAACTATTACAGTGCAGCAGTTAACCCTTAGAGAGAATTGTTTGGTAATGTGTGTTGTCAGGTGTTTGACAGAGGAGAATGTGTATAAAATAGGCCAGACTTTATGGTGTATGTGTAGGCAAAGGAAGAAATGAGCCGTAACCAGAGAGAGGGATCCGATGTAGTACTCTCTGGCCAGTCAAAGAACCCAATAACTCTAGCAGTTGTATCTCAACGGGTGGATGGTGCCCTGGCCAACCTACTACCTGTCAAGACTACTCGAGCACTTTTACATTATTGCCGAATCATAGTGTTGCCATATACGGCAATTAGATATTCTTATTTGATAGTTAAATTGAGATTATTACAGATAAACTGAAGTTACCACTCGATTATACGAAAAATTTACTTTTCTCAATAATAGTAGGATTATTTTTGTTTTTGTCTCTAAAACTATCAGGAATTTTTCAACAAAATTTTCTGAGAACATAGATAAAAGGTGTATGACCCCGTATGTGAAATATCCCAGGAAATCTTTATTTTTTTTGTCAAATGCTCTACTTGAGATAATAGTTCCACACCCAATTATCTGGTGATGGGGAGGATGGACAGAAATTCGAACCCATTATTTTCAATTTAGTAACATTTCAGACATATCCCATTGAGGGTATATATTCCTCCATGACAAGTCTGTCTACTGACAATACCATAGCCTATCACCTGAAATTTCAGTTATAAGAAGTGGATTGGAGTCACCAGTATTGCACCTCTTCAAGTTTGTGTTTCGACATCCCACACATTTTGTAATAGGAACTTCTTCCCTTCTAAGTCGAGTCTCTTATTAAAACACGAGTGTTTGTGTTTGTGTAGAAACAAATCACTAGTTGAAAAGGTAATTTTTATTTTCCCAACAATACAACCCTTAGCCCTGTAAGTTGCATTTCCCTCCTCATTCACCCCACAATACCTGGATGAAGGTCAAAGTGGCTATTGAGTGATCTGGCATACCCGCCAGTACCTATCCGCACGTCATTCATTATAAATTTTTAACAGCTATGTTTCCAGCTGTGCTGAAATCATACTCCTGTTAAAGGACTATGGTTTATATAGTTAGGAAAAATACAAAATACTTTTTAATGCTACACTTTCAAATCTTATAGCACAGTGAATGTTGGGTTGTTTGCTTATGTGGTAGTTTATTATTTTTGTGTAAGTTATACACTGGATTTAAGGTATTTTTAATTAGAAGATTAGCAATATTGCTATTTATTTTAACCTGAAATATAGTATATTATAATTATTTAGTGTAGCATATTACTCCATAACTGTTAGTTTGTTAGATAATAACCCAAGATGCAATAGGTAAAGCTCTTACTTCTTTCCAGGCAAACATAAAACGTGAGAAGACAGAACGTGATCCATCTGCACCCAAGAGACCTAGTAATGCATTTCTTCAGTTTTGTCAAGAACAAAGAGATGCCACTACAGCACAGTATCTACAGACGGGTAGACCATTGGACAAAAAGCAGTTAACAAAAATTTTAGCAGCCCGCTGGAATGTTTTACCAGAAGATGAAAAGAAAGTAAGTTTGTTACGAATGATATTCCACAAAAATACTTCCATTTTATCATGTATTATGTATTTGTTCCTACATAAATACAAACTACTAACTCATTACTATGGATGCTATATATGTTTTCAACGCAGCTGAAACTAGCCATAAACATTTAAAGCGAGGTGTCAACATCTCTCTACTAGTAAGGGGGGGGGGGTTAGACCAGCCGACCCACTCACAAACTCACATAGTGTATTAACGTCACTTGTTTTTGGCTTGGTAAAGTGAAGATGTGCTGTCTTGCTCCCCCGTTAACCTTAATAAATTTTACCTGGCCGTAAACTAACCGTCTACTCTTTCTCTCTTACAGGTGTATCTGGTTTGCTGAGGATTGCAATAATGCATGTTTATCCTGGCATTGTTAACCGTCCTTGCTGCACATTTACGTTCACAGAGTAGGCATTTCCGCACCACCTTTGCTCTGCATTTCCGCACCACCTTTGCTCTGCATTTCCGCACTACCTTTGCTCTGCGTGCAGATGACACTCCTGCCCGCAAGCTTCTCCTTCTGACGAGTGTTGGGAGTGGCCATTCTTCCAGTGGGAGTGATATAGTAGGCAACAGAAGTCTCAAAAGAGATTCCGCTCCTTCGGCGGCTTCCTTTTTTCTCTACCGCGTCTTATCTTCCTGCCGCCTCTTATCCTCCCCGCTAACTGGCTCATTCAGCCTCCTTTGACAGGCAGTTGAGCAAAAACAATGTCCATTTAATCACTGGACAACCTTCGGCCTCGGAGGACCTTATCTCTTTCCCTAGTGAAGTGGAATCACATGCCACCCTTGGGGCTTTCAGGTTCCACCATGAACGAACGGCTTTAGGAGGTGCTGAAGCTTGGGGAACTGTAGGAGCGCACATCTGCCTCAGGCAGGAGTTGGTTATGACCTCCCGCCCGAACTTCTGAAACAAATTTCCTTCCAGTAAGTCTTTGTCCCTCAAAAGATCCTCTCACATCAGAGGAGTTGCAGGCATGCTTGCTATCCTATCCCCACATAGTCAGCGCACAAGCTGAACTTGTTCAGCATGGTGAGAGCGTTAGCAGGACAAAATTTGCGTTTCTCCACCCTATGATGCTGGTCACCCTTCTCGCCAGCGTTAGAGGGTTTCCTCCTCTCTTGAATGGTTCCCCACTAGTTCCTCGTAAGCAGGTATGTGACTAGTCGCTACCTCGCTCTAGCTCTTCGGAGCACCTTGGTGATCGTGGCAGACGACTCCCAGTTGTCGCAGATCCCTTTCACGTGTCTTCAATGCAGAACGAGTCTCTGAGCGCGCTGGATGCCTTGCATGCTCTCCCGTCCTGGGACAGTGCAGGCTGGTTCTGATGTTAGGGAGTGTTGGCACGCTCACAGGCAAGCCAACCTTGACTTGCTTACCACCTTCCGAGCGTGCTGACCCTGCTTTCAGCATGCACAAGACAACTTGCTAACCTCTTGCATGTTCATGAGTGTGTTCATGATGCTTAGGCTTGCAAACTAGTAGCACCCCAGCCTTAACCACATGGGCCTCGCAAGTGAGTTCCTCCTCCTGACAGAGGTCTACTCGCTTCTCCGGCTGCACTCACAGCTTCTCACTAAACATGCACAAAGAGAAGTTGGTCCAAGTGATCAATGCGCTCACGAACACTGCTCGCCAAGAGTTCTTGCGGCTGTTCCTTTGTTCGCGGAGGATGCACCATGGTTTGAAGAGTTGGTTAGGGCTGTTAAGCAGCTTGTCACCATCCCCTGATCATCAGGGGATGATTTTCAACTCTTTAGGTGTCATGATCTCTAGCGAGTTCCAATCACACCCTTGAACCCTAGGCGTAGGAATACTGCACTGCCCCTAATCATGCTTCTCCTCCACCCTCGGAATCTCCTTTGACTGTTCGTCACTTGTCTCAATACTAGTGGTATCTTGATGCTAAGGCTGGTTACAACAAGTCTGATCCCCAAAGGGAAAAAACTGGCCATTGTCCCGGTGCAAGTGATGAAGGAAACCCAGACAGGTGATGCCTCCTCCAGGGGGTACCTTTCTCTTGAGGTTGGGCAGATGGTTCGGCATTCGTGACACCTGGTCATGAATGCTTAACCATCTTTTCCACCCCTGGAGCCAGTAGCTGTTCCCGTGATCCCTTTGCAGGCCCCTAGAGCTGTGAGTCTGGAGTTGGAAGAAAAAAAATTTCACCACTCGGATGGCGTGCTGCCTCAATAAGCTAGCCTTTACTTAAGTGTCCACCAATAATCAAAGTCAAACCATTCTTCTATGTAGGTGTGGGGCTGCATAAGGAAAATCAATGGATTGGGCGATCCATCGTACTCACCTCTTGAAGGGAAAGGATCCAGTCCTTGACCACTTCTGCCTTACCACCCTAATTGCAAAGACCAAGATTGAGTTCCCCTAGTCTAGGATGGTGAAGGAAACCAGGAACAAGGTCAGCTCCCAAGTCATTGGGACCAGTGACTCTCTAAGGGCGAGTTACTCGTTGCGGTTACTTTTTGCGCCGATTGTTTGGCAAAGGAAATACTATGAAGTACACGACAATCCCTCAGCCAGTGATCTTGTTATTGACATGCAACTTGCTGTTGGACAAGTTGGCAGACCAGTAATTGACATTCTTGGTTGCAGATGTTATGAACGGAGCGAGTTGCAAACGCTTCTTTGATCAACTATTGGTCCGGCTCAGTTGGTTATCTGATTGCCAATGAGGATTTGGCTGATCCAGTTGAAAAGAAAACTACGAACCTTGCTTTCTGGGCTGAGAGCTGTTGAGTTTCTCACTCACAACGAAGTCAGCCAGTCAACAAACTGGATCCTGAAATGGCAAGACTCCTCCATTTAAAGATTCCACAGGCAGGTGCCTAAGAGAAGTGCTCTAGCTACGTAACTTGTCAATGGAAGGTCCTTCCTTGTTTTATTTGGAAGACGTTGACGTCTCAATTTCCCAATATATTATGATCCCCACATCAAGATAATAAATAGTCGTTCTCAATCCTGAAGCAACTGCTTCTTGGAAGAAGCTAGGATTAACCAGTCATCAAGATACTTCAAAAGATATATTCTG
Organism: Palaemon carinicauda; assembly: GCF_036898095.1. Lineage (NCBI taxonomy): Eukaryota > Metazoa > Arthropoda > Malacostraca > Decapoda > Palaemonidae > Palaemon > Palaemon carinicauda. The sequence goes on along the minus strand of NC_090725.1, from coordinate 301,413,232 downwards.
TTTGAGAAGGCTCAAGCCGACACCAGTGAACCTATGCATGAACTGTCTGTAGAACTGATGAACATGTATTTCAAAACAAATTTCTTCAGCAATGAGAGGTCGATGACTGATCTCGATCTCCATTTCCCAGGCGACTTCTCCGTCTGGAAAATTCAACTCCAGAAATATAGAGAAATAGAGAACCATCTCCAATGACTTGAGCACATTCTTCTCCTCTGTTGCTTTTACCTTTGCCAGTAAGACTAGAGCTTTCAGCAGTTTTGAAGGGTCACTACAGAATACAAGTAGAGAACAAGTGAGGGAAGGACAAAGAACAAAGGGAGGTATCCATCCAGATAAACTTTTTCTACCTACTTCCCTGCTCCAAGTAGCTGCCACATTGCTGACTTGTGGCAGCTGGAGAAGGAAACTGCCCCTTTCTCTACCCCTTCAATACTGCCAGGTTAGGCATGAAACAGTGGAGCACTGTCTGTACCTTTCTCGGAGAAGGGAGCTGCTTGAGGTCCCGGTCGAGCTTTGGAGGCAGCCGAAGCATCTCCAAAGCCGATACTAGAGATGGTGCAAGGGACACAACGTCTCGTCACAGCCATCTTTTAGGGTCATTGGCCCCCTGAAGGTAACTGCTCAATGTATGAGGGAGACATGGGTAAGTTTCCTCCACCATCACCTCTACATCCTTTTAAGGAAAGGAACGTATCCCTAAGTACCAAAGCATTCCTCAGTAACAGGTCATCTCTCAATAACGATGTTGTTTCATGTCTAAATTGCCATGAGAATACACACACAACAATATCCCTTCCCTTCAGGACCCAGTTGATTTATCAACTTGTATGCCTTGAAGATCCTTGCACTAGACAGAACCAACTTGCTTTACTTCATTAATATCTCAAGTAGTGCTGAATTACGCAACTATGCTGGACCACTGGTTAATGCAGAAAGTTACCTCAGGCTTTCCATAGATGAGAAAACTGGGAAGGAAGAGTATCGTGTGAGGAATTGTTCAAGTGGAAAAAGACCTTCCTAGCTCCCTTCACCTTCCTGGACCAAGGGAACTTAATCCAGGTCTTTTCAGTTATGGTGACCTGGCAGAAAAGGTCATCAAGGACTATAAGAAGGATCCCCATTATTATTAATCTTCCTAATGCCACCTCAGACCTGCATAAAGGAATGGTCTGATTCCTTTTACTTTGAGGCTGTAGCCTTAGGGCTAGTAGCCATTGGCATTACTCTGTCCGCATGGTCTGATACATTATCTTGCGACTCGTCCAGTCCTGGACTCACACCCATAGGAGCCTTGGCTTTGTCAAGTTCATCAACTGTGTTCATTGCAGGGGTCTAACACTTAGAGGGCAGGTTTCTCGCCTCTGGTAACACCATGGCCAAGACCAAACTGAGGTGGTCCTTAGGTTGACCTGAAACCTTGGAATTTCTTGAGGTCCAATTTTTCGGAGGAGTCTTCACGTCCTTCCGCTCCCGGGGCTTGGCCAAGAAGGCGGCAAGGAGGGATGGATACTGGCTTCAAAGAAACTTTTACGGACCAAATTTGGGACCAATGGAGGCTCCGGGAGAAGAGCGGCTGGTTCAAGCCCTTCCTGGTCCTTGGGTGATGAATATCACCTTGGGGAGGCATAACTTGCTTATGACCCCGTTATCTTTGAAGGTATGACTGGTAATAATATCCAGCCTTTCCCACATGGGGTCTTTGCCTGGATGGGAGACCTTAAAAGTTTAGGTATTGTTGATATCTAGACAACCCCTCAGGAGGGGAGGGAGCACAAGACACCGTTGGAAGAGGAACCTGCCTTATGGCAGAACTCCTACACCTGTGATATACTGGTGGATCTGAATTCCCAAGGTGAACCTGACACCATAGGGGAGATATGGATTGGCATAGCTGATGCCCAAGATGATGGCGCTGGAACAGGTTGACCAACTGCCTGTTTCACCGCCTCTACAAGCTCTCTAAACCATGAAATGTTCTTTGTGAACCCGAAAAAAAAAGGTATTCATCAGTGCTTATCATGGCAAGTGAACCGAAGTGTGCCTCACTAGCGTATGGTGGGCGAGTGTGTTTCTACATATAAGACTCCTGGCCAACTTAGGCACTTCCTCGTTTGCAGCTGTAACATCGTGGGCAAATACTTGTCAGGGAACCTAAAGGGGTTTGACAAGCTAGCTTGTGCACTCCTTACAAAGAACTTGAGGGAGAACAACAAGAGGGGAAACCCTTTCCCATAGGCGAGAAGGGCAACCTTCCTCGTAGGGTGGAGGAACAGTGCAAATGCATTTCTGCTGCTGAGGTTTCTCAGCTCACTGAGCAAGCTCAGTTTGCAAAGCATGCCCAGCTCACTGAACAAGTTCAGCAGGATGACCAGGATCAGCCGGCATGCTCACCCCGGGAGATTGGAAAGCCTGGCTGGGACTCCAAGGAGACCCTGCTAGCAACTCCTCAGGTGAGTAAGAAGTTCTGAAGGATGCCTCTACTCAGGACATGGGCTACTCCTCAAGGACACCACTCTGGATGCTATGAGAGGGAAGGCCATTTCCAACTCCTGCGGAAATGGATGTGCACTTCCGTTGTACCCATAACTTAAACACCTCCAGTAGGCGTACCTTGGAGGGGAGGACCCAAAATCTCCATGGAAGACCAAAGCCGATGCATGGCGTCAAGCAAAAAAAAAAAAAAAGACCCCTCTGACGGCGAGCGCTGCCGCTTCGTTATGGGAAGTGACAGGATTTTACCACTAACCTAAGGGTAAAAGGGACATCACTCTTACTCATTCATCCTCCCGAGTAGACCAAACTACTCTGGACGGGACGGGACGCCAGAGTAAGAAGTAAGGGCTTTTTCGATCTCAAAGGAGAAGAATCCATTTTAGTCTACTTTCTTCCGTTACCTACTTTACTGCTCCCACTGGGAGTATGACCCATCCTAGCACCCCTTGCAACAAGATGCCCGAGTGCATGAGTGTTGTCTGCTTCCAGAATAGACTGAATGAGGATCCGTTTCTTGCGCCAACATGAAGGTGCCTCAAAAGTGTCCTTCGATACCAGGACAAACCTGCATCTTTATAAGTCATCAAAAAACCCTTTACACCTGAAAATAAATATAAGTCACTTTATAGCCAGATTTAATAAGGGTTTTACCAAGCCAAGCCCTCCTAACTAGTGGGGGAGATTACCTTGCATTAAAAAATTTTATGGTTGGTTTTCCAGCAAACCACAACAACATATTCTTAGTAAACAGCAAATTATTTGTATTTGTGTAGGATCAAATTACCATTACAGAGTGAAATCATGAAACATTAATGATATAAACATTTTGCAAAGCTTTACTTATCTTTGGTTTTATTTTCTTCCTTACAGGTATACATTGAAAAATTTGAGAGAGACAAGGAGCGGTACTCTGAAGAAAGAAAGATGTATGAAAATAGGAAGATTGACTGAAGTTCGCCATTCTCGGTTTACAGTATACTAGTTTATAATTAAAAAAAAGTTATATTTCTTGATTATTTATTTCCTATATACACTCATCTACAAATACAGCATCGTCTACACATTTTACACGAAATGGAAGTTGAGCTGATGACAGTAGAAAATTATTCAAATATCACCATATTTTAGAGCATTCTTACATGAATAGCACAATGAAAAGCTTATAAAAGGAAAAATTTAAAAAGTTGTATTTTCATTAAGTACCAGTGACAAGTTGGAAAAATATATTGCACTAAACCAGTACAAATACTGAATCATGCAGGACTTAATTTTTAATCAGATTTATAGACCAAAATACTGTACAGTACATCTTTTAAACTGTAAAATAGTTCCAAAAATTTTCATATTAAATGTGACCATAAAAAGTGGTGGGAAGAAATACTATGGTTTACTTCCAAAAAAATATGAATATAGATTAATGCAAACACTGTACCATATGTTTTGTGCAAAAGAGAAGTAACTTTTAATGCATTAGCAGAAAAATCTTTTATCTTACAAGTTTTACCTATGGCTAAGTACCATAACATTTACTTAAATATTTAAAAATTCTTCAATATCATGGCAACTACAGCAATCTCAAAAGAAAAATGTTGCTACATCATGAATTTCAAGTACACCCTTTTTATCGTATGAAAATGGAGCACCAGTAGGCAGGAAAAGACACTATAAAAATAAAGCTATTGCTTGAGTAACTATTGTAACCTGGTCCATTTGTCAACCACCCACAGGTTTCTCCTGGATTATTAAGATGGTGTCTTTATAAAGATAAAAATTTTAGAGATTAAAGCAGTGAAATTATAGCAACTAAATACCAAAATCTTCACCAAACAAATAAGCATTGCCACTTTCAGGATAATACAAAGTGAGCTTTGATTACGAAAAGACATAAAAACATAACTGCGAGGATTATTTTGATGCCATTTTGTTGAATTTATCCATATAACTTTAGTACTATAACAGTAGGGAAAAATTACAGATGTACATCAAATAGGGTTGCCAAGACAATACATATAGTTCAACTTGAGAAAAATAAGTTTACACTGATGGTCAACCATATGAAAGAGCACTTAGTTGATTTTGATAAAGTCATGAAACTGATCATTTAGATAACACCCCACCCCAAATCAGTACACGTGATTATAATTGAACTAAAAAAAAATGTCCGACTTTTGTTAAATATTTGATACTAGACATAGCTGAATAGAAGTGTAAAGGCAAAATAAAATGTACCATAGCTTATAATGAATAATAAGTAAAGCTAATTGAATCATAAATTTGTTCACTGAAAGATGACTACAAGCGCAAGGGGAATGAGGACTATATGCAAACATGGGCACTTTATCATTTGACAAATGATTTGTATTAAAAAGACAATAAGATCAATGTTGTTTAAAAGCAAATAAAACTTACCTGTAAGTAGACTTTGTGTATTAAAATTTCATCTTGAGTAAAAGATTTGCGCTTAATTCTACCAAAAATTTAATTACAGTATTTCATAGCTAAAGGTTTTCTTTATGCACAAACCAATTGGGAAATTCTGAAAAAAATATTACTATCCCCACTGAACAGGAAAATTCTAAACCACATAAGAAAAATACAAACCAATGTAATCACTTTAAACAATTCCAAGATTCTATTGTAAATGAAGATAAGGGGAAACCGAACAATATTTAACCCTTCCTTCTAATTGTAAGTTGTTTTCCCATGGAAACTAACATGCAATTAACAATCTCTAATATTAACTGTATTTACAGGTAGATATATAAGCACCAAGTAAAAAATGCAAATAAAAGTTACTCCTAGCACATGCATTGAACAATTTTGCATTATTTACAGTTGTAGATATCTATAATAAATATTACTAGTTACCTGATTATTCAAAATGTGTTTTAATGTGAACAATTTAAAAAACAACCCACTAAAATCTGAAATAAAAGTGTTCCAAGCACGATGCTGAGAGAGCAAAGTACAGTACAGTAAAAATAAAAAATATATATATATATTTATGAATATATAACATGACTAAAAGGAACACTTAAAAAGAGTGATAATGTTTAAAATATAAAATCAATGTAGGAATGATTGAAAACCTTGTCTGAGCAAGTATGTCATGAGTATGGGAGAAATATAGCTGATGAAAAAAATATACATGACAAATAGTTTACACTATATTACAACAGCACACCGATTGGCTGATAACAAATTGCCTTTGGCTTGACAGGAGTAGGCAAGGGAAGCACATCTATTTGTCATAAGTGGAGATCTTTGAACCACAAGATTAAGTATTCCACCCATGACAAATAAAAAGGGTTTCCTGCAAATACTGAGACACCTACACAGATAGCTAGTTAAGCATATTTCATAAAATTAGGTGACTCTAGAACATTGTCAGGTGGGTACAAAATCAATTTCTGTGGTTCTGTATAAAGCTTGTATATATTGCTATAAAATTATTTTATTGATACTTTCCACAGAAACTGTAAAATGGAAGTGTGATAATACTTGAGATATTTTGGAAAAACATCACAGCTGAATATTTAGTCAGACCGGAGTTTGGTTCCGTGGCGAGACTGGTGTGTTACGGCCTTGATAGAACTGAAGTAATCTTTCCACAGTTATGGCAACACGTACCGTACCTCTCTCTTCCAATACATCGTGAGCAGAACACTGGTATTCCTGAAAATACATTATGTATTTAAAATTTACCCCATTAGAATATTAAAAATAATAGAATTACATGTACTTATTTCCATACTCACATGGCATTAATATTGCTTCTCTCTCAAAGCTTGTTAAATTACCAACTCTGCCCTTAAAATAAAAATTGCCTGTTTTCTTTCCTTGTAATTGTCCTACCCCTTTCTATTGTAGTAATGAGATCATATGGCATTGCATGACAGCACTAACCTGTGGGTATCCCTTTGCCTTTAATTATCCAACTCGGAACTAGTTCAACATCCTTTTGACATTACTATTATTATTATTAAAATTAAAACATTATTATTAAAATTCAATTTTATGATCAACTCTCCACAGAAAGGGGGGATCCTTCCAGGCTACATTAATGCATGTGTCATTTTTTAAAATCAAGGTATGGCAGGAGCAGCAACTCCCACAGGAACAGGAGCATACTACGGACTTTGCAACTCTACGCCAGCTACATTAGCCAAATGAAGGAGTGCAGCATTGTTAGCCCATGAGAAAACTAAGGAAAGAGTCCTCCCCAAAATCCTAAATTCACAAAACAATTAGGATATTTTTCCCTAATATTGCAGTCTAGTCTAAATAAAAACTTTACAGCTTTCACAGAACAAATTTTTTTCCAGTTCATCACCACATTTCCTCTCTAATGGTAATGTGAGAAAGGTCAAGCTAACATTTGTTTTTAAAATAATAATTAGTTCTGAAAGTAGGTAGAGATAAAATTACCTTCCTACTTCTAAACCCCGTTTTATAGGAAAAACGACTTCTCTCCATCAAAGCTTTTAGCCCATGCTAATGCTAAAAAGCAAATTGCTAATGCTAAAACTAAGAGCATTTTACTTGTGAGGTCAATAAAAGATTTTCCAAAAGTTCACAAAAGATCCTTATTAAAAAGTGACATTACTTTTAGATTAAATATTAAGTTCTGTAAAACGTAAATTTTCCGATACTAAAAAACTATGCAATTTCAATAATAAATGAAGAGAGTAAGTTAGACTGCCTATAGGGACCAAGACGTAATCCAAAGGACTATGAAAAACAATAACTTACAATATTTTAGATGGAACCCATCTGGTTAGACGAAGCAAATAGATTCTTGGGTGAATTAACCTCAAAAACAGATATTTGAAAAGATTAAATTTCTGAAGCAACCCTCTTGGACGGAGATCACAGAATGGTAAACCATCCTCTTTGTGACTAAAACGAGGCCACCGGAGATACAGATTTTTTGCAGTAATTCAAAATTTGCTTAACACAGCTCAATTGATGGAGAAGGAAGGAAAATCATACAGATCTAGATTCAACTAATTGTATATCAGTCTCTTTACCTAACAAGTTAAGGGATCTAAACCTGGTGACCAAAGCATACTATTTCCTGTGAGAGAAGTTGAGAACATGGACGTGTTATGCATTTTCCTCTAACTCGAAGTCCTCCAACACTAAAATTGGACATTTGATTAAGAATACAGTATCAGTATTTCCTCTTTTCCTACAATAAACTGAGGTAGAAGGATATTTAGCTTAAATTTTTCCAAGATATAAGTACTTCTGGTATTAGG
>NC_090725.1:301390475-301402975 GCF_036898095.1 Palaemon carinicauda | reverse complement strand
TAAATCTATTATATGTTTCATCTGAATAGTACAAAAGTTTTGGTGTAATGAAAATATTATAAGCCAAATCAATACATATTTGTTACATCCATATCGATAGTTCATAATCTTCCTAAAGTTTAATTAAGGATTCAACTCCAAATTTTACTGATTTCAAAACTTCACACTAAACTCATTTAATATCACAATCATTTGCTAGTAATTCCTTAACGCCAAGAAAAAATTGATGAAAAAGATAAATATGGAAGGGAATCTTAGAGTTATGCAACATTATGAGATTATAATACTGTATATACTGAAAGAAAACAAAGTTCCAATACTAATCAGGTTGTGCAGTTTAGCATTCACTTTATGCAATAAAAGTTTAGGCACATAGGGAAAATATATTTGTTGAGTGTTAGAAATAAGATATACTGTAGTAGAAATTCCCCTAAAAACTAAACATTTCAAGACTTATACTGTAAAATCCACCATACCTGGAATATTTTACAATTTGAATACAGAATATACAGAAAAATGTGCCAATTATTTGAAAAGAAAAGTTCTATTGTTACAAATTACCAAAATAAAAAAATAATCAATTTTGTGTCTACCAAACACTAGCCTTATATATTTATCATTCAAGGGTAGTGCAGTGTTCAAGGGGAAAATGTCCTAAAGTACTTATGTACCACTACAATTAATTGAGCCAACAATGACTAGTTTCTATCTGTAAAAGCAAATTGCAATTAATTAGAAAGCAAAAGGCAAAATGGCCCATCAACACTTAAATTATATCATACAGTATATAACCTGTACTTATAAGGTGCAAATAAAAGTAAAATATTAAAGAGGGTCATATGCATAGATAAATCAAGAAATATTTTTTGTTTTTGAGTTTTTGATACTTTTAAGTACACTTTAAATATTATAGCCTTACATGACACATCTTAATATTCAAGGAGCATAAACATTTATCTGAAAAATAGGAGAAAAGTAAACAGCATAAGGTGCAAGATACGTCAAAACAATCTAAATGCTGTGTGTTTGGTTTATGCTACGGTATAGGGATATTGCAGGGAGCTCCTTAAACACAGCACCGTTACGGACTTCCTCCTCAATATCAAGACTAGATTTTATTTCATCTTCGACAGAAAACTGTACAAGTGCAACTAAATGCTCATCATTGTGATATCACAGGGAAATCATTTATCCATCAAATGCATTTTAATTAGTTTATGCAATAAAATATATTAATATATTTCCACGTGTGTATATATTAGACAAAAACACACAACTATCATACCACAGTTGCTTCCATCTCAAATAAAAGTAAAACTAAAGGTATCCTGAGAAATAATAAATTACATAAAACATCACAATGTTACAAGTAAAATTAACATTAACATGAATTATAAAATATTTGTATGTATGAAATTAATGATAGCATACAACACAAGCCTGAAATAAATAAGTACGGTAAAACATCAGTGCTGCATAGTGAGAGAATTTAGTCAAAGTAGAATGTCAAGTCCCTTCGCATAACTTTCATAACTTGACTAAATTTTTACCCTAAACCCACTTAAGGTTTCAATACAAAATTTTTAGAATACTAATATCGTACTTGAGAATTATACACTACTGTATTCAGTTGGGGAAAAATGACTGATTATCCTAAAGCAGTTTACCTTGTGAATATTCCATTTTAAAATCTACATTCCTCATTTCACATTCAGCACTTAAACTATTGGTCAGAATCTCAAATATAAACTATCAAGACAATGGGAAATTTAGGGAACTGACCTTATAAGGCACCCAAAAATGCAAGCACTACAATGGACTACTTGAATTTTAGTGGTATGACTAGAATTTCATATATTTGCATTTGTTCTTTAACATCAGAGAAATCAAATTTTCATATCATAAGATATGATCATGAATTAATTTAAATAAAATATGACATTCTGATGGTTACATAAATTTATGTTACACAGTATACTATACACCCAATTGAGTGCAAAAATGGAGCACTACTGCAAATAAAAAGATACCTAATTTTTTCCTAAATATTTTAAAGTTAACACAAAATATTTAATTGCAGATTTAAAAGTAGATACTGTACATAATTTTATATACAAACTTATAATTGTTTATAAATAAGCTATCAAAGGTAAACGTTATATTTGTCATTTTCTTCAAGCTGATATGGACCTAAATAAATTTGCACTAAGCACCACAAAACGAATCTAGATTAGCTGGTATATTTTATATTATGAGACCACTATTGTTAAACTTGTCCTTAATCTTTTAAAATATAAAAAATAGCTATAGTATTTAAATATTCCAATTAAAACAGCAGTATTGCAATTTAGGATAAAAAAAAAAAAAAAAAAAAAAAAAAAAAAAAAAAAAAAAAAAAAAAAAAGGTAGAAGACAAAAGTAATAGATATATATATAAACTAAACTAAGAGAATAGAGTAAAACCAAAACTACACTGTTACAAAATTGGTTATATCTGTACTGAGCAGCTCATTAATAGGTAGGCTATAGTATACATGCTTGAATAAATTTTGTTTTAAATTATTCTATATTTGATATGTTTGATTATACTGGAGTGGTTGAATTTCAATTTAATATAAAATCTAATATATGTACCTATACTAAGCCAATAAATGTTAATAAACATCTGCTGATGTTTTAACCCTTTAAGATACCAATGATGAAAAACTTTTCCATCCATCCATATACCAAGGCACTTCCCCCAATTTTGGGGGGTAGCCGACACCAACAATGAAACAAAACAAAAAGGGGACCTCTACTCTCTACGTTCCTTCAGCCTAACCAGGGACTCAGCCGAGTTCAGCTGGTACTGCTAGGGTGCCACAGCCCAACCTCCCACATTATCCACCAAAGATGAAGCTTCATAATGCTGAATCCCCTACTGCTGCTACCTCCGCGGTCATCTAAGGCACCGGAGGAAGCAGCAGGGCCTACTGGAACTGCAGCAGTTCCCGAAAAACTTTTACCTATGAAATATATTTTTGTAAGAAATATACTGTATGTGTAAAATCACTTAAAATTGTCAAACCTTCTATACTGAATTTGAATATTTATAGATTTGTTTTTAATAATACCTGTAGTTATAAAAATCAAACTATTTGCATGTTATGTACCGCCTAAGAAGAGATGAAACAGTGAGAAACTGGATACAAAAAACTGCCACTAGAGGGTAACATAGATAAGAGGATGGGTCAGGGTACTCAGAGATGGTCTGGTCATGGGGAGAGAAGGGATGAAGATATGCTAGTGAAAAAAGTATCTATTTAGAAATACCAGGAGGAAGGAGGAAAGGATGGAAAGGTAGAAATGATAGCATGAAAGCTGTATTCAGAAAGGTAAAGCCTTAAAAGCCAGGAAGGGTAAGAATATGGGCACGATTGATGTGAATGGAACACTAAGTGTAGGAGCTAATATTGAGTGATGATGTGCCTTCTGTGTAGGAATAGAAAGTAGCTAATGTTTTAGTTTTCTGAGCTGTGGGTTTACCATATCCATAATTTGGTAATTAAAAGTATGAATGGGACAATAACCCATGTGTTATGTTCCTTCTATGATTAGAGAGAGAAAAAGACAAGACTGGGTCACAGCCAAATTTCAACTTAACAGCAGAATTAAGGAAGAATAATCCACCACCTGGCAAAAAGCTTCCACTACATTATCCACTTCATCCATATAAGATGAAGGATAAAAAAGTAACCCAAACCTTCCTACTTACACTGCCATTAACTGTTTTTCCTCTCCATTTACGTCCTACCAAATTAACACATAATTTTCACCCACAAAATATCATAAATTTTTTCAACATGATCAAAATCCCCCAAAAACTTTTTAATAAATCCTCTTACCTATGCTAAAATTTTACCACTTTTATATATCACTAAATTTCCCATCCTTTAAATTCTTCCCCATTACATTTATGCTACTTAAAAATTGTATCACCTTAACCTTTACTCCTTCCATCCACTTTCAACATTCATTCTTATTTTAACACCTATAAGATGAAATTGTCTTTTCTACATGACAAAATATTTATACAGTACTGTTTATCAACAAGGGAAATAATCATGACATCAATTCTCATATGACCATATATGTTTAAGGAAGTTATTTGGGCTATATGTATAAAAGTAAATCAACTAAAATTATAATTGGAAATATATTGATTTTATTTACTTCTCCAAAAGAGATGGAAATGTGAGATTAAGAGGCTGGAAGGCAGCAGCCATTACTATGAAAACAAAACCCTTTACCTGACAAAAAATAGATGATATATTATTGGTTAAATCTTTATCTAACTAATGCTCAGGGTAAGCATTATGAGTGTAAGCGTGAAAACAAATGGAAGTGTTGCATTGATACTGTCTATAAATATTTACCCTTAAAGCATATTTAAACCCACAATTTGATTTAATAAATTTTATCTCATAACAGGACTGACCTAAATATTTGCTGTTCAACAGAAAAATCCTTTTTCCTTACAAAATTTCCAATTATATAAATTTAAACGGCAACATATTGTGATGAAATTTAATTAACACGCACTCTTCTATCCTAGCTTTGCCATTTATTGTTGTTTGAAACTTCATATAAACCAAGTGGAGAAATATAAAAAATAAAATTGAATAAAATATCTCAAGTGGAATACCAACTAGTTTTTTTTAATATGCTGCAGTCACGCTTCTTATGCACTCAATAAATCTGCTGTAAACTATCAACACTCAATTCCAAATTACTTATATGAGAGCAGTAAAATTCGTACATTCTTGTTTTTCGTCATAGATTTAATCCTAGTGATGGGTACCAGAAAAATATTCAAATCTAATTAGCTGTGCCTTCCCATAATTCCCAAATATTTATTTGTTTTGCTGCAACAAAAAAAAAATTGCATTACTTCTTAAGGACAAGTAACAAAGTTTAGCTGTGTCTTTAATAAAAACATAACAGCACTTCATTCTTGTAAGCCACAGATGCAGAAAATGGAAATAAAGAACCTTAATCCTTGAAATTCAGCTTGAATAAATTCCCTCACTTAACATTTGCAGCACTCTTGTTAAAAAATTACATCTAATACAACACAATATAATATCAAACAAAATATGAGACAAATGGAATGTTGAATACAAGACAAGTAGTAAACGTTTTAATTCACTACTGTTCTTAACTTACGCTATATCAAGAACATCACTCCCTTGATGAGTAGACCAAATTTTGATTGATGCACAATGGCATTTGCTTCATTATCAGTTGCTAATTAAGTGTTATGTGTATAACTTAAAAATCTGTCAATTAGTAGATAAAACTTGCCTTTAAAAGCAGAAACGAAGAGGGAAGTGTGCATGATTATGCTTTACTTAAATAGTATTGCCTAAAACAGATACCATTTCTAATAAAAGCTCAATTAAGAAATCAAGAAAAACATGCATGCAATACAATCCTTTTTACAGTAATCTGGATTTTGCTATCTGATTATTCCTTCATTACACTCAGGTGATAGCAAATTCTCCAAGGGTAATCTACAATTTTCAAAAGTACTATACATTATCTTTGAAAATGTTTTTTATCACAGAACAGACCTGCTCAAGACACTGATAATTTAATCTTCTACCATAAAATTTTGTATTTGCATAGAAAATATTCATGGTAAGAATAATGGCCTTGGAGTAAAATCTACTGAATAAAGAACTGTACTGGGTCATCAATGAAATTGGTTGCTAAAATGGAAATCATTCAACTAATTTGGTTTAGTAGGGTAGTTTACCCAAAAGCATGCTGACTAAATCCAATCATGCAGTTATTCAACCTAGAAGACCTCTACTGCTATTAAACTTGTTACTTGTAAGAAAGAGCATTAAATATATGAGGAGTACATTATAAAAAGAAAAAGAAAGTAAGGATCAAGGCCTCTTATTATTTTAACAGCCATAGAAAGCATACAGTATATGTATAAAAAAGATGAAGACTTTAAAAGCTTCAAGTGCAATTACCACGTCTGAAAACCTAAGGCGATAAACAGACAGTATATGTTATTGACTACCAAGGCCATGTAACTTCCATATTTATTCAAGGCGCTGAAAGAATCCATAGTGTGTCCTTTAAGAAAAATAATTAATGTAGTATCATTCCTCCATCTATAAACAACCCCACTTTTCTAATACAGTATTCAAATATTTTTCTAATTGGTCAGAATTAATTATATAAACTGTATTTTGAACTTCTGAAAATCTGGATCATTCTAATGATTGTAATTAATTTCTGAAGCAATGGATAGGTTCTTCCAGTTTATAGATTGGGGTATTATAAAACTTCATACATGGTCAAGGATTTAAAGTTCCAGGTAAACAGTCCGCTGTAATTTTCCTCGAATCCTATCAAGTAAATACTGTATTTCCAAAATCTTATCCCCATACAGAAAATAATCTGTCTACTTCTTGATCGGTGAAGTAACTCCATAATAAAGAAAGGTTACAGGAATTCTCAAGAGCGCAGACACATTCAACATGATTATCATTGATAATACATATACAGTTTTGTGCCAAAGAGTAAACATGCAAAAAAAAAAAAAAAACTAAATATAAAGCTTGTAAAGTAAAAATCAACTTATGTGATTCAAGCTAATTTTGTATAGACATTTAATTACAGTACTGTAGTACCTTGGGTTACAACTTTGATTCTATCTGGGAACGAGCTCGCAACACAAAATGTTCGTATCTTGAAATAATTTTTCACATAAGAAATAAAGGAAACTCACTCAATGCATTCTAAATGTCCATAAATAGAAATATACATTTGAGGAGAGTCGTGGCTGTTATGAGGGAGACACAAGAGGAGGGAATTTCTGCTTGGAAGAAGAATCTCCAAGACAACTTCTTATAAAATATCTAAAGTACTCTTTTGAATGACGTCCCTTTCACTAACTGAACCACTTAATTTACAGCTTCTGGAAACTCAACTGTCTTTTCACATTCTTACATTTAGTTTTCACAAGGAACCTATCTATAGACGACTGCTTTTGCCTTCTCTTAAAAATGGCATTGAAATGAGCCACTGTATTGTCGGTAAATAGATTAGCTGCTGGGCCTGCAGAAGCTTTACCTGGGAGAACACGAGGTGAACACTGCGTGGATGGTAGATGGGTACCCCGTGACTGCATTCTGCACATCCCATGATAGTCTCGTTCGTACATGTCTAAAATAAATACTCCAACAGGACAGAATTTTTGCTCACAGGCCAATGCAATTGCACTAGTAACCCCATTTAAATTGGTATACTCGTATTCCAATTTGCTTGTATCAAAAACTACTTATGCAAATTTATCCTAAAACAAATTTCATGTCCAATTTTTTTATTTATATATAGTAGGGACCTCAACCATATAAGACTTTGTTCAATCCATGTCTCAAAGGACTGGAAAATCGCATATTTTGAAACACATAATGGGAATAATTCCATTACGGCCAAGGTAAACTGCAACTTACCCAGTCAAATGTTTTACTATCCATTTTCAATACTTTCTATTTACTAGCTGTATCTTCAATTATGTGAAATTGTTCTTATGAATAAAGCATTTTGAAGATTTTAAAGTTTTAATAACTTGAAAGTTTAAAATAAATTACGAATTCCACGTACAGTAAACATGACCTAAAATTGGGACAAATTTTAATGAATTTAGTTTTCATATCTGTTATATACTGTGCGATGACTGGTTTATTACAAAAACTGTCAGTGTATAGGCTAACTTTTGCTGTATCATTTGAAATTGAAAATTAATTAAATAAAGGCGAGGATATATCATGCCTTTAATAAACTCGCCTACTAAAACTGTAACCATTGCTTTCAAGTTTCATCACCAGTTATAACGAACAAACTAATGCATTTTCATATTGTGTATAGATTAGCTTTTTCAGCAACAGATATCTTACCAAGTATTGATTATGCATTTGTTATTATTAATATTGTTTTACTGACCTTGTACTGTACTTAGAACTTCAAAATAGATTAAATGAATGCGATTTTAAGTCATTTTCTTCCCTAACATGCTGCCTAAAACAGAAACCATTCGTTTAAGTTTCACCGCCGATGGATTTATAATCAAAAATTAATATTAAGCTCATCTAAATGTTATTATTACTGTCATTAACACTACCATTAAATTAATGAAACGTTTGAGAAAGAGAATGATAAAGGTTGCTCAGAATGTAACCACAACTCGAAGTTTACATTTTCTCAGCTGGACTCGCATAGAGAAGAGTTGATTTCACTGTTGACATGGAATTTTTTATCAAATAGGCTATCTATAAATGAAATTATACCAATACAAGGTAAATACATTTTGGTTACATTTACAGTATCATTAGTTACCGTACTAAGGCCTACGCTAGCCTACTAATACTTGAAAAGGTATTAGTAAATTTGATACATTTTGTGGCGGGCGACTCGCAGACTTTGAACGTCTTCGTAGATACAGAAGATTTATTTTTGAGATTGGCAACCACATAAAAGGGGAATCGCGCAAATCAAACACGCATACTGAAGTTTTTCTTTCAAGTCCTGCTTGATAGTGTATAATTACCACATATTTCTGTGCATAAGAAACCTTTAGATAATACAAGGTAAAATATTACGATAAATTTGAATGAAGCCATCTCGTTTCTGTAGTACGTTGTCATTCTTGGACGGGTTTTGTAGATCACCTCCAAAAAAACAATTTCTAACCAGTTCCATAGAGCAACTGTTGCTTCAAAGATACTGTCAGTGCTCTTATGTATCCCAAAATCTATCTTCAGAATCCATGGCTACTAAATTTTGTGAAGAATGAATAAAAATGAGGAATTTTCTTGAAATAATCCTTAGCCCTAAACACTGGTAATTTGTAAAGCAACGCACTATCAAAGCTTGTAATTTGTTCATTTTCCTTGACTAGTACTGAAAGGAAAATATTTTTTCCTCAAATTCTTTGAAACCAAGTTTATTAATACTGTAGGTTCATGATTTGGACCTTAAGAATTTTGATACCAAACCCAGATTCTAACAGATAAAATAAAAAGCCTAATGACCTCACTAATCTTAGAACAGAATGATAGATCCAAACCAGTATGTCTTAGTACAGAATTGGGCATAGCTATATAACCTTTAACTATACCAAAATGACAACTTCATATTCTCAAAAAAGAGAATTTAACGATATTATACAAAGAGGTATTAGAGACCAATCTCTTTCTAGACTTATACCAATTAAAATAAGGATTTCACTGGTGCTGGTACAGTATGCAGCTAAAGCCATGCAACTTTATTTTTGTACTTGGCAAGCATTGTTCACTAGATACCACTTAGTATTAAACATTAAATTTTTCTTTATAAACGTGAATGTTTGAGGAAAAGTTGGTAACTGATCGGAACTACGAATAGAAAAGAGAAGAACAAAACACTTCTGGAATTAGGCTCTTTTTTCTGCTAAGTAAACTTAGACAAAAAAAATTAATTTTTATCACAAGAGTCAGTGGTCAAAACATTATCATAAAGGTTAGTCCTCACAACCTGTGTAGGGTTAGATTGAGTTGTATATTCTACATGAGCAGACGCAGAAAATTTACCACAAGATTAAAAGATTCATTCCAAATTACAAAATGAACATTAATTTAATTCTGATCTCCGAGTATTAAATTCAGAACTTACTTTTCATCTGACTTAAAATCAATTAACATAAGAAAATTATACTGTACTCTCAATAACTACTACTTGGCCTACTTCTTACACTGCTGAGCAACAGAACCTCCAGCAAGCAATAAAATAGAAGGCTAATCTGAATTTAATAGCAGTTAATTAACCCTTGTGAGCCTTAGCACCTCGGTCCTTTCTCATCTTACTCTTGAGTTTAATAAACTCTACCATTACATCTAAGAAAGGGGAGCACATTCATCCCATCTATTCAAACAATGTATCTGGTACACCCCTCTGATGGTCCAGCACTTTGCTGCAGTAGAGGGGCTTAAGTGTCTCAATGATGGGCTGGGCAATGGCGGTGGGGTAGTTTATCCACCCTGGCAGGCTCAACCATACCGCTAAGGCCAAGTTTTGAGAGACCAGACCAAGACTGGACCCCTATAGGCCTTCTCCTTTATTTCAGATAGGCAAAGGCTAGGAGAAGGAAAACTCCAAAATCAAACCAAACAAGACCCCAACGGCGGAGCTTCCCAGCACCGGCGGAAGAGGGCAATGCCTGTCGGGCAGGCAACAAGGCAGGCCTTGACATAACAAGAACCCGGCAGCCGATGCAACCAACAACGGAGAAGCCGCCTGTCTCATATGTCTTGAGCCGCGGTGAAAACGATGTGGGCCAAGTGTGTGTGCGTGGCCGTTGCAAAGCCACGACCACCCAAAACAATATACCCAGCTACTGGCATTCTGTCGTTTCCTCCACCCTTCTTCTGATAGGAGGCTGATGGCTAACGACAGAACCCAATACTCGGACACGAGTGGGCGCCGACGACGATCTGGTACAAGAATGAGGATCTAAAGGTGCTGATGAAAGGCTTTTAGATTTGCAGCTCATGCAATAATGGGATCTACAGTGGTTAATTTTGAGGATACCTAATAATTTCTTAGTTAAACTAATCCAATACAAATAAAATTGCTGTAATCGAGACAAAAAAAAAAGCTTTAAAAAACCTTAATGAATACTAATATTTTGTCAGTGGGCTCAATAACAAGATTCTGAAGGCTCCAGTGTTAACAGTGGAAGGGTCAACCATTCAGACAGGCAGCTAGCATCATTAATCATACAAAGATCTAGCATTGTGGTAAAGGGGGCAGATCAGCTGGGGTTTTTCTTTTATTACACGGTCAAAAAGTTCTTGTTTCAAGATACAAGCAGTCATTTGCAGGTGAGATTCACTTAAATAATTGTCCCCTGTTAAAATTAAATTGACCAAATTCACTTCCATCTTATTTTGCATATACCAACAACATCTGTTTTCTCCATTCAACATAATGCCTAGTTAAGACTTTTCCCAAAATCCTAACCTTTCTCTATGCCAAACTATTTTTGTAGTATTTTTTAGTAAAATGCTTATATTTCTTGAAAAACTGGAATTGATTAGCCAAAAACTAATATACTTTTAAGGCATCAACAAAGAAATATGTAATACATTTATACAGCTGTGTCTTGCATAATTATGTTTCAGGAAACGGGTCATGTTAAAAAATCAAAAAGAAAAAACTTTCCCCAAGTAATAGAATTGAGAAAATCTGTTTCTGACCGCAGGAAAATAAAAATTTTAAGGAAATGCTTGCCATTAATGGAGTTGTATAATATAATAAAAAACAGCTTATTATTAAATTGTAAAAATAAAAAATTAAATATAACTATGAAAACATTGCTTATTACCTAACTATAAAATAAAAAATAACCAAGTAAAAAAAAAAAAAAATAGAAAATAACTATTTTACATGTCTGAGAGGAGTTGGTAGCCTTGGGGTCTGGTGGTGAGGAAGGCTCTCGCTGCACGAAATAATTTCAGCACTTTTCAAGCATGTCTTAAACCGAACAACATTCAACTGTTCTGCTTTTCTTATGCAAATGGTAACCTTAGAAATGCTACTTCTATTATACCACTCATATTTCACCATCATTGCATTTATGGGTTTTTACACTCTAATGGAGTCACCATTTCCTTTTATCATTAACCTTCCGAGGACCCGAGGCAATATATTTGCATCAAAATAAATATTTCAAAACAGAAATTTACAAGTAATTTCAGAGATGTTCACTGAGCAAAAGACAAGATGAGAGGGAGCTGCTTTGAAAATGAAAAATGCCCACATGGTACTTCTTAGCTTATAGAATTTGTAACAAATGGAGTTCATATCCAAATGAATCCTGAATACAAAATATTTTTTCTTGGCAAAAAGTGATGAGAACCAAGCTCAAAGAATTCAAAGGTGGATAATAACAGGATAATAATAACGCGTGACTATATCACAAAATGCCATTTTTTTATGTAAAATTTTCCCCTTTCATAGGTGTTTTCTCCCATTCCACATTCTCAAGATATCAGTATAAAATCCTATAATATAAATACTACCTTTCGATATGTAAAACTATTAGATCTTCATAAAGAATTATTATTAATTAGGTATCCATAAAAACATATAAGTATTTTTTTTTTCTGGAAAATTTATACCACACGCTGATCCCTTTCTGTTAGGTCTACCAAATAACTTATTACTAGTGGCGATATGCAATCCCAAATATATATATTAATTCAATGGTAGCTTTAATTACATAAAATTTGCATGTAGCATGGGTAAACATCTCATCATGTTCTGCCATATATATATTTTATCTAATATGAAGTTATAACTACCTACTTGAACAACTACAATTTAACATTTCAAACATTTGTCACCTCTAACAATAATTCTGCTTTGCCTCAAGTACTAACTGAACTTTGCTTCAGACCTTA
>NC_090725.1:301337975-301385475 GCF_036898095.1 Palaemon carinicauda | reverse complement strand
TGTAACAGCTACGGTAATTTTTTGCTATAGTACAATGTTAAAATGCAAGGAAATCAGTTATCCGAATCAGTGGTTCACAACAATAAAACTGTATTTCTTTCTGTTGTTAATAGCCATGTGTATTATTAATGATACTTTTATCACTATATTTTGCATATTTACCTTACTGAACTAGAAGTTGGGCTAAACAGATTAGTTTATAATAATACCATGCTAGGCAGTATATCTTAGCAATTTATGTTTGCCAACGGTTGTATAAACAGATGAGCAACCAGGTGATATAACAAGAACTTTGGGTGTGGAGAAAATGCCCCCCTAAATCTCAAAGAAGTCACTGGTAGCATGGTGACAGATTGGGTTTAAGGCGATAGACAAGCTGTCTCTTCGGCTTACACCCTCGATGCTTGGCGAATGATCTTACTAGAATTATTATGGACCGGCAGCGGTCACTTGTCTTAGTTAGACAGGCACTACGCATCACAAGGAACTGGCTATCCTTTGATACATGTAACCGATTAATCCTATTGAGGCCCTTTGCATCATTAGGCGTAGGAGGATATGACAATGATGAATATGTTCTCAAATATGGATTTGCATAATAGGGGGGTGGAAATTTGGGTACGAGACTGCAGGAGTAATCCTAAAAATGTTAATTCTTTTTTCCCTTCTTTAACTGTTTTAAGGAACTGATATTGTTTTTCTTCTACTGTATGTCCAGCATGCCTATTAATGGTTTATGGTCCCTTGTGCATTATAATAAGTGGTTTGATTAAGGTTTTAAGGCCTTTTTACCAGATCATCTTATACAACAGCACTTTTGATTACCTGGCAACAGCAAAGTCCCAAGAATGCCAGTTAAAAGAACTTCTGTATATGCAAAATCAGCATCAATATTACCATTAGTAACATGAATACAGTAAATATTAGTGAGTCTTTATAGTTAGAGACAAGGAGAGAAAGAAACAACTAAACATTACAAATTTCCGCGTCAGATTGAGCTACTGGGTTTCAGCTCACACCAAACAACGGGCTATGATTCAGTAAAAATAAGTTCACCTAGCTGTCAAATGTTGTTAATACCTGCATGTACTGTACAGCACAATTATCAAACCATTCCTCTTTGCAGGTTGTATGCTTTATTATTTTAACTTTTGAACTAAAGGGTGAGATAAAAAGGTGGAGAAAAGGGAACTCGCATAATACACGAGATACACGATAAAATTCTTTTTATGGGTGAAAATTCAGTGCTTGCATACTATGAGAGATTACAAGTGTTAACTTTGTTTTTATGCAGAAAAATTAATACTTCCGACAGAAAAATATTTAGATTTACATATATTTATAAATCTGGGGAGTACTGAGGGAGTGACAAGTGAACCATGATATGGCAAAGGATCACTGGTATGGTGGTGCTACGAGGTTCTATCTTCTTGGTAGAGAGCAATCAGACAATGGCTAACTGATCAGAGGAAGGCAATGATGCAGAGAAAGAGGGAGAACTAGTTTTCACTATTAAGGTCAAGAGGCTCTCGCTCACGTTTCTGAGGATATAGCACAATGACTCCCAGGTATGATTCATAGACATATGAATTTCCATGTAAATCAGTTCTATGTATTCAACGATACTTGACAAGACTTGTCATAAAGCCAAATTGTCGTCAACTTATTTGTTAATCAATAAATAATAAACGGTTATAAATTTTACTATCAAGCATATAAATGTTATTTAGTACAGTATAATAAATTCTCCATATTTTGACAGATGAGAAAATTCAGCAATTTCTTAGCTGGTGAAACTGCACAAGATCTCTATATCGCCAATTACATAAAACAATAGCAGCAAGGAAGACTCCCAGAGAAAGAAATACCCTTTTTTGAATCTCCTACGTTGTCTCAATTTTATAAATAAAATTCAATGAGAGAGAGAGAGAGAGAGAGAGAGAGAGAGAGAGAGAGAGAGAGAGAGAGAGAGAGAGAGAGAGAGAGAGAGAGAGAGAGAGAGAGAGAGAGAGAGAGAGAGAATAAAACTCTTTTTGCATTTGTTATATATCATTTGCATTCTGCAAGAAGGTAGAATCCTCTTAAGAAACTTTTACTACTGTTTTACAACTCGAGTAAATTTAAGTTTATAAATGCTGCTAAAAAGAACTTCAAAAGTGGTTTCCAGTTCTTTATAATAACAATTTTCTAATTCAATATGTTTAATGCAGGGCTTCAGAATCATAAGTGCTAAACATGCAATATGTACTTCAAACATGCAATTAAGTACTGTACTGTTCTAAATGCAATATACAATATTAAATACAATACAGTTAGCAGCAGATGTGCATGAGACTTTTTTCAGATATAAGTAGCTAACAGACATTACACCTAGATAACATTCCTGATAAGGTGTAACTACGAAGGAAGAGCCTAAGAAAAAAGCAAACTAAAGGCATACTGTATAACACTTGAACTCATACAGTAATTATTTCTGGTGAACACAACATGCAAAACATTTAAGCACTGTTCAGTAGAAAAGTAATCATTAGACAGTATTCAGACAGAGCCTTTATAAAGTGGTTGCCAAATACATTATGGAAGACAGAAACAGCTATAAAATAAAGTGTAAGAAGACATTAGATGAAGGAATAACATATGTATGTACCAAATCCATTGCTGTAAACCTTTGCCACTCTATATTAAAATCACAGTATCAACCCCATTTACTATAAATATTATAGGTACATGCAATTTATGTACAATATATATATTCAGCAAAACAAAAAAATTAATCTTAAACTTAGATTGAAAATAATTTAGGGGTTAGACAAGCTTATCATAATATGCATATTAGCAGCTGAAATGAAGCAAAGCCAAAGCTTTATTTTTTCTTAAAATTCACTTTTCCTCTTATTTTTATTTCTTGGCTTGGTCTTTTTCCTATAGAAATTATGCATAATTATCAAGATTGAGATCTAATCATCAGGGGGTGGGTACCAATACAGTAACACAAGAGTGGATAGGAAAATACACAGCAGCGCATTGGATAATAAACGATGGTCTGCTTGCTGGAAGGGCTGTGAATGCACTGTTGTCTCGGTGTCCCACAGAGAGGTCTGAGGTTCCTCTAAGATGGCCACCGAAGGGGCAAGAGGCTCAGGATGAAGATCCAGAACCGTGCCATTGGACTTGTATAATGACAGGGACTCAGAGGGGTTGACAAGGGAGCGAACAGTTGTTAGCACACGCTCAGGGTCAAATTGGGTTACAATATCTTCGCATGCACACACGCACGCCTGTAAAGAGACACCAATGCCGGAGTGAGATGAAGAAGGGGGAACCTCTGCCAATCAAGCTCAAGTGGAGGGGGGGAAAAAGAAGTGTGAGAAGTGAGTTATCCCGCACCGGCTTTGTTGTCACTATATTCTCAGGGCTCTACTTACTGTTGTTCTTTTAACCATGAGCTCGTTGGTTGTACACAAAAGAAAAACAACTATAAAACCAATGAACTGCTCATTAATATTCATGTTCATGATATGACAACAGTAACTGGAGCATGTGGTAATAAAGTTTAGCTATTTGTCCTGACAAAACCTTCCTTGCCATTAAAAAGCAACTGAGGGCCTAAGTATTAATGAAGTCCCATCATCTATCCTCATGCTCTATGAATCCTACAAAATCATATCTAAACCCACCACTTGAGCACATGCAAATGAAATTTCAATAATTTGAAAAATTATACCCAATTTCAAATTTCTGTTAGGCTACTTGGTCACCCCTACCTTCCCAATTGAAGCCTGCTCTGGATTCATGCTCATTGTTCCATCATTTCTTAAGGAAATATTAAAAAAAAAAAAAAAAGTTTTTGACACTTCACTGATAAAGAAAATAAAATTCAAAGTTATAAAACACAATCATAAAAAAGCATTTGCGTCGCTAACTGACAGCCATGCAAGAGCACTAACATAAGGAAGACAGTTCCCCATAAAGGAGTAATTACAGGTTCTAAAAGCCATTGCCTTCCTTGTGAGCGGGAACGGAAAAAAAATCTAACCCTATTCCCCGATGTCTGTGCACAAAAAAAAGATGTGGAAACATCAAGAATCACTAAATGAAAAAAAAAAAAAGAGGAAGACACCAATCTGAGTCCCGCTCTGGTGCACATAAAAAACAAGTGACAAACAAAAATACTGAGTGCTGCGTATCTCACCTGCCCAAACTTGTGTACTGTAACAACACCAGAACTATACAATAACCTCTCACAAAGTTTCAATAACAATCAACATTCTGTCAAGGGGCTCCTAGCTTAGGAATGAGACCTCACTTATAAGCATTAAAAGAATAAAAGGTCTCCATACTTTAATAATAATTCAATCTCCTTTTAGGAACTAAAACAAGTCTGCTACATGTTAGCCGACTTTTAAAGGAAAGGGACTTTTAAACAATCTTTCAGCTATACAGTTCTTGATATATATAGAAAAGCAAGCCACATGATCCTTACAATTAAATCATTTACAAATGCTGATATAGCAATGTGACCATTATGTAAGGCATTATAAGCCAAAATTCCTTTTACACAAATCCATGTCAATATTCAAGATACAGTACCTGAACCTTTTGACGACTGGCTGGCTATTCCAAGATCCAGAACTGTAACAGATCAGCAAGCTCATCTACAACCACAAGGTATTAAGCAACAACACAGGAAATAGCAAGAACACAGAAGCTGGCATTTCAAAGCAATAAGCTTGAAATTTGCAGTACATAATAAAAAGATCAATTTTAAGAGATCACACCTTGAATCATAACATGACAGCATAATGCTTTCTACAAAATGTAGTTTTGAATTTAAGGATGCTTACATTTCTACAGAATTTCTTACTCTTCAGTGTAAATTAGGTGCTCAACTATACAGTATATACAAAAGAAAATGTTAAGTGTTGTGTGTAAAAGACCGTACAGGATCTGTACATGATTCAGGTGTGACTTACCAACAAAGGAAAATAGAAATGTCAAAATTGCAAAGAAAATAAAAACTATGACTAATTACAGAAATATTAAATAAACTGAATGCAAAAAAGATACTAAAATAAATATGTTTCCTTACCTCCTCAACGCCAATCTTTCGACAAGCCTCCAAAAAATTTTCTACGTTTAATCTGCACTTGGCAATTGTCAACTTTGGCTGAAAAGATGAAACATATTCATAAATAAAGACACTAGGCTTCATAATGAGAGATAAGGGTCATGTAACTTTTAACAACAATAAACATTTACCTACATTCCTAAATGATATTTCTGTATATGAAGAAGAAGAAGTAGAAGAAGAAAAAGAAGAAGAAGAAGAAGAAGTAGAAGAAGAAAAAGAAGAAGAAAAAGAAGGGCGTACAATTGAGGCATGTTGAACTAAAGAGGTCTAACCCACAAAATCTTCATTTTGAGTAATTAGCAGTCAAAGTTAATTACTGCTTACTTCCAAATATGTGATGCAATGTATGATCATTATACATCAAATTAAATGTTTAGGCTAAATCTTTCATGCCAACAAGTTTTTAATAAATCTAAAACAAAATATGGGATTACGGTCAATTAGTTTATTTACTCCATCCCTGTACTATTTTTCCATCAGTCATGGTTTCAGGTTCATTTTCAAGGAATGTATGGAATAAAAAGTATTCTGTAAAAATTACATCGCTTTACCTAATTACTGATTTTATACAATTTTGGCTGGTTGGAAATTACTTGCCCTTTCCATTCATGTCTACTAAAAAAAGCTGTGTATTTTTAATATAAAGCATTTAAAATAGTAATCTTGTTTAGCTTTACATCCCTGTATATACTGTAATATAAAAGTATTCAAAACAACCCATACTCATCCGTAAATACTTGGTATAAGCATCGATTTTGTCGATACCAAGCAGGTAAATACCTAGTATCGAACCTAACAGAAATTCTTGCTATTGCCCACCTCTACCGAGTGGGCAACCACAACACCCAAGGCATACTCCGACTAGCCGAGCAACGGAATGTGTCCGAATACTCCGCTCTCATTTGCCGCTCACAATACAAAGTTGGTCTGTGCCAAGAATTGGAACCAAACAAACCCCCTTAGACCTTAGTAAACCTCACAGGATGTTTGAGCTTGCCTCGTACAACCCACATGTAACTCCAAAATGTCTATTTGAGGGTTAGACCACTTTAGCACAAAACGCATCAATTATGCCAGGGAAAGGGAATGAGGGTTAGACCACTTTAGCACAAAACGCATCAATTATGCTAGGGAAAGGGAACATATCCTTGTGGACAAGAAGAAAAAAAAATAGTAAAAAGTTACTTTAGAGAAAAAAAATGTTATCAATTTCTTTTTTATTTCTATGCTTACCTTATGGTCATAATGCTTCTCTATAAATTTACTTAATCAGCCTTTACCTTAAAATTTTAATTTACCTTTTTTTCATTTCAAGAGAGACAAGCCTCCAGGAGAGTAAGGAGATACTCTACAGGTTAATGACAAGAAGTGAAACGCCAAGGTGTAAGTTATATTAGGGCAAAAGGGATCCTAGAATTTGGGGGTCTAAGGCAAGAACCCAAGCTCCTATAAGAGGTGTACAGGTCTTAGAGCAAAGGACCTTAGGCATATGGGGATTTAGACAAAACTTACGGGCTCCTAGAAGAGGTACAAGTGGCCTTAGATTCAAGGGGTCTTAAGACAATACCACAGAAATCATGTGAAAGATGTAAAGGAAGGAGGTCTTAAACATAAGGCCTTTTAGCCAAGACTCCAAGCCCCCCAAAGAGATGTACACTGATCTTAGGCAAAACCTTCATGCTAGCCATTATCACCATATCAATAGGAGTCCCTAAAAGGCATTCCTCAATTGTACAACTAAAACAGTAGAAAATAAGCTAAAAATTGCTCTAAAGGCAGCTTTTGGGATGAAATACAAGCGCTTTCAACAGGACCACAAGCCATCTAAAATGTGGGAACCTGAGTTCTTAAGGTTTCATCAGGGTGAGCAGCAAATCTATTAATCAAGGCTCAACGTCAAATTTTCATGGCATTCGTAAGAAAGACAAAAGCAGTTGTCTCTAGATAGGTCTCAAATGTCCAGACAGTGTAAATTCAGTGATTCAGTTAAGTGAACATCATTTGAGGATGAGAACTCCATACATTTTACCAAAGCTCTCATAGGGAAAGATTCTTCCTCTATGCAGTAACCCCATCCTCCTCTTTCGTTTCCCTCGTGCCAGCTACAACTCTCCTCAAGGTAAAGCGAGAGTTAATTTGTTAATATTTTTTTTTTAAATTACTCATCTGTAATAATTTCTGATGTCAGGAGTTACAAATTGCTCAATAATTAACATACCTCATAAACCAAAGTACCACTGTACTGTACACAACAAAAAGTGTTAGTCGCCACTACAACAATAGAAAGAATGAAACAAAATTGTGGCAGGTTAAAGATGATGCTGTTTACTCATTTATTTGTTTCACTAGTACTTTTTTCCCACGGGAGCAAATGGTATTACATACACCAAGGAAAAAATTTTACTTATAGTAGTCAAGCTTTTTCTTTGAAAGATATGAAATGAATACCAGCTATATAATATTTATTTTAAAATTTATGTCAATATCCAACCATGTATAACAGTCATGACTACTCAAGAAACTTGACTATACAGTACATCTATTTTTGTATTTCTTATTAATATATATAATAAAGGAAATTACTGCACTGTTAACTAGGAAATTTTAAAAAGAGTACATTCAATAAAATCTTACCACAGCAGGGGATGGAACATGTATGGATGATACAGATCTTGGTCGAACATGATTTGCCAGATGACAAAGAACAACTCCATCCATGAGAGCTGCAGGTAAATCAGCTGGCAACGATACTTTCAGCCTTGTCTCAATAATCTATTAGAGTGAAAAACCAATAACTGCATTAGAAGTGTGGTAAATTTCATGCCTATATGTAAATATAGGAACAAACTAAGTGAATGATATTGGAAATTTATGTTTTACCATGGATGCATTATGCACGACAATGAATTTGAACTGTATGGTGAACTCTACATAAATAATTCTTGGGTTTTTTATAGACAAATTAAGAGCAGCATATACACCAGAGGTATTATGAAAGGGATGAAACTAATTTATCTGTACTATACAATATAAAATAACTTTATTCCAAATCTTGATGACCTCCCAAGTATGAAACAATGAAAAGGAAAAGTTAACTCTTATGATAGAAATGATATTACTTATCTTGCACATCCACCTTCACTTATTCTTCAGACCCCGACAAGAACAGATTCAGGTTCTCAAAAAAAAAAAAAAAATATATATATATATATATATATATATATATATATATATATATATATATATATATATATATATATATATATATATATATTGCTACTCTCATTTTTCATACTAGGGCCATGTATACTCAATATTAAGAATACTAAAACCTATCCTCCAGATTCTAACAAACACTTCACATTCCCTCGCTCTACTTTTCTAAGCCACTCCAGAAAATAAATATTTTTTATTCCTAGTCCTACATACCCTGTCCCTTCACTGGAGTTTACTAGGAACCAAAACATTGTTTTCTCTTTTAAAACAAATAAAATACAATAAACGATTACCCTTCTGTGACACATACAAAACTTCATAACTTTGTATTTGATTTCCTTGTTTTCAAGCATGAATAATATCTTACAAAAATAGTTCCAAAGTCTTAACCCTTTTACCCCCAGGCTATTTGGAAATTTCCAACCCTTAACCCCCAGGGGTTATTTTATTCCCCAGCACATTTTGCACTATATTTTTTTTAAATTGCTCTACCAGCCTTAATTTTTGTCATAGAGAGGTCAGGTTGGTCTCATTCTCTTGGTAAATGCCTGAATTTTCTAAAAAAAAAAAATAAAAATTATTAAAAACATGAAAAAAAATTCTATAGCATTTTTTTGCAAGGACGTACCGGTACGTCCATGGGGGTAAAGGGATGAGTTTTGTGAAACGTACCAGTACGTCCTTTGGGGGTAAAAGGGTTAAAATCTTCTGTGATAATTATGAATATGCCAGTACCACTTCTTTATATTCACTAATGAAATAAAAAATAAAAAATCAACAGGAACTATTATTTTAAAAAGAGTACTATACTTACATTTCTTAAATTATCTATCAACTGCTTTTCATGTTGCTGCTTTTCTAATTCTCTTCGATATGTGAAACTCATGTGGGCAGGGGAAGAATCTGGATCAAAAGGACGTCCTCCTCCACTTCTATTTCGAGCCTTCACAGCACTGGGAGTCTTAGGTAAAGAATTACTACTACTTCTAGAGTTATATGTGTTTGTATTATTGGCAGATAAGTTTGACTGATGGGGTGCCGTAGAGCCATGTGACCCAGGCCCGTGATGAGATGTTTGGTGTGAGGAATTTGTGTAAAGATTAGTACCACTACCATTCATGGGAAAAGATGTGGGAGCTAACTGGGATGCATTTACAGGGTAATTTAAAGTTTGGCTGTTATATAGACTAGATGGATAATTTGTATGTGGCACTATAGTATGTGGTAATGATGTTGGCAGGGAAGAGTTAGGATGGACAGTAGAGGGATACGAAGGACCGTCACCAGAATCAAAGCTCACTTCCGGGGAATTTGGCGCTGATCCTTTGCTTGGACTGACACGAGACTGGAAACGACAAAATAAGTCTTGTTAATAAATAACAATATTTACTGGGTTTCAGGGGAAAATTGAACTTTTACTTTAGTTGCATCATGTTTTGCAAACTAAACAATATCATAGGCATAATTACAGGGATAGAACTAATTTATCTATATTTTTACAGAAAACTCAAATTTGACTGTCCATAAAAACACTTCTTTATTGAAAATCATGATGGCCTCTCCTGTACAAAAGAATGAATAAAATAACTTATAATTAAAAGAAAATTTAAGTTACAATATGTCTAGTAATTTTAACATTAATTTCTAAAACAAGCACGGCATGCATCAACTACTATACAGGTATTCACAACTACATTGCAGAAAAAGTCACAGGTTATTTAAAATATTTAAGACTAAAATTATTTCTGGTATCTTCACTTCTGCAACTTAAAATATACATACAGTGCAAATATATAGCAACATTGGCAAAACCAATGAAAAGTATTCAAAGCAAAACTAAGTAAGTTCTGTAGTTAATTGCATAGCTATTCTATGATATTTCTTTGTTAAAAACAAGTTTCTTATGATTAGTAACTTGTTAGCCAACAATGAAAATAATGGTGTAAATTATTCTAGAGAATCCTCTAAACTGAGATAGTTACGTGCAGTAATATTATCTACATATTTATCTCTATCAATAGGGAGTGTGTTCAAATTTACATATATACAGTATAAGTATACAGTAAATATATATATATATATATATATATATGCACACATACAGATGCAATAACATATCAGTCAACAAAATCCCCAGATCTCAACCAATTCAGTGATCAAACAAGATATTCTTTTTATTACCAGAGATCAAACATAAATTTGGAGATTGAACACCTCAAAAGAACCTGCATGGACAGAGAAAAGGGCAACTGAGCCAGTTTACACATACTGTAGCTCTCACACACTTCAGACCTGCAAAACACTGTTCAATTCAGTTTTTCAATTATCTAATTTATTTGAGTGTTTTTTGCATCTATACAGAATGTCTTGAGAAGTCATGTCTTCAGAGGAGAGGCATCCTGCCCCTAGTATAGTGATAAGTGAATTGAGGGAAAAATTTATTAAATTGCACAATTTTTGTACAAAAAAATATCATATGGATAAGGCATTAGCCAGCAGAGCAGGCAATCTTTATGATGATGATAACGGACCGAGCCATTTCAGATTGATTGATTTGAGGTTTTCTGCCATCTCAGAAGCATCCTAAAATAGTTTTTAGTAAAAATTCCTTCATGTGAATCACAGTTAGTGGCAGGAAAATGCCATGAATAGAAAGAACCACAGAAGGGCAGTTACTAAGCTTTACTTTATGGATTGGGCCTCCCTTCAAAGCAATATTATTGCCTAATCTGCTTCGTCCCCTCACCACCTTCCACCTCGGCCAACAATTCTCCTTACCAGCAGTATGGTGAAGTTTAGTGTTTACTTTTCCCCTATTCATTCTTTTATTCTCAGTTTTACCTATTTTTCTTGGTTTGGTATGTTTTTATGTACTTTAATAACATAAAATGGCCCTTAATAAGACCGTCTTTGGGTGAGGAACTAATTAATACTATTTCCATACATTCTTACAGGGAAATTCTATTAGGTGTTCAAAAAGTTTTGAAACAAATTATGTTCAGTCTCTGAGGTACCTCTGTATATGCATTTACATATATACATATACATACACATATGTATATATGTCATACAATACTATTTATACCTGCACCATACACTGTAATACTGTTAAAGAAAAAGATTTTTCAAACCCATTTAGACTACCTTCCTTAGCTTATAAGTTATAAGAATGGTAGTAACATGCTTATTTTCCTTCATGCAAATCAATAAGACTAATAGGGATAATAGATAAATCTTTAGTTTTTTATGCGAAGAAATTTTCAGAATTAGCAATTACAAGTTAAAATTCCTTATGCTTAATCAACCCTTTGAGAGCCAACCCCTCACCAAATAATATGGCACTAAAGCCTCAAGTACTTCATTTTGGCTATTGCACTAACTCATCTTTGCACGATTTCAAACAATAAAAGAAAGGACTATACAAAATCTATTATAGTATAGCTAGCTAAATTTCCTTTCCTATGACATATATTTTGTAAAATTTTTCCGTACATAAATAATAAAAGAGTAACAACTGGCGATCACTGGATGTAAAACACACCAAATGACGCTGAAGGGAGTAGAAAAATTGGATGTAAAATACGTTCAAAGGCACTCAAGGGGTTAAGCAAACTTATCAATCATGAAAAACAGTAAAATGAGAAGACGGATCTCCAGAAGATTATGCGAGATGACACTTCTTTCATCAAACTACAGTATCAAGATACAACTTCAAAATCCTATTCATAAGTTTATGAAAATGACTCCTGAATTTCTTCTTTTGGTTGTAAGAAGCATGCCCATCAGACTCTTTGACTTATTCTGTTTTTCATTAACTGCATCCCTAACAACACACCTGACAAAAAACTCTGTCTTCAAAGTTCCCGGCAATAGAGACATGCTCCGTATATGAAATATACATGAAGCAAGAGTCACCCCCTTACTAGCACATGATCTTACAAAAACAGGTGCAACAATGAAAGTTGGCTATATACCAAGCACAGTTGGTATACCATCTGTTGATGTAAACAAGTTAAGAGACCTTAGGATGCAATGAGTCATGATGAGGCTCCCTACTTTTTCAACAACAACAAAAAATGATAGTGTACTGTCTACTGTACTAATCATTTTAGAGAGTAAATAACTTGACATCTGGAATGAAAAGGCATATACTAAATTCTCTTCACTAATTTTATGACACAAGAGCTTAACATTAGATGGAAACTCTTGGTATGTAATTTGGTACAACATTGAGAACTAAAATAAATACTTAGTTCTTTTTAAGTTTTTTAAAAGATAAGTTTCAAACTTTCTATTCTAAAGCAGTGAAAATTACCCAACTTTACCAAAGCAGGTATATGATCTGTAAGACCTTTAAAAAAAATATTTGCAAAAACAGGCCTAAGCTCTATATAAATGTCCATAACTATGCCAAAACACTGTATTAGATGTCTAGAAACAACTAAATGAGACCACAATTAGTATGAGGAACTAATTGAAAGTCGCACATAACAGAGAGATCAGGCGGTAGCGAAACCAAAATGGCTGCCAATATACCTGTAAGGGAAAGCATCATACAAAGCGGCTAAGACTAAAATCAATAAGATTCTCAATTTAACATGTATCGCTCCCTAGAATTATCAAAACAGACAATTATAATACTCAACTTGGGAGCAGGGATCTCCAAAACATCTGACATCTTCAAAAGCACTGAAACACAATGCTATGAAAACAACACGTCTGAATCTCACTGATGCTAGAAAGGAATGAGGGAAGAAGCGTGGGAAGTGGTAGGGGTGGGGGGAGGATAGTCGTAGTAGAAGGTAGTAGCCGGATGTAGAACGGCACCTCGTAGTATCGGGGGATACTGAGGAAGGAGAGGACTTACTGGTGATGGAACTCTGGTCGGGGTTCGAACACGCCCCAGTTACTATACAGACACTCAATTAGAGTGAGCGAGCTGGGTTTATTCCTGGCATTCCATGCAACTTTTTTCTCTGTAAATTTAGCAGTATTTATACCTTAGAAAGGGTGCTATAAGGAACATTTCACGGAGCAACACAGGTCGAGCACAGAAATAGATTTTTCCTTCGTCAAAATCCCTTTATTTCATTTATAACATCAACATTTCATAGCTTAGAATATACTTAAAAGGGGAGTTATTAAAAAATAATTCTGAGTTACATTTCCAGGTGCTTAGCCAACTTAGCCTAGGCTAAATCAGTTGGGCATGAATCCTTGATCAGCTAACCTACTCTCATAGACTGCAAAAGAATAAACCACTTTCTAAATGATTTGTAGCCATTATAAAAATTTGTAACTAATACCCTTGCAAATATAAAATTAAGTTATTATATGTAAATAAAATTACTTTAAGGTACCTTAAAATTAGTGTTGGTTTGTAACCTACTTGAACTAACAAACATCATGTTAATCCAGTGATTTGTCTTATCCAACAAGACTTTCCAAATTTGTGGTGGATTAACGAAGGTATACCTAATAAAATAAACATCTATAAATCTGTCTATATACATCTATATATAGTATATACTGTATAAACATAAACATACATATATATCAATATATACATACAGAATATATATATATATATATATATATATATATATATATATATATATATATATATGCACACACACACACACACACACACACACACATATATATATATATATATATATATATATATATATATATATATATATATATATATATATATATATATATATATATATATATATATATATATATAATTGGGTCATATGACCTGGAACTAGGCCCAAAGAGGTCCTTAAGGGCTGAAAGGCCACTAGTAGAAAATTCCACAGCTGCAATTTGAAGTTAAGATAAAAAACAAAGCCACGACACAAAGATGAAAGAGAGGAAATGGAAACAAATGTAAAATATAGGGAAAATAAGTGGTTTCACGCTAGAGACCCAACGGACGCCACAACCTCTTTCAAATCATGCATCCAATGTACCAAGTGAGGTGCACCGAGGTACTGAACCCTTACGGGGAAAAGGGGAGTAGAGCAGATGAAAAGATTGTGCAAACTTGTAGAATATGAAAATAGATAAAATGGAGTGCAGATTGGTTCATACTTGTAGTCAGATGACAGAAGTACTGATTAGGATGATGATGAAAAACTGCACACACTAGTAAAATAAAGACTGAGAAGTTGAGACGAAATGGGAGCAAAACTAAGCTTATAAGTAAATAAAAACCAGGAAGATCAAGCAATAAATTTTAACATGGACAATGGATGAATGAAAAGTTTCTCAATATTTGTACTGTACTTAGGAGTAAAAAAGGTCGATGACAAATGTCAGTAGGATGAGAGAAGAGGGGGGAGAAGAGTTCAATCAAGAAAGGTAACTGAATATTAAGAAAGGGCTAGAATTGTGTATTGAAACCAAAAATGGCATGTCTGGAAAGATAAGTTAAGCTAACTATCCTTACTGAAGATAAAGTGTGTGAGATACACAGCTTATGAAGTATTGTAAAATCTAAGTCCACGAATTATCTGAGATTATGTGATGGATTGAATGAGTGAGAAATTGATATACAAATAGAAGTGATAAAAATCTAGTATATATAAACAGATCAAAGAGTGTTTATAATATTTTCTTCAACAGGAAATAATGGAAAAAAAATGGGTTGGCTTAAGATTTTACACCAGAAGAGTTGGGAAGAAGGTGAAGATGAAGACCTAGAAAGGGTTAGGAAAACGGTGTGAAAGAGGTATTGGAAAGGTAGGGCCTTTGTATCAATGAAGACAAGACAGAGGTAAATGGTGAAGTGTGTAAAGGAGGTTAGCTTTTCCTCACAGAAGAGTCATCTGGAATTCACCAGAGAAAGTGCAGAATTGCATAAACTGTTGCCTTATTTTTATCACGAACAACCCACACTTTAGAGGAGACAGCTTTGCGCTTGTCTGCATAAACTTGTAGGATCTTATTAGATTAATATTTACATGGAAAATCTTGAATAATTGAAGTGATAAGCAGATAATCTTTGTTTTAAAATAGATAAAACATGGTCTAACCAGAATAAAAAGTTGTGCTACATATCTATATTGTATTCTGTACATACATACATAGTGCGTACATAAACAGCAGTAATAATTCCTAAGCTTAAGATTTATTATTAGTGGGAGGTAAGCAGAGAATCTATTGTCTCACTTCTCTCATACCAAATAGCTTAATGTAAACTCAGAATATATTCATATTCCTTTCCCTAGCATACCAATGCTAAGTAATTTTCAAATAACACTGGAATAAACAATGAAA
Source organism: Palaemon carinicauda (assembly GCF_036898095.1). Classification (NCBI taxonomy): domain Eukaryota; kingdom Metazoa; phylum Arthropoda; class Malacostraca; order Decapoda; family Palaemonidae; genus Palaemon; species Palaemon carinicauda. Next base: position 301,369,841 of record NC_090725.1, on the reverse strand, counting down.
AACATGAAAGAGAGAGAGATATTGATAACCATACACGATGAAAAACTAAAAAGAAACCACAACTTTTGTCTAAGTAGCTAATTTCAGTTTTCATAAGAAAATATATTTTGGTAAAATGATAATTAACAATGTATGATATATTGAGTGATTGAGTGATTTAGTGTAGTTACAGTTATAATGAAATGACACTAATCTTTTTTATTAATGTTCTATGATACTATTAAAGAACATAAATATTACCTTTAAGAATAGTTTAACTCTAACTGGTTTTAAAAACTAATATAAACCATTTTGGAAACTGCCATCTAAAAATAAAAAAAACAAAGTACTGTACAGTATTATTCTAAAATGCTACCATTTTAAAGATGAAAAATGTGTCATGGTAGATTTAGATTATACACAATGATCACATCTCTCAACTTCAAAGAGATAAACAAGACTTAAACACATAACCTTTCCCTTTTTAATAGAAAGTGTAACATGCAATCTTCCCAATCTATATTAGGCCTGTAGGCTAGAAAATAAGAAAAAACCCTTTTCTATACTACACAGAAGGCCAAACTCCAGCATAGAAGCTTTCACACCACAAGAAAATTCGACCCTCATACTAATTCAAAGAACACGAAATAGGGGTCACAGCTGCTTACACATTCCACAACAACACTATGAGGAGCGGCAGCAAAGACCTCACCTTAACGTAAGACAAAACTGCCTCCTTCTGTATGCTCTTGACATCTGCTCTCGTTATTTCCTCACGACTAAAATCTTGAGGTCTTGGGTGACTTGGTAATCTCTGGGAATACCCATCAAGCTGGAAGCAATGTCACTCTGGTTATGGTATAAGCTGGAACACATTCTCGTGTGGTAGCCACAGAAATCCAATACAGCTCTCGAAAAAGCAACTTAAGCTTAACCAAGCATTCGGAAGCTAATTTGAAGCCTATGATTATGAGATATATATAATGACTGCTTTTGAAAGTGTCATGAAGACCTATAATATTCAATTTAGTGTGTTATCAATCACTTTCCAAATACTGCACTTGCAAATATAATTTAATACTATAAAGAAAACAAATAATATATAGTGAAACAAATTTTCATCACTCAATGAAAAACGAATAACTTTAATAAAGGTAAAAATACATGGCCACTAGAGTATCGCATGATGAAATCCACACGTCAAGCCAATATATTAAAAATAATCACCCATAAAATGACCGAGCCAATAAATATTCTAAAATGCCAAACAATCAATATATAAACATAGGCATCAACTCACACAACAGTACCATTCAATAAACAAATTCCGCAGCCACGTCAATACCATTTCAGTTAACAAGGTTTAGTAACAAAGTAACCTTGCTGCATAAGGGAAATGCTGAAATGCATCTTCAATGCACTTTTCATCTATCAAGAAAACTATTTACAATAAAATTATGTATTTCCAATGATTAATACAAGAGCAAAATAAATTTGTTTCAAGAGTAAAATAAATTTCTACTTTTTTAAAAATTAGAAAAGGCAGATAAAACGGTTATAAAATAATTGTATACTGTGTAAGCCGAATGTAGTTTATATTAACCAACATTCCAGCAAACTCTTGTCCCCTTCAAACTACAGTAATGTAATTGTAAAGTAAAGTATTGTCTACAAATTCTTTGTACTGTACTTTTATGGATTTATTTTGTACATTTACAGCATCTTTAAAATCTTAGTTAATTATTTCATTCTTTATTTATTCATTCTCTTTCCCATTTCAAAGAGGTCCACTGTGATTAATTAGTTCTTGTAAGATATAACGTTAATCTAGCTAAAAAAACTATATTATAAAATGAAAACGTGAAGCTTTGTGAAGTAGAACAATAAACTAATAATAAACCTTCACAATCAATATTGTTTTTTCTTTTTAAACAGAAAACATGTTATGTACACTAGAAAAATTCATTTTCCTTACTTTCTTGATGAAAGACACCATTAGTATACCCGAGCTAACTTCTAAAATACATGCAGTTCACACACTCCAACTAGTTCCCTAATTTTCATTATTCATTTTGATTTACATACATATGGTATTATTAGGTTTTACACAAAAATGAAAAGCTCCATATGTGAAATGCTGACTAAATACTTAAGTACACTAAATAGAGAATATCTATTCGTCTAGACAGTTTATCAAGGATTTTGTTTAATACTCTTTTCCTGTTTCTTACTTTCTTCTGATCACTTTTTTATCCTTTGCATATACACAAACATTATATGTATGAATCAAATATTGAACCACAAACGGTTATTGATATTGACTTCACTTTACCTTTCTTTGCAATAAATGTTCAAAGGGAAATTCTTTAATGGCAAGAGCTTCTCCCAGGCCAGAATTCAAACCTTTACCTTGAACTTGGATTAGATTGGGTATATGAAATTAGGCTAAATAGCAGAATCCTAGGTTGTGCCTTAAAAATGAAATTGAACTAGACTTTAAACTTCTGGGCTACCTCAACAGATGTAATTTCATTCAAACTCTGCTGTATTACTTAAGTCAAATTTCCACCTTAATAGCTTATTCATGATAAATTATTACAAACATAGATGGCCTTTCACCTTAAGGATGGTTACTCAAATGAAGCTTCATTCATGACAAATACTTCTCCTAGACCTGAATTTAAACCTGTGCCTCAAAATCATAACAGAACCGAAGGTAAAGATAATTTAACCAAAATAAAACATCTGTGCCTCAATATTTGAATCGGAAGTCATGTGCTATTTAAAATGCGATATATTTGTAAATAGTATACATATATCTATATATATATATATATATATATATATATATATATATATATATATATATATATATATATATATATATATATATATATATATATATATATATATATAAAATAAATAAATGAATAAATAAATAAATAAATATATATATATATATATATATATATATATATATATATATATATATATATATATATATATACACATAGATCATCATCAGCTATTACTAGCTCACAGCAGAACAAAGCCTCAGACATGTCCTTCCACTTGCGACTGTTTATGGTCTTTCAATGACAGTACACACCCTCAGACTTCCTTAGTTTGTCAAGCCAACATTTTCTCTTCCTTCCCCTGCTTCCTTTACAATCTCTGGGGACCGATTCTCTCATTCTTAATCCATCCCTCATTCTCATTTTATGCCCTACTCACGTCCACTTCTTTTTCTTACATGTGGTTAGAATATTCTTCACTTTAGTTTGCTCTCATATTCGTGATAATTTTTTTTTTGTCTCTTAGTGTTATTCCCATCATTATTTTTTCAATAGCTCTCTGAGTTATAATCAGCTTATGTTCTAAGACTTTATTAAGGCTCCAAGTTTATGATGCATAAATTAAAACTGGTAAGACCATCTCATCAAATACTTTTCTTTTTATAGAAAGTGGCATTTTACTTTGCATATTCTCAAGTTATTTTCCAAAACCTCGCTATCCCACGCTTATCCTTCTATTAATTTTGGTCTTGTGTCCTGGGGAAACTCTTATGGTCTGCCCTTAGTACGTATATTTATTAACAATCACTAAAGGTTCGTCCATAAATCTTATTGGTCATCTCTGCATTTTCATTGAACATTATCCTAGTTTTACTGATATTCATTTCAGTCCTACATTTCTGTTTCTCTATTCAAATCTTCTATCACCTTTAGTAATTCCTCCAATGATTCACTAAACACAAGTATGTCATCTGCAAATCTTAAGTTGTCAAGGTATTCCCCCATTAATAGTAATTCCCATATTATCCCAATATAACTCTTTTGAAACTTCTGGGCCTGATATTAATAATTTAGAAGATGGGATCTCCCTGTCTCACTTCTTTCTCAATTGGAATTTTCTCACTATCTTTATGTAATTTTAGGACTGCTCTATTTCCTGTAAAGATATCTTCAAGTGTTCTAACTAAGATTCATGTATTCCTTGTCTCTGAAGTGATTTCATTGCTGATGAGATTTTGACATTATCTAAATCTTTATCAGTCTATAAATGTCATACATAGTGGTTTGTCATACTCTGTTGATTTCTCCATTGGCTGGTTAATTACATGGATATATTTATTTCTATGTTGTTACTATTCTTAAATTATCTTATTTTTCCTTGTTTCCTTTCCATACTAGGCTACTTTCCCGGTTGGGGCCCCTGGGCTTTTATCATCCTGCTTTTCCAACTAGGTTTGTATCTTAGTAAATAATAATAATAATAATAATAATAATAATAATAATAATAATAATAATAATAATAATAATTTGTTGAATACTCAATTCTAAAGCCTGCCTCCTCTCTTGGCAGATTAAAGTCTGCCGGTTTTTCTATTTCGTCTAACATTTTCTTTGTATATACTTTATATATCATAGAGTAAACTTATTGGACACTAATTTTTCAGGTCTTTTGTGACCCCTTTTCCAGGCTGTAGGTATAGACCATTCTTGCAGACATTTTGTGCAAGTTCAGTCAGTTTTACTACTATGAAATCTTGATTACAAAAATCAATTCTTAGGACATTTCCTGCTGCTTTGCCTTTTAATGCTTTCTTTACTTCCCCTACTGTTACGTTTGGTACCGGCTCAGGTGTTTCATTATTTTTATTGGCAAAGTTAATTCTCATATCACTATTGTAGAGCATTGTACAGAAATCGTCTGGAATTTTCATCGTTCCATTTCTTTTATTGATATTTCCATTTTCATTCTTTTAAGCAAACATCAGTTTTTGGCTTGTTCTATGTTGTCTTTTCATCAATTTGATGCTTCTTCTGTACTTTATTATTCCATCTATTTTTTATCCAATTGTGTTACTGAATGTCTTGGGTTTTTAGTTTGTCTATTGTTTTGGATAGTTTTGCCAATTCTATTTCATCTCTTGAAATTTACCCTCATTTCCAATTCTTCCTCTATTCAAATCTCTTATCATTTAATATACATACATACATAAATACATTTCATATATATATATATATATATATATATATATATATATATATATATATATATATATATATATATATATATATATATATATATATATATATTTATAATATATATATATATATATATATATATATATATATATATATATATATATATATATATATATATATATATATATATATATATATATATATATATATATATATATACTGTACACACACACAACACCACAACAAATTCAACTGTTACTAGTCCATTACAGGACATTTTAGGGGGTTGGCCAGTTTTCAGTACCACACCGACCAACTGCGGATTGGTGATGGTGGGAGATTTTTGTCTGATTTCTCACAGCAAACCAACCTAGTATGGGAGGCCCAGGCTAGTACAAATTTGCTAATCTTAGTAATATGCAACCCCCTTTCACCCTATTAAGGTAGCAGCAATCAGAAAGGGATAAATACTGTATATAATATACATACACAGTCAGCTATCATGATAGGCAGGGGTTGATTTCAAGTCCAGAACTGATTACTGAATTTGACAGAAATCGGTACAGTGGACTTGAAATGAACTTACATCCCTTGTGATAGCTCCTCCGGTAAAGTCACTGCTAGCATTGTTCCGTCCCAGAGGCAGAGTTCAAAGCCTTGCCAAGCCAAAAACATTCATCAAAAAAGAATTTCTGGTGGATATACATACTGTATATTCTCCAGGTTGAATTTGATATCAAATGCCCTCTGTGGTTGATGTATGTATACATACATACATACATATATATATATATATATATATATATATATATATATATATATATATATATACATATATATATATATATATATATATATATATATATATATATATATATATATATATATATACATATATATATATATATATATATATATATATATATATATATATATATATATATATATATATATATATATATATATATCAGTGTGTGATTTTAATAATGTAATGAATCTACATATTTTAGCAAAGTAACCACCTCATTGCAATACATTTTAACCTGGTTACACTTTTTTGGTGATTTAATACATGTAACTCCCCAAAAGTAGGGGCAAAAAAGGTAGCAAAAACTTGGATGTCAATTAGTTTGTGGATATGTTGTAAATTATTCATGATTTAGAATCATATACTAAAACCAAATTTACATGTGGTTTTTTTCACTACACAATTTAGAGCACGGTGCAGCAGTGCCAACATTTTGCCATCTGTTTTCAACTACTTTCTTTTAAAATATACTTTAAAGTTTGCACAGATATTTGTTTCTTTTGTATTATTAAAATGTCTGTGAATTGAAATAAATTCTGCTAAGCAATAATGCAACATGATATCCTTTGACAATGAACTATTTCTTTGTCATTAGGTCTGATTCTAGGAAAAATTTAATTTTCACTTTTTCTTAGACACTCTCATATTATATAAAAACACCTTAAACTTGAAATGCAAACTAATTTTCATCCAAAATTCAAGAAATCTAATATTTGGTATTGTAAGCTACAGTCTATTTATTGTTTGCATGTTTTCATGAAATAACAATAAAAACACAAAAGTTGTTTCCAAAATGAAGAGATTGCATGTAGTATTCTACAGCATTAAAAATTTGCAAGAAATGCAAACTACAATTCAAGGCAAAAAGGTGCCTAATTATTACAAGCAAACTATCGTTCATAAAATAAGCAGCAACCATGATGCTAATACTCTGCTGCTGAAATGGCATAAAGCTACTTTCTCTCAGCTACACATGCATTCACTAAACTACCAATCTCAATGCTAGATTTAACATCCATTTTCACAATAAAAATAAGTGAACAAAAATCTTTACTGCATAGGATAAATCAAAATACTACTGGCTAGACCAACATTAAAAGATATTGACAATTAAAGAAGTAGCATACAGTAATAAGCTGCATATAAATATCTTGCTAACGCCTAATCAACAGCAAAATGCATACAACAATTTTAGAATAGACAATCATAAACTATCCCAAAGTAATGCATGCAAATGAATTTCACAGTAAAGAAATCTGAATCGTTTACATTCTTAAACCAATCAACATTGATGCATACACAGAATCAAAGAAAAGGGATATCCAGAAAAATACTGTACATACCCCATTACAAGGAGGTTTCGATGCTCCCATCGGATTTGGTCTCGGATACGTGGGTACGTCAGTTCGATGCGTTAAGTTTTCTACAGATCTGTGACTGTGGGTACCATTTTCAGATGGCGGAGCACTTCCATCACCTTGGCGTCTATAAATGTTGTTGTTTTCTAAAGCTCGTCTTTGTAATTTTGCTTCGACATACTCTCTGAGAAAACAGGTGCCATTATCATCAATGGGACACTAATTGTTTAAGAAGAGCTACTTTTTATCGACTATTAACATATCATTAATCCTTATAACATAGGTAAATGCAAAGATCTATGATTCAACAAAACTTATTTAGAGCAAGTTTTATAGAAATTAATTTAAAGTAAGTTGAAAAGTTGGATACTTGGCCAGTAGCCATCTATCTCAGAGGTTTTATTTACTTTTTAACAAATTAACAATTGATCTACAAATTTCTCTTAGTCACTTTTATACTAAACTAATGCTATTAAATCTTTAAAGGTACATTATTTTAACAGGACAGTCCACACAAATCCATTCCCCGTCTGGCTCTCTTAAGCAATTACTTATCAATGTATTAAATTCAATCAGCAATAGCAAATCTTCACAATAATCTATGTTTTCATGACAACCATTACCATTTTATTCAGAGCACAAAAAACTTTCTATCCAAGCTGTTCTCTGAGGAAAAGGCATCAACTTGCACAAAAACAGATTTTACTGAAGGCTACCATTGTATCTTTACAATAACTACTTTTACTTGGCTAAGATTTATATTATGCACATTATTTAAATTCTGTTGGTAACATATATTTCTTTAAACAACGGTCCAAGATACTAAAGAAAAATTGTTTGTGGCCTTCTAACAAAAAGTACGCACTAAACTATAAATTTTATTTCTTAGATGCTTTATTCATAAAACCACTTTCCCATTGGCACTCACACTTCCAACTTTTCTACTAATTTAACAGAAGAGCAATAATACCATTAACTATTAAAAGCCTACACAAAACCAGCTAAGTAAAAATACCAATTATGAGAATATTGTTTGTGACTATATTTGTGGAGGACATAAAAATGTGTTATTCTACTTACAAAATAAATCAAATCTTCAAGTGCTAATTTTATCTATCAAAAATCTACTAAGGATACTAATTGCTAACTAAGGAATATAATCATTTTAGCCTACATGTACCTGAAAAGACCCAATTTTTACCCAAACATATCACTTTCTATCATATTTAAAACAGATGATAAAATACCAACACCCTAAAATCATTAGTTAAGTGTGTATTGTATTTACTCTGGCAGTAAAACATTTTTGCTTTCATCTATCTATCCACCAACTTTTGTCTTTATATATTCTCATATTCACCCGTAAAAGCTAAGCTGTAGCTTGTAACTGGTTATACTTGGGTTATTTATTACCATTACCTCAAAAATACCAGTTGCAAAAGCACATTAAACCTACAAACAAAAGCTGCTGAGAGGAGGAGGAGAATAAAAATGATTATGATCACATAAAAGGATAATGACAATGGTGCAGTGGGAAAACAAATGAAAAACATAGGTACTAAATATTCAATAAACAGTGCATCTGGAAGCACACACAAAAAACATCGAAAGTGCAAGCCTGATTGTGGATTCACTTGTATGTACAAATACTGTACAGTAATGCACAATAAATGCTGTAAAGGACTGTCTTAACATGAAAGCATTCTCTTCCTCTCTCTTGGCTACATACAGACAATGATAAAAGCTTTATCTATGAATATTTCCCTGGATGAGGCTGAGAAGCAAGGCTGGGACACCAACCTGTAGGTAGGAACGTGGATTCGGGGATTATGGGAGGAAGAGGGATGGTTAGGGGGAATAAAGCCCCCTCCAGGGTCATGGTTAGGAGGATGAGGGGGCTCGGGAGGGTGGCGGAGGGAGATGACCCCATTGCTGCTGTTGCTGTGGTTGCTGCTGTTGCTGCTGCTGCTGCTGTGGCTGCCACTCCCAGTATTCCAAATAGCACCACTGACGCTGAAACACAACCGATGGCCACACAATCAGCATGCACTCATGCACACACACGCTCCTCAGCTTTTTCCAATGAAAAGGCTATAATATATACTGTAGATACTTTTTTTATGGGAGATATGACAACATCGCCTAAATCAAGGTCTTGATAAAATAATGAAAAAAAAAAACATAAGGAGGCTAAAAACAAGTTTATTCTATCTCAAAGCAAACTAGACTAAAATTAGAAACTGATCTATAGACAATTAGGATGAAAAAAAGCAAAACTATATTGTGGTCACATAAAAAATGTTAAAACATTTATACTGTAATGTACCTGTAAACCAAAAATCATTGTACAATAATTCAAAGTTATGGTCATAAATGTGCTGACTAGGATTATTGCAGATTAACGGGATAAAAAGAACTGTAGGTAGGCAAGAATTCAAATGGGAAACATGCAGTATGTATAAAAGTGTGCAGGTAAGATTTAGTGATTAGAGTAAGAAATCAAATAAAACATGCAACAGGTTCTTGGCTAGACTAATGTAAATTACCATTCCATTTCACTTTGAAAAATTCAATTTACAGTTAAGAAAGATCTCTGTAAACCCTTTCCTCTCCTCTATTCCTCTAGATTTTGAAATTTTCCCTTTATGGTGTACTGTTTATAATGTGCCTTGCAAAGCTTATTATAAATGTTGTTACATACTTTTAGCATTATCCCTTTGACCCATGCCTACTCTACTCTCTAACTTTCATTTTTCAATCATTCTCTCTCCCTTTCCCAATTGTATACTCAACATCTTTAACACAACTTCTTCAAGTACGACAACTCACTGAAGAACACATTCCTTTCGAGAAGCCTATGCATCTTTGAGGTATGATTCAGGGGTGTTATTAAACTATTTGATTAAAGATAAGACCTTCCCTATGATAAAATAATAATCAAAAGCATACTAAAAGCACGATCACTCGTACATGTCAACATTAACCAGAATGATGTTACTCCTCATAAGAAATTTTAACTCTACATACAATAAACAATTCAACATCCAAAAACATCAGTCATTTCCTTTTCAGAATTTTATAAATAACCTATTTGTCAAAAAAACCAATCTCAACAAAATTTACCATTTCTATATTAAGGTGATGCTCCTACTTTTTTACATATATTGACATTTACCAAAAAAACAATAACAATTCCTGTTGTCTTTTCTCTCAATAGGCTTAGGCCTGTAGCATAGTATTGAAACAATTTAGCAGCCAATGGTAATAACCCTGGCATGGCTACAATGTACTGTCTTTTGTCTTTCAGTCTTGAAGCCGGAACTAATCCCAATCCTCTTTACATAATTTGTCAATGGCGAAGAAAGTGGGCATGTACATCAACATCGGCGAGTATAGAATTGCTGTAACAAATTCTATTATTAAAATTCGGTTTATTTCTATGAAGCTCCCCTGATGTTCATGTTGCCGACTCCTGCACTGATGGGGGTGGGTCAGTGAAAGAAAGAGATTTACAATTTATAGACCTAAAATGATACTCATTTCATACCCTAGACCCACCTCCTAGTCTATCTTTGTAACAAACAGTCTCAACCTAAAATCTAAATAATTTGATTCTCCACATTATTTTTCTAAATACCACTTTATTACTTAATCACTTATTCATATAATTTACCTGTGTTTTCTATATGAAAATTGTAATCCTAAAATGAATCAAAATATAACTCAATAAAATAAAAATTTTATTACACCTCCTCACCAACAACTATTATAGCACCTAAAAGCCCAAAAATCTTGATGGGCAAATCTGGATTCCTTTCGTATGTTGAAACAATTTCCAAAGAAAGATTCTCGCAAAAGTTAAGATGTAGCGTAACCTTAACCTTCAAGTCTTTCCTCTGATTTGGATCCAGCTCCTTGTGAGCCTCTGTGACCAAACTTTTAACAAGAACATTGCATTTTTGGACAGAGGGAATTTGAAAGAATTGTGGCAAATCTTTTGTCTTGAAACTTTTCTTAGCTCTGAATGTAGGCAAACGTCCAACATAAGATAGAGCTTGTAGCCCACTTACTTGTTTAGTAGATGCACCACTGGCAGATAAAGACTTTTAGATGTGAGATCTTTAATAAACAGATTTTTCAAAGGTTTCAAATGATAACATTCTAAACATTGTGATACTACATCTGAATAAAAAAACTGATTTGATTATCAGAGGTCTTTCAATTTGGAAAACTAAATAGATCCGCAATAATTGAAGAAACGAACAAATACATTCCTAGGTGCTCAGGTATAGTAGCCATGGATCTATAACCTTTTATAGCTGAAATGGACAGTTTTTACTTCTAAAAAAAGGAAATATAAATATTTAACAACACTATCCAAAGTAGTTCTAGACAAGAAACATTTACTGACACCAATTAGAATAAACATTCAATCGTCTTTCATAGATTATTAGTATATTGTCTTCTAGAACCTAAGATTGATACACTAGAAGACCTCAAAAACCCTTTAACTCTGATAATACACTAGACAGTCTCCATGTGGTTAGATGTAGCACATATGGGTTTGGATGTATCGCCCTTGAAAGCAGTTGTCTGAGAAGACTACTTGGATAATTCGACAATAGACACCACAGATCTGTAAAACCAATCTCTTTCAGGCAAAAGTGGAGCCACCAGAATCAGCCTCCTGTTCATAAAGACCCTGAACATGTTGATCACCTGTCTAATCAGGACAACCAGTGGAAAGACATACAGGATCAGATTCAATCAGATGACACACAAGACCAGATTCAAACAGTCCTGTAACAGGGAATCTACCTTCCATGCTAATGGATCTGGAACTAGTGGAAAAAAAACCCTCAAATCTTTTTGTTTACGAGATGTTACAAACCCATACACGTTTAGTCATCCTAACCAATTCCAAATTGCTAGAGAGACTGATGGATGTACAGTAGAGACCATTTATTTGGAAAAAAAAATGGTTTCTCATCTTAACTTATTTGCTAAAATATTTGAATTTCCAAGGATAAAAGAGGAAGAAGACTTTAACTCTCAAATGTTTCCCAGTCAATAGCATCTACACTATCTGGTTTTAGGATTCTAACCTTATTCTCCTTTGTTTCCAATTATAGGCTAATGCTGTCTTATAGTCTGAAAATACAGCAGTTCCTGATCCTTAAGGGCCTTGAACACTGCTAGAAGTCCAGGCACTTGATATAAAGAGTCGATTCTTGCCTCGTCTATTTTCCTGACAGATGGATAAGATCTAGCGTTGCTCCCCATCCTTCCTGTAACTGATGATGATCCATCCACCAACTTGGTAGTTGAAATTGGTTCTTTATCACTGGAATAGAGACTGTACCTAGACTGACCATCTTATTCCAATTCAATTGAGATGATACTAGAACACTCTTATCTTTAGGCCTCCCATTGGAACAAATTTCTCTAAAGAAGTCATTGTTCTTACAATTCTCCTCCACATCCGAGCTAACATGGACATCACTCTTTTGAGCTTTTCAAGTAAAAGAAGGAAAACCGAATCCTCTTTTCTGATGCAAACACTCGAAAAGGTACTGCTGCTATTATTCATTCCCAGATATAGAATTCTTTCTGTTGGAATGAGAAGACTTTTACAATTTGAACAGGATTCCCAACCATTCCAGTGACCAGAAAAACTAACACTTGTTGAGCCTGAATTATTTGCAAAGAAACATTCAAAAGTAGCCAATAGTCAAAATTCTCAATTTAGAAATAGGGCCCATCATCCTAGTGAAGACTTATTGAGACAGCCCCGAGAACAAAACACATGCACTTGAACGCATAAACCTTTAAACTACTAATAAACTAAATGTATTTCCTTAAATTCAGATGAATAGCAATGTGAAAACAGACATCTGTTAGGTCTAAAATATCCAATATCATTTCTTTACCATCCCCAAGACTGCCAAGAGTGTTTCCATTAAAAAATTAGAGAAAACTAAACTTGTTCAGGTTCCACTGTCAAACCATCTGATGTTTTGAGAATTCCTGCTGTAAAAACCTGGAGATTAGGTACTAGCCCCTACATTTACACTATTAGGGAAAACTTGTAATGTACTGGTGACCAAGTTTATATGAGACTAATGTGAACTAACATCCGAAATGTGACAAATCCCATGGGTTTTCACTAAAACATCTAACCAATATAACTAATATAGGTACATTTTCCTCCAATGGAACCATACAATATGCTATGTGAATCATATATGAAGTAAGTTGTTGCCTATGAGCACTTACTTCAGAGAGCGGAGGGATACTAAAATTAAGGCTACTAGTTCAGTCTTCAGTTTGGTCTAATAGAGCACTCTGGATTACAGATATGCAAAGGTTTCATAACAGAAGGGTCTGAAGTAAATGAAAAACTCGAGGCTATGAGGAAGGATACTGAATCTTTTAGGCACTCCATCATAAAAAACCCTCAAGAAGTGGAGCACTAGAACTACTACACATAACTATTGCTACCCCTTTTTCAAAGGGTAAAGAATCCCAAAAATCAGCTGATATTAACTCAAACACTCCTGCAGGACAGGAAAATGAAGAGGAAACTCAGTCAGCCAATAAAAATGAGAAAGTAGTGCCTTTGCATAATCTTATTACTACATATACCCTAATAAATGGTTTAAGGTAAGTTTGGAAGTATCTCACCCTACCAAATCAGGTGACTACTTCCAAGGCAGTTTATACACCTAACCTCTCCAATTTCATTATGAATACAAAGAACTGTCTCTGGTTCAGCCAAAGACTGGAGATTCAAATTCACGTTTAGTGCTCAGTGCTTCTTTAACACTCAGACATACTAATTTATATAAAGCAGTTCTAGCCCCTGACCTCCTCATGTTGACGATTTAGTAAACAGTATAAGATCCAATCATTTTGTCTAAAAATAAATCTTTAAACTCCAGTGATGCATTATATGGTTATAATTTTCAATTAAATAACTGTGTGGTTTAAATTTCTATAAATCTATTCAATAGGCAATCTTTAGTATATAAGATTACTCAGTTACCTAGCTTTTTTATTGCATATAACTAAAGAGAAATCACTAAAAGACAAACTCTTAATATTTTTCACTATGCAAACTCTTAAATCTAAAATTGAAAATTTTACTAAAGGCTGAGTAACTGCTTATCACATCCCTACATTATACATACTGTAAATACCATTACAGTACTATATAATCCTAAAAAAATTTTAAGATAAGCTGCCCCAGTTTTTTAAATCGTCCCAATTTTTCAAAATTTAAAATAACATTTTTAAATGCCTAAAAATATCAAGAAAAAATAATGGAAATCCAAGGAACACTAACATTCTGACTACAAATTTGTGTTAAATACACATGATAGCTACCCTATACAACAATCTATAAAGAAAATTGCAAACCGAAAATAAATGACACATCTGTATAAAAGTGATTGGATCTTTTTTCCCAAAATTGACAAATAGAACTCTCACAATTATTGCATGAATTTCAAAATGGTAATACTTGTCTTCAAACTTAAAACCGTGACTTATATGGTTATTATAATGGAATCATGAAACCCATTAAAAATCAACGAATAACATTTATAAAGTCAAATGTGACACATTTCAGATCAATATTCATCTCTAACTGAACATGATTATAGTGTGTTTAACTTGCTGATTAAGACATCACTTTTCCCATTTTCATTTTTTAAAACATGGCGAAGTAACGATTTCTAAATCTGACATATCAGACTGACATAGGTCACTGGTCATTTTCCATTTTACCATTCTCAGACATTAATAACTGGATGTACGATATTTGGCTACCAAAGTATGCACAGAAAATAACTTAAAGATGCCTGAATTTTTTTATGGAAATCACCGAAACTCTTTTACTGATCCCATCCAATTTTAGAACCATGATCTGATCCTCTAGAATAATAACCCTTTCACTTTAACTACCTACAGTAAAGAATTTCTTCTAGGAGACACTCAGAATTTGATTAAATGCCTCTCCAAATGAAAGCATGTTATAATCATTATATAGAAGCACTAATTTACAACTATCCCTTCATTTAAAAGAGCTCCCATTTCCCCAACACACTAATGACACTGCACACTCATTCTGAAGACTTTTTTATCGTTTTAGACAGTCTTGTTCACTACAAAATCCCCCATATTACACTAAAATTTCTTTTTCTTTTTCAACATAAAATCAACTAGACATTCAATCCCCCGACACAACCTTGGAATGCAAAGAAGTTTCTCATCTGCTTTATTGTGTTAATAGTACCACTATGTCATAACAATTCTCTTTTGAATGCTTTAAATTCTCGAACTATGCGTCATCTTTCTTTTGAAAAGGGACTCTGAATATTAGAGATGCAAAAAGGAAAGGTATTTGTCATAACTATAGGTTACTAAGAAAAAAATAAACATATATTGAAATAACCACTTTCATGTTCTAAGTTCCTTCAAGACTGTTGAACTTAAATATCTCTGTTTTTGTAATATGGAGAAATTTAGCTAAAATAACAACAGAAATTATAATTTGTTTGTAAATCCATGTCTAAATCATGGTAGTTTGCCTAAAATTCTATCTATAAATCTAAGTAAAGAACATATATTGCTAGAGCAGCTGTCAGTATGAGCTTGATATTAAAAGCAGAAAAACGTAGAAACAGTAGCTATCAATCCTCATGATAGCACTACAATTTTCTATCCAATACAACTTGATAACAATCAATACTGCTATATACACTGTTTGGTAAAGTACCATACTTCAACCCAGAATTTTTGAGTGAGCATGCAAGTTCATGTACAATGCCCTCAAAATTAGAAAAGATTGCAACACATTTCTAAATATATTAATACTAGTAGGAAAACCTAGAAATAAACCTAGTTAGACAGATAAAGTAATGAAAAAATGTAACCGGAGAAGTTAGTGTGAAAGTTGTATGAAATACTAATGACAACATTAAGTAACCCATGCTATTACTCAAGATATCAAATACTATGGTGTTCATTCATACACACACAGGCTGAAGCATTTTCAATACAAAATCATTCTGTATTAGTTAATTGGCAAAACACATAAGAACGGAGAGCCAGCGAAGAATAAGCAGAAATTTGTGAATGTTAGTGAACTGCCCAAATTCTAGACAAAACATCAGCACTTTCCCAGCTGTATCCTATAAGGCCCTGAAGATTGTAAGTTTTACAACCATTCTCTTTTTTTACATAACAGTTAGCAGTTTCAGGTAGCCTCAGAGAACCCATAACAGTTATATTTGGCTATCAGAGACAGTACAATATAAATATATTACAATATTATTACTTACTTCTTACAATCAAAGACCATTCACCAATATGCATGTAACAAAAAACTTTTAGGGAGAGAGTAGAAGATAAGATATCTTTAGTTCTTTTTTCATGTTGTAAAAATATGACCAATCTGAAATTCTATGGAGACTTCTTCTACTTCCTCTATTTAATTTTGGAATGAACGTAATAACATACCTTTGGGATTCTTTCATAGGAGAACTATCGTGATTGTAAACGTTTTCGTAGTCTTGTCTGAGTTTCATGGCCTGTATATAAAGAAAAATAATCAATACAAAAAAACATTGATACAATAAATCTATAATATTAAATTTTATGAACAAAGGTTTTCATCAGTAAAAGAGCACCTTAGACTATTTTCAGATGTGCCAACAGAAGTGAAGGACAGCTCTACACTAAATAATTATCTAATTACCTTGTTAAATTCATCTTCTAAACTACCAGCAAACCCTTCACCAGGACTGAGAGTGCTAGGCGTTGACAAACCACTCGTGGAATTATCTAAATTGTGTGGAGTGCCATAAGCTGAACCATTTGCACCCTGTGCACCATTTACCCCAGCACTTGTTCCGCCATTCGTTAGACAACTGACTGGGCGAGATGAAGATGGACCGCCACTTCGTCCTCGCTCTTGTCTTTGTTCCTTGGTACACGCCGCTGCCATGACTGCAAACTTACGAGGATCCTCATATTCCAGGCTCTGGGTGACAAAGCAAATTATCCTGAATTCTAAAGTACCATAAAGGGATTTTGACGTAGGAAAAATCTATTTCTGGGCGAGAGACCAGTGCCACCCAGTGAAATACTCCTTTTTATAGCAGTTTTTACCTTAGAAATGATGTAAAAGGAGCTATTTCACTGGGCGGCGCGGGTCGGAGCCCAGAAAATTATTTTTATGAAGAACATAAGATTCCTGAACTGAAGGTATAGTGGAATACACCATAAAAAGAAAATATACATGGATCCCTTATTATGACATGAGTACTGTATATTTCAGTTAAAAGGAATGGCAACAGAAAACAAGAATCATGGAAAGCATGAAAGCATACCTCTTGACTCTCCTGTGACCATCTCTGGTCACCATTTTCACTTGTGCTGTATCCACTATCCATAGTACTACGTTTGTGGCGAGGGTCAAATAACCCATTGACAAACCTGAAATGAGTGAAATTTACAAGTCAGTAATGCATATTCTATAAATAGTTTTTAGTATGAATTTAGTGAATGGCACGATAATAGCAGTGATTAACATACCTCAGACATTATTTTTGTATATAATTCATTGTATTGTTAAATAATAACTGTTGTTTATACATGTGATTAAAATAATGCCCATCAATTTCATTTTAAATGTAAGTTTTGATTTCATTCTTTTATACCATGTTAATTTGTTTAATGTAAATATAATAACCATATCTTTACTTAAATTAATTCAGGATTACTTCATAGTAGTTAATTATTAGTCATTAATATTTAAATTAATTCAGCAGTTAATGAAGGAGAACAATTACTTCTATGAATAAAACAAAAGAAAGCAGTAGAGGTGAAAAATTCAAGGGACAAATGGAATTTCCATAAATTTCCTCGATTTCTATACTTGCCTGGTGTTCATATTTTTTTCTGGAAGCTTGCTTACATAACCATACCCCTTAAAAACTAAAAATTTCCCCATTTTTCCTTTCAATATTCTTAGACCTCTAGTATAATACTAAGACAATCTAGCAGCTAATGGCAACAACCATGGAGTAGGTAGGCCGTACCGTTTTGTCTTTCAGTCTCGAAGATGATACTAATTTCTATCCTGTTTTCATTATTTAGTGAGGAGGGTAGCCATGTATATGTACATCAGGCAAGTATAGAAATAGGTTTTACTATTAAAATTCTGTGTATTTCTATGAAGCTCCCCTGATATTCCTATTGCCAATTCTCACACTCTGAATGTAGGTGGGTCAGGGAAGGATAAAGTGAAACCATTAATAAACCTAAATAAACATACAGTACTTAATACCTTAAGCTCACCTCTCAGTTTAATATCTTGGTAACAAAGTCTCAAATTAAAGTTTGTAATACCTCGATTCCAAAAATGTTGAAGATTTTAATAGCTTCATTCTCCTGATTGCATATCCAAACACCAACACTGTGTTCCAAATGAAAATCTTAATACTAAAATTAATCAAAATTTACTTAGTTAATAAAACAAACCAACTTTTATTCTATCTCATCACCAGTAGCTATTAAACCACTTAAAGCCCAGCAATCTTGATAAGTAGTATGTTTCTTTAAGAGAATCTTTAGAAAATATGCCACTGAGCTGCTACTAAAACCCTTTCCAAAGAAACATTTCGGCAAAAATTAAGAGATGTAGATGCACTCCTAATATCATCAACTCTTTTATTCAAGTCTTTTATCTGGCTTGAATCCAACTCCTTGTGAGCCTCCAGGACCAAACTTTTAACACGAAAGAACATCGTATTTTTGGACGGGACAATTTACAAACCTAATTCCCTATACAAAAAAGAAACTACTCGAGTCATCCTGCTATTTGTAGACCTTCAAATTGCTTATCACCTGTTGAATCCTAGTGACAGTAGAAAGGCATATACTGTAGGTCCAGATTCAACTAACACTTTAACAGGATATATACCTTCCATGCTAAAAGATCCCAAACTGGAAAACAAAACACCATCTTTTTGTTTAGAGGTACATGTTTGGCAGTACCCTGTAATCCCAAATCTTTAGACGTACCAATACATGCAAAGGCCATACGTTTGGAAGACTGGTTTTCCTGCTTAACTGATCTGCTAAGATGTTTGAATTCCCTGGGATAAAACTTGGAAGAAGAATAACTTTCCTCAAATTTGACCAAGTCAATAGCATCTCTGCTACCTGGTATAAGGATTACAACCTTCCTTCCCTTTGCTTCCGGATATAGGCTAATGCTGTCGTATCATCTGAAAACACAGCTATGCACTTTTTCATCACCATTGATTCGTCATTTTGGAGAACCTCGAACACTTCTAGGCAATTAAAAAGGCCGATCTGCTTAAGATGTTCTATTTTCATAAAATAAAACTTGATAAAAGGACTATTTCCCTCAAGTTTGTCAAGTTAATAGTACTATCGCTATTTGATATGAGGATACCGACTTGGTTCCCCATTTATGCATATAAATTAATGTTGTTATGCTGCCTGATTAAACTGCTGCATATTACCACTGGCTTCTACAAAACATCAGTGAACAGAGAGAAGTTTGGAGACCTGCCTCATTAGGAAACTTCCTAGGATAACCATCGTTTCTTTTTATTCATATAGAGAGAAACTTTTAAGAGACTCAATAGAATGTTCAATGTGACCAGGACTCTCCACTTATTGATAACATGCAAAACTTTGCGAGTTAACCAGCATCCCTTCCAAAAAAAATCTAAAAAAACCCATCAATTTCCAAATATAACAAAACACTGATCCGGTCATCCGAAACGAAATGCAGCCGATCATCCTACATTATCTAATTCAAGGATACACTGTATCACAAAAATCATATATGTCACTCTATTGACATAATGGGAAGGAACATGGATTCAATAATCCTTTTTGACCGCGGACAGCACCCACGACAAGATGTAGGCTATCTTATCTCTGATACATACTGGAAAAAGTCTTACTTTTATTCACTCATAACTGCCAGACTAAAAGACCAATTCTCAGAAAGGGATTTCTTTCATTCTAATCTTTGATTTAGTCTTGTCCTTTGGCATTGCAGAACTGTCATGTTTCTACTGTGCTTACATTTCTAGCATCATTGCCCCTTCAACAAAAATAAACAAATAAAAGGTTAAAACTTTATTAATAGCATGGGCAATTTGTAGGTTTTTTTTATTAAATATCTAGTTTACTCTGCATTATTCAGTAAAAATATCAAATCTACTCATTCAATAGATATTAAGAAATGTTAGTGGTTGAGCCTACAAGAGACAAGCTCACTCCCATTCAATTCAGCATACACCTATCAGAAGTTTGAAAAGAATTTTCCTATTCTACAGGAATTATAAAATATTTTGTCAATAATATAGCAATAAAGAGGTTTTTCATGGCTACCTTCTTCATCAAGTGGAGTGATGTCACAACTTAAAAGTTATAGTTATTTGAAACATGACAATGGTTCGACTACTTTCACTCTAATTCCATATATTATTTCACACCATTCATATATCAAATAAATAACTGCTTATGAGTGCTACTTCAGCAAGCAAAAGAATATTAGGATCAGGTTACCAACTCAAGTCTTCTGCAACAAAATCTAGTGGTCTAATAGGGCAGACTAGATTTCAGAAATTAGATTGGTTTCGAAGCAGAAAGAACTGAAATACATACATATCAAATTTGAGGTTCTAAGAGAGGATCTCAAACCTATTAGGCAATGTGTACCATCAGAGCTCTTACTGAGTGATGCACTAAAACCACTAGGAAAAACTTGTGGAGTTAAGCTAGGGTTTGAAACTGGGTGGGTTAGGCTAGACTTTCTGCCTTTGCCAAAAGATTCACAGGCCTTCTGAGACTGCAATAGTGAAACTAAAGATGAAGAGAGGTTCTAAAGCTTATCAATGTCAAAACTAGAATCATTACTGGCTGGAGTAACATCATCATCATCCCCACTATAAACAACAAGCCTTGCCTTCTCAGGAATTACCTTTGAACAAACAGTTAAGTTTTTTTATGTTTGGAATGTTTGATTTGGTCAGCGACCTCTGAACATATTTTTCTAAACGAGGAAACTGTAAGGCTTTTGCATTCTTCACTACAATTACCTAAATCACAATATGGCCCACAGCACGAGATAAAAGAAAACACGGATCGCAAACACCCAGAAATAATTTCCTTGAACAATCTACGCAGCAATTACTAACAAATCCAGAAGATATCCCTTACAATCACTAATAAACTAAATCTCACTTATCAATCTATAGAATTAAAAACAGAGTAAAGTCGACACACTACAGAAAGATTAACACAAGACACTGAAAATAAAAATGATGGTATAGCCTACATACGGCATGGTTATTAACATTAGCCATTAGATTATCTTAATACTATACTACAGACCTAAGCCTATTGAAAGGAAAGAAAATGGAAAATTTTTTTAGTTTTAAGGTTAACATAAAAAAAAAGAAAGCTTCCAAAAAGAAGCAATATGAACAGCTGGGGAGCTTCATAAAAATAATTCCAAGTTCTAAATAAATGATTCCTAGAGTAACGTAAGAAACACTGGCAATGCTATCATAGAAAAATGAGTAATTAAGAAGCACATATATGTTCATCCCAAGAGATAAGTTTTCAATCTAAGGCATTCAATCAACTAACATTAGTCGTGCCATAATTTGGTTGTTAGAATGAAAGATAAAAAGTGGCAATAACAGCACAGCACAGCATCTCACTTACTGTCTCTGCTACTTACAAATACAGTACAGGGCATCTCAAAATCCATAAAAGAAAGCATTATCAATAACCAATTTACTGTCTATGGTCTCACAGTATAGAGGCAAAGTTGTTATCCTGTTTTAAGCCTATAAGATTATGTGTTAGGTGCATTTCATCTTCACCTTGTAAGCTTTAGCACATTCAAACCCCACACCCATGCCATCAAAACTTACATAGGCAACTATAACTACAACTACCACGGCCCCAACACTATGCAGGAGGGGGACAGACCACCCTCTCTTGGGGGATGCAGTTCCCACTTCCTCTAAATTTGTCTTGTTGACTTCTGATGGAGGTGCATCAACTTCCCTAAAAGTGAGGGACACTTGATATCCATTTTCAGTAGTTATAACAAACGCTATTGATAGGTCACAAAATCTTACTTAAAACTTCTAATGTTTATAAGTTAAATGAAGAGTAACCTTCTGAAAAATTGCTCCTTTGAGGACCTCATTCTACTGTACCCCCTGTATCAGTTACTTACTAAAATATTTACTGTACAAGTTCAGATATGAGTATTGCCAAAATGGGAGTCAAGATTAAGATTTACAAGTCAGTCTATTACAAGCGGTTTGTTAGCAGGTGAGATATACAAAAAGCATGGCCAATATAATTTTTAGTAAAATAAAACATATAAAGACAAAAACACATAAAATAATATCCCTTCATTTGTTATACAGTATTACATTTTTTAAAGAATGTAAATACTAAAATGAAGGCACCAAGGTTTGACATGTTGATGATCTAAAATACAAACAATAGAACTTTGCTCATCAGGTCTCCAACACTTAATTCACTAATAAAGTACTCAAAATTAATCTTGCATATGTGAATAGTGGACGCAATAAGAAAAAGAGATTGAAAACTTTATTACAGATATGAAAATAAAAATTATATCCGGGATTATCAAAGCAGCATCATCAATTTAAATTTAAAGTCTTCTATATTTAAGTGTGTTTTTATTAAGACAAGGTGAAAAAGGCAGTGCTTAATATTTCTCAATCCAGCATAATGTGTTCACAATCAAATGAATTTTGACTTCACGATCCATTATGACATCCCAATCATCAAAATATACTGCATAACCAAACACATATACCAAGGTACCTTCAAATAAATAATCTAAATTTCCTAGTGGCAAAATGTTTTTCACTTACGTAAAATGTTAGTAAAAAGAAGTACTGTGCAGTACCTAAATATCTCACTGACTCACCTAAAATCTGTGCAGGATGAAGGCTTCCGCAGTTTACGAAATTCGGACTCGGAGAGAACCCCACGCTTTTTGTCTTCTTTGGCTGCAGTCATCTCAAGCCACTTAAAAATATGGACACGTCCTCGGGTGCAGAGCTAAAATGTTACACAGCAAATCTTATCAACTTTTGTGTACTTGGATTTATCATTATCAAATACAGTATAAGTTTATAAACTTAATGATTTGCACAGGAGCTTTCAAAGTCAACCTTTACGAGGATTTCAACTTAGTAATAAACAATAAATTATTCAACTGACCATTGAACACTGAGCTCGAGGTGAATACAACCTAGAAATAAAAAGAGTATTTCAACAATGATTACCAGGAAAATTCATGAAGTGGTATTAATACATTTCACAAACACTTACATTTGCTGGGGGTTGTTGTAAAGGATTATTGTCAAGTGCAAGGGTCACAAGGGATGACATGAAGCGTAATTCTGTAGGTAGGGTTGTAACTCGGTTGCCGCTAAGATCCAGAAACACTAACCGAAGGAAACATAACTCTGAAATGAAAAGGCTAACGTCAGTTAAGTTCAGCTTAAATATTTCCATATGAAAATTAATAACCAATAAAGCATACACTAAAAGTTTACAAATCGTGGGTAAATATGCAATCTTTGTATTACAGTACACAATCCGTCTATTGTTTATTCCTTCCACTGCCAAAATATATGTAATTCTTTTACTGACTCTGAGAACCTTTCTTCATTTAAAATATCTCTACTCTGATACCCATACATCCTTCCTTAATTTTTCCTTTTATTGTTTACTTTGGTACTGGGCCAAATATTACCATGGAGTTGATTGTCTCACTAATATTTTGCTCATCAACTAAACAGCAACAACTAATGCTACCGATACTGACAAAAATAATAATAATTAGAAAACTGATAAATTACCAAGAACACAAATAAAACACTGTAACATTATAATTATCAAATTATCTTAAGGTCAAGGTAACAGTTTTAAAACAATACCATCAATGTCAGCATCCACAGTTTTCTGGTAAAACAAACTTTGAATTACAAAATTTATTACTTCTATAATCCCCTGATGTTCATATACCTTCTCTCTTTAAACTGTTTGAATGTCAATGCCCACCCTTAAATAATAATATCCTATTTTCTTTCCCAGTAAATTGCCCTTTAACTTTCAGTCTTGAAGTCAAAACCAGATCATTAATCTCTTTAATATCACTAGTCACTTAGGAGGAGGGGAATATTTATAAGAACTTTAGATTAGTAAATAAATACTGTAATAAATTCCATAATAAAAATTCTGTTTCATTCTATGAAACTCCCATGATGTTCAAATTGACTCAAAATAACCCTTAGGAATGAAACACCATAATAAATCTATCGCAAAATTCTTGACACTTGCCTGGTGGAAGCGTCTGAAGGAGGTTTCTTCTAAGGTTAAGCCTCCTAAGGTTGTCCAGTTCGCCAAGAGCTGGGGGGAGGTGGGCCAGCTGGTTGTAGGAGGCATCGAGATCCATCAGATTTTGGAGTTGACCCACCTCTTCCGGAAGGCTGACCAGACGGTTTCCGGACAAGTCCAGCACCCGCAGGCCACTCAGCGCGCACACACACCCAGGCACGACCGATAGTTGGTTTCGACTGTGAAAAGAGACATGATACATGAATTATAACAATATTAGCAATTAAAAGGTATAATGACAAAAAGATACAAATTAAGTTTCAAGACAAAAATAAAACAACAGCAACACACTTTAAGGTTGAAATACTTTTAGGCTGTTTCTTAAAACAACAAAACAGTATCAATACAATAGAAGAGAAAATATAAAACTGACATCATAGATTTTTCCCTAAATCAAAAGCTTAAGAGTACAGTACAGTATTCAAGAACTAAGTTGTGTCTACCTTCCTACTATCACAAGGATGATTACAACTGTGTCAGTATTTTCTTCTTTTTTATGATGTAATTTCATGTACAAAAATTTACCTAAAGATTGTAGCTGATACTATTTCACAGCATAAGGCATACCCTCACACGAGAGCGATAATACTGACAACAGTAGGATGGAAGAATTGGAAAAAAAGTGCGTGGCGTACTATGCGACAGGAAAATAGGGGTCAAGTAGAAAGGTAAAGTACACAGGACAGTTGTGGGACCCGCAATGATATATGGAGCGCAGACGTGAGCAATAAAGAAGACAGAAGAGAAGAAACTGGAAGTGGCAGAGATGAGAATGTTGAGATGGATGGGTGGGGTGACAAGAAGAGATAAGATACGGAATGAGGTAATTAGGGGTACAACAGAAGTTAGAGAACTATCAGATAAGATCCAAGAAAGTAGACTGAGGTGGTATGTTATGTCATGAGAAGAGATAAACAGTATATTGGGAGGAGAGTGATGGAAATGGAGGTACAGGGAACGAGAAGGAAAGGGAGACCAAAGCGAAGGTGGATGGACTGTATCATGGATCACCTTCGATCACAGGGATTAACGGGTGATGATGTGTGGGACAGAGGTAGATGGAGAAAGCTGGCCAGAAACATCGACCGCACATAGAAGTGGGAAAAGAAGCAGACAAAGAAGAAGATGAAGAAGAAAAAGAAGCTGCTTTTATTAAAAAAATTCCTCCATAACACATCAAGTATAAGAAAAAAAAAGTAAAGCAGCCAAGAAAAATAAATAATAAATGCAAATAAGGTTTTTAGGCTTGATACAGAATTTCTGACTATACCATCAATATACAAGTAGAGTAACAGTTTAGAATCCTTCCAAATAAATTATGAACTTCAAATACCATATGAAGTAGGTTGGTTGAAAGGTGCTGAACATGATGAGCTTTCAATTTGATTATCTGTTGGAGAATCTACATCAATAATTGTGATTCCGGTGTCAACTCAAATGCCTTAATTAACTCCATGATCAGATGACCATAGTTTTGGTGTAATTGGACCCTGCATCTATAACCTATACAACACCCTCTTGTATATGGCATACATGGAGAGGGGAGTGAAAAGTGTGAAAGATGTATCAACACTGAGAATAGAACATTTGAGCAGTACCTTAAGCAAAGTGGCCCCCAATTAAAAAAGATTAAAAGTCTTTAAAAGTCCTTTTCAACTTGCTTCTGAATAAATGCTATGAAATCTTTGATTACATGAAAATAATTTCCAGAAGTATTCTATTACTTTGACCTCAAACTTCTGGCGACACTTCGATTATCCTCTTACCTAACATACAATGAACCTAGCCTTTAAATCCCAAAAAGAAGTCTTGTTTCTCCCTTGGCTGACTTCTTCAGATTGTAGAGTCTAGTACAGTATTAAATGATCACACACAAATACAGAACCGATGGATTTACAGATTTGGGCAGCAGTACATACAAGTATCCTATATTGTACTGGGTCCTGTGAGAATATTCAGAACTGTCCAAATACAGAAGTAATTTCATTCCCTTGCTGAAGAATTCCGATGAAATTATAGATTGTGTTGAGTTTCTATCCATGATGGTGGTAATTATTAATAATAGTAGGATGGTAAAACAACATTTGGTTGGTTGTTAACAGGACATACTACTGTACTCTCCACAAAGAGACTTATCACATCAACTTAGACCTTCCACAAGGATACGTAATATAGTACTTCAGAAGTTGGAATGTACTACAGCGCGATCTACTTTATTGATTTTCAAACTATTATGTACATGTACATATGTACCATATTAATAATTAGAGTAAACATGAGATCATACTCTTAACAAATTGTGTTAAATTGTCACTTGCACTAAACTGCTAGGGCTGAGTGAAAGAACCAGTAATGCTTGAGAAGATATGTTTGGTCATGTACGGTACCCTGTAAGACAAAAATCCTTACTTGACCCTCTTTGGACTTCAACGTTTTATATATTTATCTTTCCTTTCATTGTTTGAAGATGAAAAAGTCTTGCAGTAGAGACTGAAATAATGCCTCATTCTTTCAATGCATAAAAACAATCTCTCCCTTCACCTGAGACAGAATGCTTAAAATATTTAGTATATAGGCTGAGAAGCAGGGTTGTCTTGATTTAAACCAAAATCGAAATGAAATATACTTATAAAAATTTCCTAGGAAAAAAGAAAACTTCCAAAACTAGTTACTGTTTATAAGTATTGCAATAAACGATCAAAATTCTAGTTAACCGCTATAACATTTCAGGTAAACTTGTATACTTGGTGTCCTTAAGAATTGAAGTTGTAATTATACAAATTATGAAGGTCTTGATTTTTACTAGCTTTGATAGGAATCGTTCCTCCCAGCCTAACAAGGGACTCAACCGAGTTCAGCTGGTACTGCTAGGGTGCCACAGCCCACCCTCCCCCGTTAGGCTGGGAGGAACGTAGAGAGTAGAGGTCCCCTTTTTTTGTTTGAGTTTCATTTGTTGATGTCGGCTACCCCCCAAAATTGGGGTTAGTGCCTTGGTATATGTATGTATGTATGTTGATAGGAATTAAAAACTTTGTTGCTAGTACAGTACTACGCACATGAAGAAATCCTAAATATGTTTTTAGTTTTATTTCTTGCTGTGTACTGTATGTTATAACAAAACTGCTTTATATTCGTATATTTGTGTGATTGCAGTTTCACTTGTGTGTATTTATGTACTAGTTACTATAACTTGTCCGCTCCGATTAAATCATTAGTCAGAAAAACCCACCTTGAGAAATTCATATAAAAATATGTATTCATTTACCATAGATCAAGTTCAATACCAGAAAATACCCTCATAAAACTGAAACCAAAAGGTACTTTTAAAAAAATAATTTAAATCAAGAAAATTGATTTAAATAAAAAAAATCTGATTTAATTCAAATAAATGGTGTTATTTTGGTATGTGATCTATCTATATCTATATCTATATCTATATATATATATATATATATATATATATATATATATATATATATATATATATATATATATATATATATATATATATATATATATATATATATATATATATATATATATATATATATATATATATATATATATATATATATATATATATATATATATACACACCCCCCCCATGGAATAATTATCCAAGAAATAACAATCAGTCATTGTTAGCGTGTGCAGTTCAACATTACTTCTTGCCAATACTTACGGATCTTGATATTTTTTTCAGGATTAATAGAGCTATTAATCCTGGATGTTTTTACATTCGTGAGCGAAACGAGCGGCCGGCAAAGCAAGAACCATTACAGTTTCTATTGTTCTTTTTTTTCACCTATGAAAATATTGAGATCACATACCTAATCAAAAGAATAATTTCTGGGATCACATATCAAAAAAGCACGAAATAAATCTATTTTTGTTCCGTAACTGAAATACAAACCACGCTATTTACATAGGGTATTACTTTCGGCGTAGCTCAAATGGCTACGCCGAAAATAATACCCCATGTAAATATCTAAGGTTTGTATGGTTAGGAAAAATACAAATTATCTCCGAATTTGTCATTTTTTATTCTTTTAGAATAAAAAAATCATATTTTTTTTTTCAACCCTGCTGAGAAACATTAAATTCTTGTCTCCTTACCTGAGAATGAGGTGTGTAAGCGACTGAAGAGCTATCACAGATTCGGAGAGATGCTTGATCACATTCTGGTACAAATTCAGTTGCTCCAACGACGCGTATTCGGTCACTTCATTAGGAATTTCGCTAAATCTATTTTTCGATAAATCTGAAAAGATATAGAAAAAAATTTAGTTAATTATTAATTGTAAAGATAAACATTTACTACTGATTGTTAAATAAATCAATGCTTAAAAATTTAAGGGAAAACCTACTGGCATATATAAGATGAATCATCCCAATAGAGAGAGAGAGAGAGAGAGAGAGAGAGAGAGAGAGAGAGAGAGAGAGAGAACTAGTCATTTAAGAAAAATTGTGGGGCTAATATTCACTTGGTTCAAAACCTCATCAGGTAAAGGTCACTCTTACTCATACTAGAGACTTACCATATTTAAAACACGATTAATGTGAAATAATAAGTAGACATGCAAGAAAGTGTCAATAGAGTGGAATATATAACCAAAAAATGAGCCAAGTAATAATAATTCAAGTAACAATAATTCAACTTCTTCCTGGTAGATGCCGTATGGTGCTTCAAACTGGCATGATTAATTCATCATCGTGACTTTTACAGACGTTTCGATTCAAAGCTGTTATAGCCCATTCAGATTTGAGTAAACTGTGAGATTACCATTTTAAAAAAGATTCTTCAAGCTTTTTTACCTAAACTTCTTGCAGTTTGGACAATTATACACACACTAATTGCTGCTTTAAAGTTCTTTCATCTTATCACTGACTATATATATATATATATATATATATATATATATATATATATATATATATATATATATATATATATCTTCTATGAGTTACTTTTGGAACATCCCATGGATTGACCTTAGGGTGCAGACCCATTCGTGATCTATATCCGTGATCTACCTCAGAAGATTAGTTTGCAACACTGTCAAAATTTCAGATGTTATAGCAATTATGCTGACTGGGAATTTGAAAAATATTAACGCTTTGACGAGAAGAGCAGAATCAGCTGTGCACCTGTTAATGCAATTTTATCACACATTCATGTAAAAAAAAAAATCACTAAACCAGCCGTAGTTGCTAATATAGTAACAATGTTTTCTAGTGTTTGTTTACATGAAACAGTGTTGCCAAATGCTCCTGATCAAATTTCGGTATTGAAGTAAAATTCTAGTAATATTTCCCAAGTTCCTCATGTATAAAAATTTCCATGTAAAATTAATTACTGGTCGAATAAAAGAAAATATAGAAATCCCACAAGCTAGAATATTTTTTTCTGTTGTTTGTGTGACTCTACGCCTTATTAATTTACTAACTTGGTAACACTGCACTCAACTTGCAGTAAAAAGTGATATACTTTTTTTTCAAGTTTCTGTTCAGCAACAACTGTCATATATCGAAATACATGCAACAAAGCCATTACCAAAATATTGTTTTATTATAGAACATCCACAACATATGCGGAAATATATAAATGGTGATAATCCACTGGCTGGATACCATTAGTTGGCATGTTTACATGTATATGACATCGGCAAGCTATCAGCTGACTGCCCACATAAACAAACATGTCATTATCTTCATTTATTAAAGAAAGTGCATTCAAAATAAATTTATCTAATACATTTTAAAGATATTTAAAGGCTTATATTTCATGTCTGGTGAGTGTGAGTGTGAGTGTTTGTATATTATTTTTTTGTGTTTTAGGGTTGTCAAATTCCATTATAAAACTTTAACTTAGTGTTAAGACGCAGGGTGATTTTTGAGGGCATTTTTTTCCAGAATTAAGGGTGCTTATGACATGGGAAATACGATATTTCTCATGTAGTTTATTTATTTCCTTATTTCCTCACTGGGCCATTTTCCTTGTTGGAGCCTTGGGCTTATAGCATCCTGGTTTTCCAACTAGAGTTGTAGCTTAGCAAGTAATATTACTAACAAAATGGTCTTATCTATTGTTTACAAGTCTGAAGTTTAGCTAATGAAAGACTAGTGGAAAATTGTATAATGCTAAAACACCGCACAACACTGGCTGCAGTTTGGGGCAAGGAGGGAGAGGTTCACAAGACCATGTTTCTCCAATCTTTGGAAAACTATATTTTTTTCATTATGGTTTTAAAGTGATTTTAATATAATTATTTGTTTTTCATTAACGATTTCTAGAAGAGCTGCTTACCATAGCTAGAGTCTCTTCTACTGTTGCCTAGTGGAAATTAGCCTTTGGACAATTACAGGTGAATTTCAATGGAAGTTGTGTGAGAAAGGAAAAAGTTCCTGAGATCAAAACTGGGGAATACATATTTGAAATGTCCATGTCCATCAAGACGACCACGGGAAGTAGCTTACTAAAGGCAGGGACCACCACACAGGACGAGGCTCATTGTAGCATCATCATCCTTCCTTGACTACGGCTTACATCCGCGGACCTTCCTTGACTACGGGTTGCATAAGCGGACTTAAGCATAAGAAACGCCACGTAAATTGAAACTAGAGTGACACCCTGCAGAGAGCACGCATTTGCCAAGCCAAGCAATCTCATTTTGCTCATAACTTTCGATGTATTGTCTTCTAAATCTAATGGATTTGTCATTGGGTCATAACCCCGTATGTCCAAGTTACGATGAAATTGGTTCAGCAGTCCTTGGGTAATGTTGTTCACGAACAAAAAAACCAGCTGCCTTATTTTCTCTCAACTCCATTCTGTACTTTGACGTTTTTTCTTTAAAATCTATTAGATATGTCCACATGTCCAACAAGTTTCGTCGAAATTGGTTTGCCATTTTTTTTGCATAATGTTATTCACACGCAAAAAAGAAAATATTGCTATTATTTTCAAAGTATTGCTGCGTGCTTGTACTTTAATGTGCTTTATCCAAGATGTCACAGAATTACTCTAGTCCATACCCAACAAGACCACCAAGTTTGGTAAATATTGGTACAGTAGTTTTTGTGTATAGTTGCTTACAAACAAACAAACCCGAAGTAAATATATATCATTAGATAAATTGAATTCGATTTAGGAGAAGGCAACATTATGGACACTGGTGTTTTGGTTAACTGGTACAGGCACAATATAATACGATATAAT
>NC_090725.1:301327975-301332975 GCF_036898095.1 Palaemon carinicauda | reverse complement strand
ATTTCCCTTTCAGTATTTTCTCACGGTAAATCCTTCCATGACACTTAATACTTTTTACCGCGTAAAGCTCCACTTACCTAGCAGAAGTCTGGGAAATTTTCATAACCTTCACGAGTTCAAACTTTCAGTGAAATTTTTTATGTTGAACAGGTTAATGCAAGTCTCTTTTTATATTCTATATATGAAAGATCTATTTTGATGTTGTTACTGTTCTTAAAATACTTTATTTTAATGGTTCATTAATTCTCTTGTAGTTAATTTATTTCCTTAATTCCCTTTCTCCCTGGGCTATTTTTCCCTGTTGGAGCCCTTAAGGTAATAGCATCCTGCTATTCCAATTAGGGTTGTAGCTTAGCTAGTAATAATAATAACCCGAGAAAGTCTTTAACGCAAGACCATTGTTTCTGTAAACCTTCAATGAAGCATCACGTTTTTATTCTTTCTTTTGTCGTAAAGTTGTTGTGGCCTGATTGGTAACGTCTCTGCCTGGTGTTTGCCAGACGGGGGTTTGAGTCCCTCTCAGACTCGTTAGTGCCTTTAGCGTCTGCAACCTTACCATCCTTGTGAGCTAAGATTTGGGGAGGGGGAAGCCTATAGGTCTACATGATTGAGTCATGAGCAGTCAATGTCTGGCTTTCCCTGGTCCTAGCTTGGATGGAGAGCGGGCTTGGGTGCTGATTAAATAATATATATATTCTGTCTCTATGGCATTGTCCTGCTTGCTAGGCAATGCCACTGTCCCTTGCCTCTGGCATTCATGAACGACCTTAAAACCTTTAAAGGAAATCGTTATACTTAGGCAAGAAATTGAATCCTCTTAGATAGAAACAAATTAAGACGTTCTACATCAATTGTGTTTAAATATTTAATGGTGATGATATGGGGTCTAAATAACTTTATTTTCACCTTACGAACAGATTTCGTTTTTTTAATATTAGAGATGCCGTCTTCTATATTCTAACATTACAAACAGGCTATAGTTAGCTATTAATTAGTCATAGGTTACTTCATATAGGCCTATAATATTCATATCAATATTTGGGTTGTGTTAAGTTGCCCAAAATCAAAGTTTCTAAATAACAATATTTAGGCAAAACAATAAAATAATCGAATTGGCAAACTAATGCGACCATTTTACTATTCCTAACATTTCCTTAAGAAAACCCAGTTTAATATCCTATCGTGTGGTGGCCGATGAGGTAACAACCCTGACTGGTGAACACCAGACTGGGGTTCGAGTCCCGCTCAAACTCGTTAGTTCCTTTGGTCGTTGCAACCTCAACAGCCTTGTGAGCTAAGGATGGGAGGAGCCTATAGGTCTATCTGCTGAGTCATCAGCAGCCATTGCCTGGCTCTCCTTGGTCCTAGCTTGGGTGGAGAGGGGGCTTGTGCGTTGATCATATGTATTATAACATGGTCAGTCTCTAGGGCATTGTCCTGTTTGATAGGGCAATGTCAATGTCCCTTGTCTCTACCATTCATGAGCGGCCTTTGAACCTTTAAACTATAGTCCATTTCTTTTATCGATGCATATTTGCACCGACTCGCAGCGGTGCCTTTTTAGCTCGGAAAAGTTTCTGGATCGCTGATTGGTTGGACGAGCATTTCTTTTATCGATGCATATTTGCACCGACTCGCAGCGGTGCCTTTTTAGCTCGGAAAAGTTTCTGGATCGCTGATTGGTTGGACGAGCATTTCTTTTATCGATGCATATTTGCACCGACTCGCAGCGGTGCCCTTTTAGCTCAGAAAAGTTTCCGGATCGCTGATTGGTTGGACGAGATAATTCCAACCAATCAGCGATCACAAAACTTTTCCGAGCTAAAAGGGCACCGCTGCGAGTCGGTGCAAATATGCATCGATAAAAGAAATGGACGATAAAAAAAAATGGACTATAGTAACATTACATACGATGAAAATGATAAACTTGTAACCCAGTTAGGTATAAATGCTCGTATGAATAACAAGTAAATGTAAAATGAATTGTCGCTTATCGAACACTCCAAGTCTATTGACAGCTTAGCCTATTTACGGCGAATAGCCCAACGTATTACATTGAGCTTCTGTTGGATGATTCAGGGTGCTTTGATGTAATAGTATGGATCGATTGTGAAAAATTAGTCTCTACATTTTTATGGTAAATGTACATGCCTAGAGTATAGCTTTCATATATATATATATATATATATATATATATATATATATATATATATATATATATATATATATATATATATATATATATATATTATATATATATATATATATATATATATATATATATATATATATATATATATATATATATATATATATATATATATATATATATAGTTCCATGTACATAAGAGTATACATACATCGACACACACACATTTTATAAATTTATATATAAATATATATATACATATATACATACATATATATATATATATATATATATATATATATATATATATATATATATATATATATGAATATTTTTATATAAATCTAATACCTATTAATATAAATATATATAAAAACACAATATACATACACACACACCCACACACACACATATATATATATATATATATATATATATATATATATATATATATATATATATATATATATATATATATATAACCAAGTGCACATACACATACCTGTGGATGTAATGAGGAACCAAAAATCCTTATGTTAGAACAATCGAACACATGTTCGTAAGATTATAATTGCCAATGGCATTTATCTATAGATACTGACTAACAATAGAAACCAGCTGATAAAGGCCTCGCTATTCACTTAATTAGGCAGTGACTCACTCGCGTCCTTTGTCTGTAATACAGTTACTGTATAAGAGATACAGTAGACACGTTAATTACAGGGGTCTATTTGTTAGTAATACATATAATGGTACTTTAAATGCATATATGGAGATTTAATCATGCTTTTGAATAACAAAACTTTGTATGAAATCAAATTCCCTTTTAAAGGCTAAAAGGTTTAAAGGCCACTCATGAATGGCAGAATCAAGGGACATTGACATTGCCTTAGCAAGCTGGACAATGCCTTAGGGACTGACTATATATAAAGTATATATATATATATATATATATATATATATATATATATATATATATATAATATATATATATATATAATATATATATATATATGATCAGCGTTCAAGCTCCCTCTCCACCACAGCTAGGACCAGGGAGGGACAGGCAATGGCTGCTGATGACTTAGCAGGTAGACCTATAGGCTCCCCGGAACTAGAGGCCCTTATCTCAAAATGACGGTGAGGTTGCAGAAATTAAAGGAACTAACGAGTACGAGCGGGACTCGAACTTCAGTCTGGCTATTACCAGGGTAGAGACGTTACCAATAGGTCATTTATATACTGACGTTATATAAACAAAATACCCATTTTTTGTGATGGAAATGACTGAAAATGGCCCGAAGAATGAAAATTATTAAAGGCAATTTTATGGGAAGAGTGAAATGCACCTTTTTACAAGAACATACACGAAGATGACATCTGCTCGCCATCAGTAATCATCATCGGCGTCAATGACCTTCGATGTCAGGATGCCAGAGAACTTCAAATCATTCATTCATTCAGTAATTAACGGGGATAATGCCAACAGAACATTCTAGACATGCCAGGGATCTTTGTTTCTCGTCAACTACAAAATTTTAATATTCGAAATACTTAACTTAAATGCTCATCAAAATAGAAATCTTTATACACAAAAAGTACAAAATCGGAACTTCATAAAAACAGCATTTATTTCTAAATTGTTAAAAAGGTATACACCCAAAATTATAGCCATCTACCTTTAGATTATAATGAATCTGTATCAGGTAAGTAAAACCTACAGTAAATCATTTTCTCTCTCTCTCTCTCTCTCTCTCTCTCTCTCTCTCTCTCTCTCTCTCTCTCTCTCTCTCTCTCTCTCTCTTTTGTAATACAGTATAAGTTGCCATAAGGATATAGAATAGGTAGATAAATCACACACAGCAGTCTTCTGAACATTCATTCGTCACTGTTTTAGAGATAATAGTAGTCCAAGACAAATTTAATTATTATTTTTTATTCAAATACTGCATTTCAAGAAAACTGTGGTAAAGCATCAAAGGGAATAAATATCGAAGATAATCACAAGTAATGTACGTTTTAGCACTGGTGGTTGAAATATGGAAATTAATAAAATGCACACGTAAGAATGCTGAAATAAACTTTGCTTCATCTACAGCAGATTATATTTATTTCTACGCCTAAATCAACACTTTCAACCTAGTTTGTGTATATACCTAAAAGAGGTGAAAGGGTTTGCGTATCGCAATGATCAGTAAAGCTATACTAGTCAGGGCCACCCATACTAGGTTGGTTTGCTGACAGCTATGAGACAAAAATTTAGCAGGCCAAACCCCAGATATAAGTGGACTAGACATGGTTGTATATATATATATATATATATATATATATATATATATATATATATATATATATATATATATATATAAACGAAAACGCGCCTGTACATATGTACACAAATATATATATATATATATATATATATATATATATATATATATATATATATATATATATATATATATATATATATACTTATATATATGCATACATTTATATGCATACCCACATACTATACATATATATTTTTACCTTCTATTGGGATCGAACCGTAGTCTCTTCAAACCAACCATGCCAAGAGAAGCACTAAAAAGAAGTAGGAACCTAAATGCTAACTGCATTCTAAGCATTACCAGCGAGATGAATGCTCTACGTACCAGCAAGTTTTACTTAATTTCGTGACCCACTAGCAGGGTATGCTGGTAGTATTTGATTCAAATTACTATTAATGAGTCAATATAATTATGAGAACCATCAACACATATATCGTGCTTAAATAGCAATTATTTTCTACCTGCTACTGGGATCGAACCTTGGTCTCTTTAATTGAAAGCCTAAGTAACTACCAGTC
>NC_090725.1:301313404-301317475 GCF_036898095.1 Palaemon carinicauda | reverse complement strand
TCTCCCGCAAATTTCCAAAACTGTCGGTTTGTAGTTACGAAAGGGAGATTGGGGTGTAAAGGGTTTAATCTGTGTGTGTACTTATCTATGTAAATACTTACTGTAGACGCCATTTTCGATGGCTAAGATACACTAGTTATTAGCACTTTTATTATTATTATTATTATTATTATTATTATTATTATTATTATTATTATTATTATTATTATTATTATTATTATTATTATTATTATTATTATTATTACTTGCTAAGCTACAACCCTAGTTGGAAAAGCAGGATGCTATAAGCCCAGGGGCCCCGACAGGGAAAATAGCCCATTGGGGAAAGGAAACAAAGAAAAATAAAACATTATAAGAACAGTAACAACATTAAAATAAATATTTCCTATATAAACTAAAAAAAAAAACTTTAACAAAACAACATGAAGAGAAATTGAACTATAAGAACGTTGTCAATACTTTTTTACTTAAGAAACAACAATGCATTACACTTAAATAGGTATCAAAATGAGGATGGCATAAAGGAAATTATAAGACACAAGACTGAATGGTATAATAACCGGCGTTGGAGCCGACTCTCATGTACTAATTGTCAAAACAAGGGAATTAGACCAGAGAGAAGGGGAGAAGAGACCCCACTCCATAAGTATGAAGGAAGGAAATCATAAACAAAGACGTACAGGTGATATATTATGACCTCTTACGAAAACGAGAGAAGGCTTCAACCTCGTAATGATGACACGCGCACGCGCACAGAACTGTAAATAACTGGTACATCACTGGGCTCGCATTAGAGAGGCTTTTGGTTCAATTCAAGGCCTGTTGTTTGGGGTCAAAGAAATGACATGGTGCCATACGCACACTCAGAGCCATAAATAAATGGTACATCACTAGGCTCGCATTAGAGAGGCTTTTGGTTCAATTCAAGGCCTGTTGTTTGGGGTCAAGGAAATGACATGGTGCTATCAATCCTGACTTGTGCAGTGGTAGATGGCAACACAAGATCTGATAAACTTAAGATATACGGAGACTAAGAAAGGTCGGTCGCAAAAAAGTGTTTATACTTTTTATAGGATATTTATTTTAATGTTACAATTTGTAAAATATTTTATGTTCCCTTGTTTCCTTTCCTCACTGGGTTATTTTCCCTGTTGGAGCCCCTGGGCTTATATCATCCTGCTCTTCTAACTAGGGTTGTAGCTTACCAAGTAGTAATAATAATAATAATAATAATAATAATAATAATAATTATAATAATAATAATAATAATAATAATAATAATAATATTCCCATTATTTTGGCGAAATATTAAACTCCGAGGCAATATTGGAGTGGGAAAAAATAGCAATAGACCTGAGGAAGTGAGAAAATAGATTGCTAACTACTTAAAAAATAAAGTATATCATTAATGGAAAAAGCTAATAGGCAATGAAAAGAAAATATGAGGAATTTTGAAAAAAAAAATTACAGTCGGTGTGAAAAAGAGATTGCAAACTACTTAGAAATATAAGTATATCATTAATGAAAGGAGCTAATAAGCAATGAAAAGATATAAGAAATTCAGAAAAAGAAAAAAAATTACAGTCGGTGTGAAAAGGAGATTGCTAACTACTTACAAATATAAATATATCATTAATGAAAAGAGCTAATAGGCAATGAAAAGGTATGAGAAATTCAGAAAAAGAAAAAAAATTACAGTCGGTGTGAAAAGGAGATTGCTAACTACTTACAAATATAAATATATCATTAATGAAAAGAGCTAATAGGCAATGAAAAGGTATGAGAAATTCAGAAAAAGAAAAAAAATTACAGTCGGTGTGTAAAGAGATGGCAAACTACAAAGAATCTAAAGTATATCATTAATAGAAAGAACTAATAGGCGTTGAAGAAAATTTGAAAAATTTTGAAAAAAAAAAATAATAATAACATAGGTGATCTGTGATACTTTATTTAACATACCTTGCAGCAGCAAAAAAAAAATAAAAAAAAAATAAAAAAATAAAATAAAATAAAAAAAACAGATAGTGATCATTAGGACGAATGATGCTAACGAATGGAAAATTTTGATCAGGTAAGTAGTAGATATAAAAAACTACTGATAAAAAACATATGTAAAACCAAGAAATTATGAAAAGATTAGATAAAAATCAAGACTTTGAGAGAAGTCAATAAGAGAAGTGAAAATGACAGGATATTGCAAGGAACTTATTTCAAGTTGAACTTCACGAACGGAAAATGTAACTTTAAATAAAGAGGTAACATGCGTAAATCAATATATATATTATATACATATATATATATATATATATATATATGTACAAATTCACACATAGCCTATATATACATATAGTACATGCAAATTCTGAGAGAGAGAGAGAGAGAGAGAGAGAGAGAGAGAGAGAAATATCCTCTCTACGAGAAAAATTAAAACAGATCGCTTTATAAAAACCGAAAAGAAGACGAAACATCGCCAACAAAATAGATCAGAATCTTTGAGATAAGATTTGTAGAAACCGTAAATTACTTGATGACGAACAAGAAGAAGAAGAAGAAAAAGAAGAAGAAGAGGAGATTACTCGTCTTTAACCTTCTCCCTCAACCGCAAACCATCTTTTATGAAATAAGAAAAAAAATATACTACAATGGTATGACGTGGAGACAAGAGATTTTCAACATACAAATACCAGTGGGAAAATATGAAACAACAACCTTCTCTTAGGGGGGGGGGGCGCTAACATTTAAGAGCCCCCCCCCCTCCACCCCCCCCCCACCCCCGGGTCGCCTACCATTTAAGAGTTCCCCCCCCCCCCATCCCACCCCCCCCCCCCTTCTCTGTACGAGTATCCGTGGGACTCTTACTTTGGTTTCAAAGTTGGGAAAAGCATTGTTCACCTTATCTTTCTCTTCACTAATTTCTGTTGTCAAAACTTCGCTGATTTTAAGGTCGAGTGGATGTGTCACGTCTTTAACTTTTCAAATTTTTTTTTCTTTATTTTTGACTGACGTGAGTAACAATACTTGAAATGACCTTAGTAGTAAATATATTTCGTTTCACTTTTTTTTGCTTGTGTTGGCACGAATTAAAATTATTTTATTATAGGATATATTCTTAAGTGCTTAACTAAACTAACTTCAAATTAAATAAATATATAACTTGCGTTAACTAATAGAATGCATACTAACTCTTATTACAGGATATATTCAGATGTGTTTAACTGAACTAACTTTAAATTATAAAAATATATAACTTGAGTTAACTAATACAATGCATACTAAAGTTTATCATATAAAGTACATTGATTACTAATATATTGACCAAAAATAAATATATCTAAATAAATATATTTATATATTTTACTTTTACTGATCATTCCAAAACTTAATTTATCACAAAAAAAAACTGGAAAACAGTTAAAACGTTACTTGAAAACGTAATTACATAAAAAGGTTACAAAATCAAGATACGCGTTACAAATAAAATGCACAAACTAATAATGTGATAATAAGATGCACAAAAATATGGAAAGATGTAGATATATAAGAAAAGATGATGATAATAAATAGCATGGAGAAGGAAGTCAAGAAGAAAGAAAATGAAGAAAGGAGGGGAAATGGTGTGAAGGTCGAAAGAAACAAGGGGACAGAAGGTTAAGTAAATGAACGATGAGAATAGGAGATGAGATAGGAAATAAGGGAGTGGAGGAGAATGAACATAATTCCAATCCTGGTCACTTCTGAAAGAGCATGTCTCGTTACTGCAGTAATGCTGTTGAAGCATTGTTATCAAACTTACCACCTTTGATACTATAATCTCCTTCAGTAATAAAGAATCATTGCCAAACCATTATTATTATTATTATTACTATCCAAGCTACAACTCTAATTGGAAAAGCAAGATGCTATAAGCCCAGGGGCTCCAATAGGGAAAAATAGCCAGTGAGGAAAGGAAATAAGGAAATAAATAACTGAAGAGAACAAATTAACAATAAATCATTCTAAAAAAAGTAATGGCAAAAGAGATATGTCATATATACTATTAACAACGTCAAAAACAAATATGTCAAATATAAA
>NC_090725.1:301298404-301310904 GCF_036898095.1 Palaemon carinicauda | reverse complement strand
AAAAAACGGAAAGGAAGAGAAAACGGAAAGGAAGAAAAAAGGAAAGGAAGAAAAAAGGAAAGGAAGAAAAAAGGAAAGGAAGAAAGTGCTAATAGGACGATATAAGACTATAGGATATATCAATATCGGAAAGGAAGAAAAAACGGAAAGGAAGAAAGTGCTAATAGGAAGATATAAGGCTATAGGATATATCAGTATATACGATAAATTTTAGAATGGGGAGCATATTACAATAGTTCTTATCTCCCCAATACAAATAATAATAATAATAATAATAATCATTATTATTATTACTATTATTATCATTATTATTATTATTATTATTATTTACACAATAAATCTTAGAATGAGGAGCACATTAGGATAGTTCTTATCTCCCCCATACAAAATGTTATTACTATCATTATCATTATTATTATTATTATTATTATTAGTAGTAGTAGTAGTAGTAGTAGTACAGGCTAAGCTACAACCCCAATTGGAAAAGCAGGATGCTATAAACCCAAGGGCTCCAACAGGGAATAATAGCTCAGCTAGGAAAGGAAACAGAGAAATAAACTCCAAGAGAAGTAATGAACAATTGAAATAAACTACATTTAGAACAGCTGCAACATTAAACTGGATTTTTCATAATATAAATAATATAAATCGCACCTAAAAAACAATATAAAAGCGAAAAGCCGAATGACTTATTCGTGCAACGCAACTTGGTATGAGAAGCAGCCACACAGATATCATATTCAAAATTTACATCCCCGGAATACCGATTTTGTACTAAAGCTGATTTGCTTTGTCACCCCGAGAGAGAGAGAGAGAGAGAGAGAGGAGAGAGAGAGAGAGAGGGGGGGGGGGGAGGGAGGGGCGTTACTAAGGTAACATGTAAGGTTTCCATCATCGGATAAGGAAATCTCGTTCAGAGGAAAGATGAATTTCCTTGAACATTCTGGAACAGATGTTTCTAAATGTAATCTGCTACATTACATAATGTATGTATGTATGCTAGAGAGAGAGAGAGAGAGAGAGAGAGAGAGAGAGAGAGGTGAACGTTTTTAGACATTAAGTCGAATAGTTCTATATAAGGGATTTCAAAAGTGCATGTGAATTTGAGATAAATTGTAGAATTCTTAAGGATTGTTGATTTTCAATCGAGCGATGCAATTTTATACGCAATTTAAATTACTTATCCTCTATTTTTACGATTTTTAAGCCCTTAAACAGAAGTGCTACGCTAAAAATTAAAAATAAAGTTAACAAAAGAACTCTAATACACCCATTGTAATCAACACAATTCCATAACACATCCATTTTCACTATATATCATTTTTTTATAATAAATATCACCTTTTACTTTCCCCATAACCCGCAACGACACTCAGCAATTGACAATGGATCTTCATCAGGAAACAAAGGTCAAACGCTAAGGAGACGGAAGAGAGGCGTGTGTGTGTGTACACAGGGAAGGTGTTGTGGTGATGACATTATAACATCATCAGTAATATTTCAACGGCTCATTTTCCCATGCTACATACACTCTCTCTCTCTCTCTCTCTCTCTCTCAATTACGAAAAATGTTATCACAAAGCTTAGCCTAAATGTAGGCCTATTGATTATAGGCTTTTCCTTGGTGCCAGACTGCTCTCTCTCTCTCTCTCTCTCTCTCTCTCTCTCTCTCTCAATTACGAAAGATTTTATCAAAGTTACAAAGCTTAGCCTAAATGTAGGCCTATTGATTATAGGCTTTTCCTCGGCGCCAGACTGCTCTCTCTCTCTCTCTCTCTCTCTCTCTCTCTCTCTCTGAAATGTTATCAAAGTTACAATGCCTAGCCTAAATGTAGGCCTACTGATTATAGGCTTTACCTCGGTGCCAGACTGCTCTCTCTCTCCTCTCTCTCTCTCTCTCTCTCTCTCAATTACGAAAAATGTTATCAAAGTTACAAAGCTTAGCCTAAATGTAGGCCTATTGATTACAGGCTTTTCCTCGGCGCCAGACTGCTAGTTTCTGTTTATCTATGCACTAGGCCTAAGATTTTTCAAGTTCTTAATTATAATACCCATCGTCTCTCTCTCTCTCTCTCTCTCTCTCTGTGTGTGTGTGTGTGTGTGTGTGACCCTTCAAGGATAAAGAAGAAATGGGGAGTGTAGAAGCATTCTTTCTCTAACTCTCTCGTATTAAGGTAAGATTTCCTATCTCTAACCCAACTGCTCTACACTATATTCATTAACTAAGTACATTCGTTTTGAACATCTGTAAAAAACAATGGATTCTAACAGGTGTTAAAAATACTTGTCAAATAAACAATACTTCAGGAATGCAGACAACAGATGCTGACAAGTCCAAGTTATAACATCTGAAATATATGACTGCTGCAAAAATAATCTTCCTGAAAACTGCTGAAACAATTAACTACTACAAAAGCAAGTGTCTTCAATAATCTTCCTGGCAAACAAAATGTTAATACTTAACCCCTCCCCCCTTTGAAATTAATTCGTGTATGAAAAAATATGACTTGAAGAAACGCAGAATGGATAATTCCAGACAATGATCAAAGATTAAGCAAAAATTATAACTTCCATTTCATTGTCTTCGCAACATATTGTCTTATGATAAGAGGGTATTGTTAAGAAGATACCTGTTGTGTGTGTGTGTGTGTGTGTGTGTAACATTAGTGCTTGGATGCTTGTGTGCAAGTTTCCAAAGGT
Source organism: Palaemon carinicauda (assembly GCF_036898095.1). Classification (NCBI taxonomy): domain Eukaryota; kingdom Metazoa; phylum Arthropoda; class Malacostraca; order Decapoda; family Palaemonidae; genus Palaemon; species Palaemon carinicauda. Next base: position 301,308,204 of record NC_090725.1, on the reverse strand, counting down.
ACCGGTTACCTTTGAACCAAGGGTAAAGCTTGGGACAAGCAGAGAGTTGCCCCAGCGCTAATTTCCCTTGATTTTAACCACAGTAAAAATTTCTCTCTCTCTCTCTCTCTCTCTCTCTCTCTCACACACACACACAAAGAATATAACTTAATATATTTCATTTTCAGTAGTTCTCTCTCTCTCTCTCTCTCTCTCTCACACACACACAAAGAATATAACTATATATTTTATTTTCAGTAGTTTTCCCTATACTTACTCTCTCTCTCTCTCTCTCTCTCTCTCTCTCACACACACAAAGAATATATCTATATATTTTATTTTCAGTAGTTTCCCCTACTCTCTCTCTCTCTCTCTCTCTCTCTCTCTCTCACACACACACACACACACAAAGAATATAACTTTTATTTTCAGTAGTTCTTTCTCTCTCTCTCTCTCTCACACACACAAAGAATATAACTATATATTTTATTTTCAGTAGTTTCCCCTACTCTCTCTCTCTCTCTCTCTCTCTCTCTCTCTCTCTATCACACACAAAAAATATAACTACATATTTTATTTTCAGTAGTTTTCCCTATACTCTCTCTCTCTCTCTCTCTCTCTCTCTCACCCAAAGAATATAACTATATATTTTATTTTCAGTAGTTTCCCCTACTCTCTCTCTCTCTCTCTCTCTCTCTCTCTCTGCGTGCACAGCTTTGCGACGTCGGATGGGGGAGACATTTTTCTAAACGCAACCAGTTTTTAAGAACCGACGAAGGAAGACAGAGGACGGGAGGAGGAGGAGGGGGAGGGGGAAATCAGACAAGGGAAAGTTGGAATGCAAGATGGCGACTAAATTTTCCCGGCAGAATCAACACAAAGCAATTTTCTCTTATTACTTTTCCCCTCTTCATTATCAATGTCCTTCGCATCCTTAGTACGATCTTTCAGTCTTGGACATAACATAAATGTGTCTGGTATTGTTCAATTACTATTATCATTGTTATTTGCTAAGCTGCAACCCAAGTTGGAAAAGCAGGATGCTATAAGCCCACTCCAACAGGGAAAATAGCTCAGTGAGGAAAGGAAACAAGGAAATATAGAAAATCTTAAGATCAATAACATTAAAATAAATATTTCCTAAAACTATAAAAACTTTAACAAAGCAAGAGGAAGAGAAATTAGATAGAATAGTGTGCCCGAGTGTACCCTCAAGCAAGAAAACTCAATACAATGAAAGAAGTTGATTTAAAGATTGTCACCTGCTTATAATATGCGTGCAATCAATTCTATTAAAATGGCGGTTAACGGCAAAACACAAAAGAAATGAGATAGTGATAAGTCCCAAATTTGGTGGACTTATCACTATCTCAATTCTTTTATTAGTTCCACCAAATTTTCATTACTTTTCTTGTAGTTTATTTATTTCCTTATTTCCTGTTCTCACTGGGCTATATTTCCCTGTTGGAGCTCTTGGGCTTATAGCATCCTGCTTTTCCAACTAGGGTTGTAGCTTAGAAAATAATAATGATAATGATAATAATAATAATAAATCATGATAATAATAATAATAATAATAATAATAATAATAATAATAATAACAATTCTAATACTTAATAATTTTAAAAATAATGATAATAATTCTAATAATAAAAATAATAATAATAATAATAATAATAATAATAATAATTATTATTATTATTATTATTATTTTAATAATAATCTTAATAAGAATTCTAATAATAACTTTAATGCTGATAATTTTATTAATAATAATAACAATAATAATTTCCATAATTTTACGAGGATCTAACTAAAGGCATTTATTACGAATGAGTAAATGGTCAAGAAAGCAGCCCAGTACAACTTCAAAATAAGAGGGGAAAATATCGCCCAAGATTAAATCCAACTTTCAAATTTCGTATAACATTTAAGTAGAATTCATTCCAACGCAAGATAGTCGTGTCTTCTGAAAGTATCGGTTCGACATTGCCAAAAACTTTCTAACATTCTAAGAGTGACAGATAATGGTACTAGTTTCCAAACTTTCTAAAGAAAATCTTGGCGACTGTTAAAAGCAGTCTACCTTTTTTAGTAAAAAGGGAAAACAGAGATCATATAAGAAAATATCAAGACACGTTTGGCAGGCTAAATAGATTGGTATCTTAAATTCCTTCTTAGGTGCTGAGGCTATACTATTATTATTATTAAACATTATTATAAATCATTAATAATAATAATAATTATTATTATTATTATTATTATTAACCAAGCTACAACCCTAGTTGGAAAAGCTGGATGCTATAAGACAAAGGTTCCAACATTAAAAGAGTAGGCCTATTAAAGCACATTCTTCATCATCTACTTCACGCTTCATAGTCCTCTTTCCTGTTAAACTCAGGGGCAGATGGAGTAGATACACCCTGGTGAGATAGGATACCCCCGGGAAGTACACTCGGAAAACACTCTCTTCCACCAATTGCCGAACCAGTAAGTTGTAGTTAGGAAATGTGGATGGGGTGGGAAGGGTTGAATCTATGTGCGTGTGCGTCCACATCTAAATATTTAGAAGAACATTTTAAATGTAATAAAAAAAAAAGCTGATGGTAAATCAATAAACAATATACTTGAGGTTCATGAATCAAATTATAAATTATACAGCCAAACATTAGGCCGTTTTCCTCTACGGGCCGACACCATAGAAAAAATATAAATCAATTGATCATAGTTATCGTTTAACTGCTGGATCGTGATATACTCCTCTTTAGTAATATTTCCGCAACATTGGTCGTTTCCTCTTTTTCTATCTCTTGGTTTATATATATATATATATATATATATACATATATATACGTATATATATGTATATATATATATACACACACAAACATATATATATATACACACACAAACATATATATATATACACACACATAATAATGAGTACATATATATAGAATTATATATATATATATATATATATGTATGTATATATATGTATGTACTGTGTATATATATATATATATTAATATATATATATATATATACACAGTACATACATATATATACATATATATATATATATATATATATATCCAGCATCAAGAGTAAATCCAACAGATCTGTAGAGAAGTTAACCAAAAAGAAGAAAATTAAAGAAGAACCAACCTTAAAAACTCTCTATAAATTCTCTTCGTATAAAATGCAAATCGGGTCAATTTGGGTTTTTCCCCATCTCGCATACCTCCTCCTTATCCTTCTTCTCCCGCATCCTTCTTCTCCTGCAGGAGTCCGGGATCCGGATTATAAAATTGCAATATTGTTGTTGTCCAATTGCATGAACACATTGTGACTGGTTCTCTCCCAGGGAGTTGAGATAACCAGTCTGTTCCTTTGTGGATTAGTCTGTTTGATCGTCCATTCTGTCTTTACAAAATTTATATTTTCTAGACTTTAAAATACTACGTAATATTACTATTATTATTATTATTAAATGCTAAGCTACAACCCTAGTTGAAAAAGCAGGAGCGCAACGAACAAATGATAATCACTAAATACATAATAAACCTTGGTAACAGACAGAAATCTCTCTCTCTCTCTCTCATATATATATATATATATATATGTATATATATAATATAATATATATATATGTATTATATATATAAATACATATATATATTACATATATATATATATATATATTAATATATATATTATATATATTATATACTGTATATATAATCTATATTGTATATACATACATATATATACTATATTGTTTTGGAAGACATAAAAAATGCTACATTGATTCCTTTCCTCAATAGGCCATTTTTCCCAGATGGAGCCATTGGCCTTAAGTATCCAGCTTATTCAAGTGAGATTGTAGCTTAGCAAGTAATAATAATAATAATAATAATAATAATAATAATAATAATAATAATAATAATGCTCGCCAGAGATAGTACAGAACGCCACCGCTCTTCTTAAGCATGACTAACGACCAAGATAAAATGTTAACAAAAGCAATTACTCAGAATTGGACTATTCGTGTGAAACAGCACAGGCCATTATTCATCCTTGACACACTACTCCCGGGCAATGTGACACACGACACATACGGCCAACAAGAAGTTGAAAAACAACCCAAAACGGTGTCAGATGGGTTCATGCGACACTTGCAGGTAGCAACAGCGTGTCTTGGACGACATAGACCAGATTTCTGCACGAACTGAGGTTACAGGTTAAGATAGGAGACGGACACTAGCCCTGACACCAAGCAGTTGGAGGAGGAGGAGGAGGAGGAGGAGGAGGAGGAGGAGGAGGAGGAGGAGGAGGAGGAGGTGGTGGTCTTGATAAAAGGAAAAAGAAAGCTTGCATTTTACTTTGTCAATTATGATAAGCAGATCGTAACCGACTCGAGTCATCCAACCCGTGTCACCGTCTACAGTTTTTAATGTTTTTGTTAATGTATCATTTAGAAGAATAGAAATCATATATATATATATATATATATATACATATATATATATTTAAATATATATATACATATATATTTTATATATATACATGTATATATATACATTTACATATATACATTTATATATATACATATATATTTTATATATATACATGTATATATATACATTTATATATATTATATATTTATTATATATATACATATATTATATATATATATATATATTTATATATGAGAGAGAGAGAGAGAGAGAGAGAGAGAGAGAGAGAGATGCAAAGTGATTATCTGCCGAAACGGAAAAATTTCATTCAACCCCTTTTCATACCATTCTGACCTTTGACCCGAATCATTACCATGTGTATACATAAAAGAGAGAGAGAGAGAGAGAGAGAGAGAGAGAGAGAGAGAGAGAGGAAATATCTAATTATCCTCCGACAAGCAGGTTCCCTTCAATCAACGTAATTGTGATTATTTATAATTATGCGTTTTTTTAATAATTTCCATAATCAACGATAAACATTTCCTTTTCCCATAGTTTTTTCCTCCTCTTTTATCTTCCTCTTCCTCTTCCCTTTCCTCTTTTATTTCCTTCCTGCATTCCCAGCTCGCTCTCTCTCTCTCTCTCTCTCTCTCTCTCTCTCTCTCTCTACTAAACACGATTTCAACGCACTACGTAACCGATCTTCTTAAATAGTGTACGCAATCCGTCAAAAATGACGAGTAAAGATTGATATGCAAATTCTCACCATGGTATGACTACTCCCTCTCCCCCTATAACCAAGGAACAGGGAGAGCTTAGCGTGATCAGAAAGAAATTATATATTTGTATATATATATATATATATATATACACATATATATATAAAATATATATATAATGTAAATATATATATTCGTATATATATGTATACACATATATATATATATGTATATACATGTAATACATACATACATACATACATATATATATATATATATATACGTATATATATGTATATACATGTATATATACATATAATACATACATACATATATATATGTATATATATATATGTATATGTATATATGTATATATATATATATATATATATAAATAGCCAGACGCTCTTTACCATACAAGGGAAATATAGACACTAAACACACCCGAAAGAGAGAGAGAGAGAGAGAGAGAGAGAGAGAGAGAGAGACAGAGAGAGAGAGAGACACCGGTAGCAACTAAATTCCGATGACCCACTGAAGTAGCCATCCAGAACTTTCTTAACCAGAGGACGGTGGGGGGGGGGGGGTTACTGACTCAATATCAGTTATCTTCAATTGAGATTCTGAGTTAAAATAACTTCTCGCCTACGAGATTGAGTTACAAATAACTTCAATGATGCCATCTTTCCGGGTAAAGAGAAAAGAAAGAAGGGTATTTTTAAAGGATACAATGTATAAAATATACACATATAGTAAAAGAATGTATTTATATACATAAATGTGAATATATATATACGTATATATATATCTTTTTTTCTTTATATACATATATATATACATATATTCAAATATATATATATATATATATATACATATACATATATATATATATATATATATATTTAAATATATATATATCATCTTTTATATATATATATATATATATACATATATAAACAGACAATATATATATATATATATATAAGAAAGAGAGATGATATATATATATATTATATATATGTGTGTATATATATATATATATATATCTAATTCGTAATCATCCACACACGCGCGTATAGAAGGAATGAATAATAAATATATATATATATATATATATGATTTTAACTTCCTCAACATGAAAATAAATTGGTCGAAAAACATCAAATCGATTAGATGAAACAACTTTTGGAAATAATTGAATGACAAAGAATTAACTCAATCTAAAGGGAAAAAAAATTGTGCAACATACAATTAACATACAATTAAACAACTGGTGACCTTAATCAGTGAATGGTTAGGAATGCTGTTACCATTTACGATGAGAAAAAAAAAATATTGAAAGAATGTTTGGTTAAAACAAAAACTCTTCCGGGTGTGAATAAAAAAAAAAAAAAAAAAAAGTATAAAGAACAAAATGTTGGAACATTAAATTCCATTGGTTTGATACTCAATATTAAATGCCATTATATTAATACTACATCTAATAACAATACTACTATAACGATATCTTATCTTCCTCTTGTTTTTTTAAGGTTTTTATAGTTTTTATAGGAAATGTTTATTTTAATGTTACTGTTCTTAAAATATTTTTTTCCTTGTTTCCTTTCCTCACTGGACTATTTTCCTCGTTAGAGCCCCTGGGCTTATAGCATCCTGCTTTTCCAACTAGGGTTGTAGCTTAGCAAGTAATAATAATAATAATAATAATAATAATAATAATAATAATAATAATAATAATAATAATAATATGCTCTTCGCACTCCTCAAGAGAGATTAGTTCACCAAACTTTCAACTAGGCTCCACAGGGCACTAGAAGAGTTGGAATACCCAGGCCTACATGGCTGAGGACTATGAAGCGCGAAGTAAGAGATGATGAATGGAGAAGTATTGATTTAAAAGCTCAAGATAAGAGACGACTGGCGAAATCTAACTGAGGCTCTTTGCATCAATAGGCGTAGGAGATGATGATGATGATGATGATGATAATAATAATACCTACAATGTTCACGTAATACTTTAGTTTTTTTCATATATAAACGACAGTTGAATCAAATATACTTTTAATAAGACTAAGATAATAAATAATTTTATGTAATCAAGAGAAAAAAGTAATGATAACTTATCCATTATCTAACAAAAATAAAACGACAATTTCGAAAGTTGATTACGAAACGTTTGAGTCCAACCACCATTAGCATCACCAACGTCACAATGTAGGAAAATCCTCTTCCTGATTTTCTCGGACTCCTTAAGAAGTTGGCGAAGGATTCTCGGAGATTTACATACAGGAGAAGAAAACAAATCCTTCTCTGCCCTCCTCTTGCCAGGCCTACCTACCTCCACTCCTGCTGGAGGTAAAGGAGGAGACGCTGTAAGTAGGGTGTGGTGAGGAGGAGGAGGAGGAGGAGGAGGGGGAGGAGGAGGGTCGACGTTCCGATGGTGAAAGCAGGAGTCATTGAACCCGATTACTGTGTGCTTCCTTCATTCTGCGGGCGTTCGTCTATTGATGTTCTACACATGGGCTTAAATGAAAAGCCTCAAGTCTATGGCACTGAGAATAATCGTGTTTATAAGCCTACCTTAAAAAAATTAGGCTTTTCGGTGTGGTCCATAACGAGGGTAACCACGAACGACTGTTGGAAATTCTGTAACCCCATTACAAAACGTTACATAATGTACCTTCGAAACGCTAAATACAACACAGAGTCCTCTATGACCCAAACTACAAAATCATCATAATTATCTAACACCGACAAAATCAACATTCCATGATTGAAGACAAAAAAAATATTTTGGCACCAAGATCGAAATTCTGGCCAACCCCCAAGAGATGAAGGAAGCTGAACTTCCGCGAGAGATTCCAGAGGCGAAAGTTTGTGGGGTGTGTTTAAATAAATTTGTGTTACGGCATCTTATTGTAACTTTTTTTTTTTTTTTTTTTTTTTGGAAGGCTGGTGTACTTATCTTTGTTAGACGCGGAAGTCTTTCTGTATATCTTATAAAAAGGTAGGCCTTTGTTGATATATATTAGAAAATGAGATTTCGTTGGAGAAATAAGTCCTTCACAATGGGATTTTAAAATTATCATTACATTTGAAATTATTAAAAGTGCTATTATTACTGAAATTATTATCAATTAAAATTATTATTTTTTATAAAATCAATTATAACTTTTTCACAAGATTATTAAATTTATAAATTTTCATAAAATTAAATTTATCAGTTTTCATAAAATTATTAAATTTATTAATTTTCTTAAAATTATTAAAACTTATTTTTCATAAAATTATTAAAATTTATCTAAAATCCACCTCTACAGTGAACGTTTATGTTTAAATATATACTTAGAAATACTTAAACAGTAAATTTTCAGTAGTGTATATACATTTAACAATGACTTTGTTTAGTAAATACAAATTGTAGTAAATGCCATCATTGCGAAATAAGTCTCATTCTTTACATTCCTTACACCCACATTCTCTCTCTCTCTCTCTCTCTCTCTCTCTCTCTCTCTCTCTTCCTCTTCTGCGTTTTCTTTTCTCTCTCTCTCTCTCTCTCTCCTTCCTCTTCTGCGTTTTCTTTTCTCTCTCTCTCTCTCTCTCTCTCTCTCTCTCTCTCTCTCTCCAAAACATTAACAGCAAAAAAAAAAAAAGACAAAAATTTCAACAGTAAAACTGGACAAGATCAGAACGGGTCTTCCTGGTAAACCTGCATCAGATAGCAAGGCAAATTTCTAATCCCTAGGCTAGGTCAAGTATGCAAGATAAGTTCGGGCAAAAAAAAAAAGAAAAAAAAAAGTAATAAAATAAAGGAAGGGGAAGGGGGTCACAGATAAAAAAAAAAAAAAAAAAAAAAAAACTCGAAAAATCGTATATGGATATACATAATCATTTTGAGCCAGATGGATAATATAAATAATGATAACGTATTTTATTGTATTAAAACACTAATATTTGGATATACATAATCATTTTAAGCCAGATGGATAGTATAAATAATGATAACGTATTTTATTGTATTAAAACACTGTAATATTTGGATATACATAATCATTTTGAACCAGCTGGATAATATAAATAATGATAACGTATTTTATTGTATCAAAACACTTTAATATTTTATGCTTTCTCGCCTGATATCACATTAATTCCTTTTTATGACCACTTTTATTCAAAAATGTAAATATATTCTATGATATACTTATTTACACTCATTAAATATCTTTATCATCTTACCACGCACAAGACCCACACTCTTGCTTATATAGGAAGGAGTTTACTGGGCATAGAGCCGGCTACCCGCAACATTTTCTCCACTATAATTTTAATTTTCTCTTTTCCTTCTCATAACTCTACACTTTTCTCCATTCTCTTTCTATTAGACACTTGCTATATTCCATGACTTTAGAAATATTGTCTCGCAGGCAGAAGGTCTGAGTTCGTTCCAGGAAAAAAAAAAAAAGGAATCCTGAACTTTGGTCTCAGTCGATTGTATTTACATATACTGTATATACAACAACAACAACAACTACAGCCATTTCTAGTCCAATGCATGACAAAGGCCTCAGACATGTCCTTAATCTTGTCCGAGATTTGGCCACTTTCATCACCACGCTCGCCACGGCGGATTAGTAATACTGGA
>NC_090725.1:301165904-301290904 GCF_036898095.1 Palaemon carinicauda | reverse complement strand
GACTATACGGTGTGTGTAGGCAAAGGGAAAATGAACCGTAACCAGAAAGAACGATCCAATGTAGTACTGTCTGGCCAGTCAAAGGACTTCATAACTCTCTAGCGGTAGTATCTAAACGGGTGGCTGGTGCCCTGGCCAACCTACTACCTAAAAATCAAGGTAATTAAGGCAACGTTCGAACAGTTGCTTTCGTTTTAATTTCAGACCTATCTCTAAAATTTGATCGTAGTCTGTTCTAAAAATTTTCATGTGTGCAATTATTAATGAACATTTTAAATCCTAAAGAGAATAGCTGAATCTTGAGAGGTATTTCTTTAGACTTTTCATAAAATCGGCGATAAATTCTTATGCATTGCTAACACTTTCATAACTACAACATTATTATTACTAACAAAGTAGTAGTAATAATAGCGAATGAGAAAGGTGGTATTCCTCCTTTTGTGATCAGCAGAAGCAATAATAGTTGTGGTGGAAAATCATTAAATAAAAACCAGCAGAGAAAGCACACCATCGTCTCATTAAACTAAGCAAATCAAGCTTTCAAATTGAAGACAATTTACTCGGTTTCTTCCTAGTCACGTCACGTGCTACAAATAAACGTGTTACGAACAGGTAGCCATCATCGTCATCATCATTTATCAATCAGACGTGTCTGGGTGAAGGTGCGGAACTAAGCACTTTTAACACACTCTCTCTCTCTCTCTCTCTCTCTCTCTCTCTCTCTCTCATTAAGGGTCTATTTATTTCTCTCATCTTCTGATTCTTTGTAATTTCCTCAGTTTAAGATAATATAGTTATGATTATCTCTCTCTCTCTCTCTCTCTCTCTCTCTCTCTCTCTCTCATTTCCAGCTCCTCGCCGAATACTAGCGTACCATTCATAATACAAATTGGTGTATGGTAATAATAATAATAATAATAATAATAATAATAATAATAATAATATCAAAATGTGTTATCTCAAAGGCGTGGTGATTCAAAGACTCAAATTTATTTGAGGATCATTTTGGAAAATCTATTCATTATAGCCGAATTTTCACAACCTTTCAACATTTAATCTCGTTAAGGCTGATGAACAATCCTTTCTAAATCAATTGGGTATTAGGTTGGCCATGGCACCAGCCACCCGCTGAGATACTACCGCTAGAGAGTTATGGGGTCTTTGGACAGGCCAGACAGTACTACACAGGATCCTCCTTTCTGGTTACAGGTCATTTTCCCTCTGCCTACACATACACATACACATACACACACACACACACACACACACACACACCGAATAGTCTGGCCTATTCTTTACATATTTTCCTCTGTCCTCACACACCTGACAACACTGAGATTACCAAACAATTCATCTTCTCTCATGGGGTTAACTACTGTACTGTAATTGTTCAGTGGCCAATTTCCTCCTGGTAAAGGTAGAAGAGGCTCTTTAGCTATGGTAAGCAACTCCTCTAGGAGAAGGACACACCAAAATAAAACCAATGTTCTCTAGTCTTGAGTAGTGCTATATCCTCTGTACCATGGTCTTCCACTATCTTGGGTTAGAGTTCTCTTGCTTGAGGGTACACTCGGGCACACTATTCTTGCCTATTTCTCTTCCTCTTGTTTTGTTAAAAAATTTTATAGTTTATATAGGAGAAATTTATTTTGATGTTACTACTCTTAAGATATTTTATTTTTCCTTGTTTCCTTTCCTCGCTGGGCTATTTTCCCTGTTGGAGCCCCTGGGCTTATCGCATTCTGCTTTTCCAACTTGGGTTGTAGCTTAGCAAGTAATAATAATAATCAGTATGCAACTCTACATGCACTTAGCCTTAACAAATGTCTTCTTTAGCTATTTGACAAATCAAGTTACTACACATGTATACTAAAAAAGTTCCCGATTGTACAACGTTTTTCTTGCTTGATGGTACAAAATATATGTAAAAAGGGAAAAAAGTACGTTTTTCTCAATATTTTAACACCTATCAAATAAGATCTAAGAAAGTGTAATTCTCACACACTGTGACATGTGCCCAAAACGCAAACCAGAAAATACAACGGACTAAAATCCAGATTGAAGAAACGAAAATAAAATCGTATAACTCTTAGAATAAAATAAGAAATTCGAGCAAAATAGAAATAGAACGACCGTGAGAAATGGAGGAAAACAAAGAGAAAAATATGCAAATATATCGAAAAAATTAACATGCTTAGCAGAAAGTACAGAAAACGGGAGTAGGGTAAACTACATAAAACTCTGGTCGTTTGAGAGGAGGTTCCAGGTAACTCCTAAGAAAGTAGTTCGAGGTAAGTCCCTGTGTTGGAACAAAATTAATTTAGTCAATCCTTCCACAAAGGATTATGTAACCCAGGGCACCTCCAAATACAAAAGCCTGACATCATACGACCCTCTCCGACACACCCAAGGGCGCGGGCAACTTCTAAAAATACAAACAACATCCGTTTTCGAAATCAACAAATGGGTGGGCGCAGAGTCATGACTCATTAAACGACTATCTTTTATCTTGGAGAGAGTGGGGAGTAATCCGTGCTTTTAAGGAACTTACCAGCTCTTAAACACAGACATCCGGTATGTGAGAGAGAGAGGAGAGAGAGAGAGAGAGAGAGAGGCTTGGTATGAGGGTAAAATGGGAGATGACAAAAGAGAGAGAGAGAGAGAGAGAGAGAGAGAGAGAGAGGCTGGATATGGATGTAAAATGGAACACAAGACACGTATGATAAGAGGGAGTATGAAAAAAACAAAGGCTATACAATGGAAACAGAGGAATAGGAGAGAAATTTGGTAGGTGGGGATATATATGGAAAGACTACAGGTAAGAAAATGGATAAATAAATGTCATGTAGGTCTTAGTGGAGAAAGAAAGAAAGAAAAGAGACCCTTGGTTAAACACAGCAATAGGCTTTAACAACCCGCAAAGATTACAACCTTCAAAACGCTCTCCTAATTCGTAGTAGCAGCCAAAAGTATCAAGTTTAAAGGCCGCTCATGAATGGCAGAGGCAAGAGACAGTGACAATGCCTTAGTTAGCCGGACAACTCTACCCAAAAGCAAATGGAGTTTCTACGGATGGACTAAACAGTCTTTGATACATCCATAATCCTAATAAACTCACTCTCTCTCTCTCTCTCTCTCTCTCTCTCTCTCTCTCTCTCTCTCTCTTCCAGCGGATGTAGTATACAGTAACACGGTAAACGTGTTCAAGAATAAGTTAGACAAGATCATAAAAACACTAAATGTTCAAACAAAATTGGTCTACCCAAGGACAAATGAAGTCTCCACAGATGGACTAAAAAGTCTTTGAGACATCCAAAATCCTAATAACACTCTCTCTCTCTCTCTCTCTCTCTCTCTCTCTCTCTCTCTCTCTCTCAGATAAATCAGAGCCAAAACGATTGCCACCACAAAAAAAAACCTATAGAAAAATTATCACACTGTTCATCTGTCACGACCTGTCAGCCTGTCACTTATTGGTTTACCCTAAGGAATGTCAAAAGTTACGACAGGAACCACACCCTTTTCCCCCATACCTTCCCTTTCCTTCGTCCTGCAACGGTCATTTAAAACATAATTAACAAATTCCCTTCGCTACAGTAAGCTGTCGAGAGAGAGAGAGAGAGAGAGAGAGAGATGAGAGAGATATTGACTTCTTTCGTCGGTCAATAAACAGAAGAATATTGTGATATTTTTTTATTTTGTTCTGGTTGTTATGCCGTCTATATATATATATATATATGTGTGTGTGTGTGTGCATATATATATATATATATATATACATATGTGTATATATATATATATATACATATGTGTGTATATATATATATATATATAAATATATGTGTGTGAGAGAGAGAGAGAGAGAGAGAGAGAGATACTCTGTAAACAATCAGATGGCGAATACTGAGTTTATGTTCATTTGTTCTGTTTATGTAGTTTCTTTGTTTCATACCAAAAATGCATAACTTGTTTGGTTCATAAAATACCAGCTGACATAAGTAAATAAAATCAACTGATGCAATCATCATCACTCCACTCCATACGGTTGTGGTGGCCGATGTGGTAACATCCCTGACTGGTGAACGCCAGACTGGGGTTCGAGTCCTGCTTAAACTCGTTAGTTTCTTTGGTCGTTGCAACCTCACTATCCTGGTGAACTAAAGATGGGGGGGTTTGGGGGAGCCTATAGATCTATCTGCTGAGTCATCAGCAGCCATTGCTTGACCCTCCTTGGTACTAGCTTGGGTGGAGAGGAGGCTTGGGCAATAATCATATGTGTGTGTATAGGGTCAGTCTCTAGAGCATTGCCCTGCTTGGTAGGGAAGTGTCACTGTCCCTTATGTCTGCCCATTCATGGGCGGACTTTAAAGCCTTTAAACTGCAAATTTCATATTGCTCTTAATGCACTTGTCTATTCCTAATTTTTCTATATATAATTTCTCAATACAGATTTAAATGATAACGATCTGACGGTATCTACCACTCTCAATTGTGTATTTCAATTATTAGAGAATATCACTAAGTTTTGTCTGTACAATATATTTTCTTAATAAATAGGAATGCCGAGTCTAGCAATAAAATGGTAACACATGAAGCTTTCACACAACCAACGCCAATGACATAACTGCAGACGAACAAAAAATATGCTAAAACCTTCCAACCACAAACATCCCTGAGAGGACCATGGGCGTATGCATGCGGAAAAACGAGAGGAGAGAGAGAGAGAGAGAGAGAGAGAGAGAGAGAGAGTGAGTTTGCGTCTGCTACATCCTCCTGTAGCCAATAAGATCTACAGTTATCATAAGATTATTAGTCTTCGAAAAAGGAACGTTCATCATTCAAGGAGTCTCTAGAAAACTTGACACAAGGGCGGACGTCAAAATAAAAAAATAAATAAATAAATAAATAAATAAATGAAAATAAAAAAAAAGGCAGCAAAATAACATCACTAAAACAATGATTAATTCTGTCTTCCAAATCTAGTGTCCTTCCCTCATTCAAAAGACAAATTCTTGTTTCTTCCCAAGATTTAAAACTTTTTACTTTACCCAGATCTGTCTTTTGCTTAGGGAAAGCAAGGCTTTGGTATATTTATCTTTATCTTATTATATATATTTCCCCAATTAATACTAGAGTTCACAAATGCTCATTAAGAAATGCATTTAATCCCATGAAATAAAAAATGAATTTCAGAAGGGAGAAACAATAGCCATCATAAACATCAGAGAAGCAATTACAGAACTGTAACTATTCAAACAGAAATACTTCAACGTAATTTGTATTACCCCTTTAGCCTTGTAATAATTACGACTGACAAATAGTAAGAGCATATGCCACAAGGGGAATAACAAACTTGAAGAACTGTTATTGCAAGAGTAAAAGGACGGCAGTTATCAACAACATGTGATCCTCAAGACTTCAAGGAATTAACCATTCCGCCATTTAAGCAATTATGGGAAGGAGTACACGCCATAAGTGATTTCATGAAGTATTGCACTCTTGCAAGTTACCCAACTTTTAAATTGCCTAATGCAGATAAAACTTTCTTTTTAACTTAAAGAGTTCCCCTAAAGGAAGAGACTATTGGGGAAAAAATATTTGTTATCATCACATTTATACTTTAACTACTAAATGGTGGATGATATCACTGGAGAAAACTGCCTTAAAATTAGTTGCTTCATAAAAATATGCTCGAGGGTCATTAGCTAAGAGTCAAACTAGCATTCACACATTGTACAACGCACCTCTTTTAATCAAACTTTTACGCTTAAAGGTTTTAAAGATTTAAAGGCCGTTCATCAATGGCAGAGGCAAGGGACAGTGACATTGCCCTAGCAAGCAGGACAATGCCCTAGAGACTGACCACATATATATATGATCAGCACCCAAGCCCCCTCTCCACATAAGTTAGGACCAAGGAGGGCCAGGCAATGGCTACTGATGAAAGACTGCAACAACTAAAGAAACTAACGAGTTCGAGCGGGACTCGAACCCCAGTCTGACGTTCACCAGTCAGGGACATTAACACATGGACCACCACAACCCCAAGCTATTACGGCCCTTCCTTTCCAATACCTCTATTGCTACTTATAATAAACATTTTCCAAGTTTTCTCTACTCCTACATCATAACATCAACATACTGAATCTTTATATTCAACTCTAATCCATTTCATTCCACATAAAAATTAATCTGGAAATCTTCAAAATACTTGTCCCAATAACCACACAATCTAACTTGTCTCCTTAAAAACTGTCTAATCTTTTCCAAACCTCCACCAGGACTTAGATGATTTACTTCTCTGATACTCCTATTTTCACTAATCAATAACATCCACTTTTCTACCATCCACAATAACATTCATTGGTCACCTTTCTTGGGTTCCATTCACCACCTTAACACTACTCTTGCAAACATTCCCTTTCAACTTTCCCAACTTGCACAAACTTTAAACTCGCAATTTCTGAGGTTTTTTTATCACTATTACCAATCACCTCTGTAGCATCTGTAAATATACGCATGGTCTTAGTAAATTCATGATCCCCTTTCTTATCCCTTCTACTTGCTCTATCTCATGACCTTTTCTCAACTTCTTTCATCACTCCATAACATCAAATAGCGATAGAGACAAAGATGATGATCTTCTGAGACCATCTTTTATACTAAAACTCTCTTAATCTCCATACTAGCTCAGGCTTCCAATTGTTATCACTAGAATCATTTCTATAGCACATCTCAACAACCTCCACTTAACATCTCCATTAACTACACAAGCATTTCCTAGGTCAATATGTACCAAATATGCAGCTTTTATTTTTATTCAGAATGTTTATATCATCTATATTCCTTGATGTAAACAATTTCTTCCTCAATTACAAAATTGATCTCCTAAACGACAATCTTACTTCCTCAATCGGTCTTTTACAAAACATTTTTTCCAATATATTAGATTACTTTGCATCTATACACTATGTACAATGCTATAACACCTTCCATCATTTTACAAGTACAATACTATGGTAAGATGAAAATAGTGACAAGAGGATGAGCAAGTTGCGCGAGTTATGTCTAAATGTAGGACACATAAATAAGATACAGCATAATCAATCATGTGCAAAGATAATTATTTCTCCAGATAACTAAATCATCACTTTTTCACGTTCAATTTCATAAAACAATGTATGATAGCTTAATTTTCTTTAATTTTCATGTAACATCCACTCCTTTTCCATATAAATTCTTCCAGTATATTCCTACTCTTTAATGTCGTGGCTAAACCATAAAGTACAAATACAGAAGAAAAGGAGGTAGAGCATCATATTGTAACAGATAGGCAAAGTTTTATATGAAGTACTGTACACTAGAACATTTCTTTTCTATTGGGTACAAATTGGTCTACGAACCAGGTACAATATTGATAATGCAGTTGGAAAGAGGGTACCAATGGAAAGGATGATGTGGAGAGAGAGCTGTCCTGTTTGTTTCCCATTAATAAACAAATGTTACTTGAACATAAGGCCTGAACTATAAATATTAGGAATGAGGAATGGTAAAAGAGGTCAACACTTAGTCAAATGAGTGGTGAATATGGAATTGGCAGAACAAGACCTGTATGAAGACCAAGGAGATCTATATCAGATATAATTCCAGTAAAATGTGTACTGTACTAAACAAAAGGGGTAAATAAAACTCACTACCCATCTAACCCCGTAAAGAGAAAAGCCGACGTAAAAAAAAACTTACTAATGATGATGACGGAAAGATTTCCTTCTGATGAGGAATAATGCTTTACAGCCTGTGTACAACACCCTGAAGAAGAAAGATTTAGTCTAACAATTCCAATGCCTCATCTAAGGCCCAGGAGCTTACATCCGTATTACAATTATGGGATTCACATAAACGTGGTGTTATCAGACAGCACTACTAGCAAAAGAGCAATGCTGTCGATACTGTCTCATACAAAGGAAGCATCATAACCACTGATATCACTGGTAATGCATCGGTGAGGTGTCCTCTGCATTCTTGAAGCACTTCAGATACTCAGGCCCAAGTCCTTACTTAAAATCACTCAAAACTCTAATAAGCAATTGTAGTAAAGACTGATAAAAGTTGCAGAATGTGACAATACTCCTCAAGCGAAAGACCTTGAAGAACCATTTAACCAAGGTACCCAAAACATCCAGCCTGATCTGACATGACCATTGCAAGTGTAACAGATAAATCCTAACATTACTCCAGTAGATATGACCTGCCAGGCAGTGAATGACCTAGATATCAATCAGCATTTTGGTGGGACTACTTTCTTGAGTGTCGATGCCATATAAATAAGATCCCAAACTCCATTTTAATTTAGTTTATTCCCCCTTTTTGTGACTCTTCCCTGCTACATCATGAAGAGACTTGAACACTGAATTTTTTTCTTTGTATTTAATCCCTAAACAATGAAAGTAACAATAGTACCTGAAGAAAAAAAACTTATAAAAGTTTGACACAAGTACTACACAGAAAATTAATCAAAAGGTAGACTAGTTAAATACAGATAAAAAGCTGATGATACAAGGAAAAAAATTGACAATATGATTGTAAAAGATTCTTGACTTATGAATTTTGTATTACAGTATTATTATCGTCATTGTTATTAATAACTTTGATACTTTTCACAATTTTATTTTTCAAAACGGAGTTGAAGAAATTATCAAAATCCTGCATAAATATTCTTTAAGTGTATTTTCATATACCAATATTGCCATATATAATGTACAAAGGATATGCCAAACTTAAAAATGTTGGACAGCAGAGAAACTGCCATATGTAATTACAGTAGTTTTGTCAGTAAGTTATAGAAACAAGAAAACATTTTTATTATTTTTCTCTAATGGGTAATATATTTCAGTTGAAAATATATAACCAATTTTTTCTTATTAGAAATTCAACACTACTTCAAAAAATGCATATCAAGAATCCTCTTGCATTAACCTATTTGATTCAGTAAAATATTTCATTGCCTAATTTATTCATTCTTCATATATTCAATAGAGAAATTATCACATGAAAGAAAACTCAAATCCCCTTCCTTCTTTTCAGGTTGGCAGTGGTGTGCTGCACCCTGTGCATAAGTGTCACAGCTTTGCAGCATCATTCATCATATCGCCTAGTTATTGGAGATGGAGGTTACGCCCGTATTCTCAAACCAGCACCTTCTCTAACCGACCTTACTTTGGCTGCCTGGGTCAACATTACACAGTTCCCGTATGGGGTTGCACCAATTCTAACAGCTGTGTCGCCAGAAGCAGACAGCCAAGTGGCTTTTTTCCTAAGACATGATGGATTGGGTGTACTGTGGGGAGGACCACTTCCTGTTCAACCATACGAAACGGACCATGTAGATCGCCACCCACGAACACAGTGGACACAAAAGGAGCAACCCCACCAGAAGAGGCAACGAAGAGACGCAGTCGACTACAGTGTTGGACTTGGAGACATAGAAAATATAATGGCAGATTCCCGCAAAGGTCGCTCTTTTGATACATGGACACCATACAGTTTTGTTGATGTAGATACAATGGGTGTGGCAGACCTAGAGGCTTCTCCATCCGGGTTGAATGATAACCTTCATCTCCTTAAAACTCGAGATGGCTTTTCAAGATCAGAATCTTATAATGATTGGACAGTGGTTCCTTATGAACTAACAATGCAAGAAAGTGATCCATATGACTTGCACTTAAAAGAATCAGAACCAAGGATAATCACCGAGCCTTCAGGTGACGACGACTTTGTACTCTTCAACTGGAATGTTCCCCCGCCACCAAAGCCCTCAATACCACAGTCACCAAATGAGTGGTCCCCAATGTGGCACAACGACCAAGAATCCAAAGGTGTGGCTGACCAAGAAGAAACTAAGCATACATCGACTGAGAAAATTGATAGGGCAAATAACGTGAGATGGTCCTCCCAAGTGACCGAGGTAAAACTTGGACCCAACCACTGGAATCCATATGGAATCAGAGGAACAACCTTCACAAGCCAAAGACCTAAGCAGCAACCTCCAATAACTACAACACTTCGCCCCACTACAACTACACATAGAAAACCAACTGCTTGGCCAGCAAGAACCACTACACCTTGGCCAACAAGCAAGCCTAGTGAATCACGTCTCTCAGTACAAAGATTGACAACATCTCAGTCAACTTTAAGATGGAGGGCAACACAGCCCCCAACAACCCCCACCCCACCTCCTTCACCAGCAATTCACCATGACAGGCACGAGCTTAAATCTAGTACACAAAACATACTAAGAGGTACCACCACAAGAAGACCACATAGCGGAGAGCAAAACAAACCACGTCAAACCCCTTCAATATCAAGGCAATCGACTCGTATGCCTTTGTGGAAACTCATAAACCAACCTAATTCTCAACAACCTTCTTTATCTCATCATAAAAACGAAACAACCACCTTACCACCAACAACCACAACAGCTGCTCCACAAACAACACCCACAACAACAACTACAACAAAAACCACAGTAACAACAACACCGAAACAAATAATAAGGACTACAACAAGAAAAAGCCTGCCGCAAACCACAACAATAAGAACTACTACTTCAAGACCAAGACCTGTTTCTGTTATTCGTTTTACATCATCACAGAGGGAGCCAACAGAAAAGCCTCAGGTAACAGGACTAAAATCGAAAGTATCTGTTTGGTCAACAGCTGAAGATGTTTTTAAAAACAAGGAGCAAAATCATCATGAAAAATGGAGTGACAAATCATATGGGACTGCAAATACTGTAAATAAACACAAAGCAGTACAAATCAGACCTCAGCATATAGAAGAATTCAAACGTGCAATGGAAGGACAACCTGCAATCAAAGATGGAAATACAGCAGTTGTCTACTCTGTACCAATCACAAATGTTGATGCATTTAATGCTATGTATGAACATTACCAAGCACAGTCAGCCCCAGAACCCCCTAAAACAACAAAGGCTCCCTTTATCCTGAAGGATGAAACTTTTGTAGTCCATGAAGAAGAGACAAATGAAAATCAACTGGGAGAAAATAATCTGCATTTCACTGATAGTCTTCCATACGAGTTCCCAAATGGACCAGAAGATGTCTTTGAGGAGACTGTGGCTCCTGCCATTATAACAGAAGAGAAAGCTGTACTTATTCCAACTGAGGAACCTCTACCACCTACTCCTTCTAGAAGTGATATACCTATCAAAGAAGAGGAAGAAGAAGAAGAGTCATCCCCCTCTCGACCTACCAGTGATAAACCAATTGTACAGTATGTTCCACCAATTACAAAACACGAGGATGTACTTGAAGAGGCAGCTACCAACTACTCCCCTTCTGTCATCAAACTCACTGAGGAAAATTCTCAACATTTTCATAAACAACCAATTGTTATAGTTGCTAAAGAACAGGACAATTGGGATGCACATGAAGTCACCTCTGAAATCCCTGCAACAGTGACATCAAAAACTACTCTAACACCTGAAATTACTACCAAGATCTACAAACAAAATGTTGTTACTAGTACTTTGCCAGGTGTTTCAGAACCAGCAACAGCCGAAACTTCCCTACGCAACTCGGGATACAAACCAACTATCCCGCCAATTATAAATTTCTCAGCAGACACTGTAGGAACAGACAAACCACCAGTAATAAATGAACTTAATCCATCTCTACAAGGAAATCCTGTACTGCCAATTTCTGCAAAACCAACAACAGATGCAATCCCTATTACTACAACACAGAGAACAATTCATATCAAAACTAATGCTCACTCCAACCCACCAAAAAGTCAGTCATCAGGAGATAATGCCCCACTACAACCTTCATCTGAAGCAGATAACCCTTCACTACAATCCAACAACTTTGCAGTATTCCATATATCTGAAGATGACATCCCCTATTATCCCGAAGAAAGGATACCACCATCTGAAGTAGTGTTGTCAGTTGATGAGATATATCAACCCGAAGGTATTCTAGTAACACAAGAGGAAATCCGTCCTGTGTCCCATTACCAAGAACCCACTCATCTCTATCATCAACAATTACCACCAGAGTATAAATATGAAGCTGCCCCTCGTCCAATTGCTTACGGAGGGCCTGTTAACCAAGCAGCAGAACCCAAAACTGGGGAATCTGAGAATGTACAATACAGTGCTGACCCACAAACTTTGATAGAGCAAGGATTATTACCCCAGCCAGTGCACTATGTGAGTTCAAAAGAGGAAGCCGACATATGGATGCAAAGTCAATATGAGCAAGAGCCCAAAGGAGAAGAGCGTGTTTTTGCGGTTGATTCTAGTGCTAATGTGGATGCCGTATCGGAAATATCTACTCCTGATCTAGAAAATCCCTCTTCTGCAAGTGATAACTTCCACTTTAAAAAATTACCTTTTGAATTTTTAGAAAATCAATGGTACCACATTGCTTTTACTTGGAGTAGTAAGGATCACCAAGTTGGAGTTTATATCAATGGAGAACTTACAGGGACACTAACCAATGTCCTTTCTGGTCAAAATGTTCTTGAAGGTGGCGGATTAACAATCCTAGGTCAAACTCTCCTACCTGACCTGACTGACTTTGACCCCACATCACAGTTCATTGGCGAAATAAGCGACATCAACTTATGGGGACAGCGACTAGGACCCGATGCGGTGAAAGCACTCAATCAATGTAGAACAGATATCTCAGTTTCTCCTGTCTTGAATTGGCAAGAGCTTTCCATGCGGTTTTACAGTGACGTTACCACCCATGAAAACAACATTTTATGTGGAGCATGAACAGAAAGAAATATAGATTTCTAAAAAGACAAATCTACAGTGAAGGGGTCTGGATGTCAACATCAATTAAAAAGCAAACAGTGTACTACTTGGGAATAAATCCCCATATACATATGAAGAGTGTTAAGCTTAGAAGCATACAAAACTAAGGCCAATCACTTATCCATATGTAAGAATGTACTGTACATAAATAGATTTTAAGTCTTGAACTATTGCCCTGCTTCTTATTTCTTATTAAAGCAGGCCATTCAAGTGTTTGTGGTGGTGTGACAAGGCAAATGGGATTCGACCCTAATTGATGACATTTATCTGACATAAGTGCTATTACCAGTATTACCATTACATACATCAACATGCGGGTCGTGTTGATCAATTAAATATATTTGTATTGTGCTGTGACAAAAGACACTGAAATGACAGAAAATAGGATTCTCAATAAAATATATATCTATATGCCATACAGTATACTGTATTGTATATTTCAACTATGAAAAATTGTGTTATCTAAAAAAAAAAATATTTAAAGCCAAAAATTACATCAAGAAAACTTCTTGAGATACATATTGAATTTGCCAAACATCTTAAACAAAATTTCTCAACTTTTTCATCAGTGAGGATCCCCTACCAATCTGGTGACTGACAAGAGATATCATATGATGCGACAAATGTACGTTTACTTATGTGCAGATCAAGTGTTTATAATTGTTTGTTTGTTTCCTTGTTAGTGTATATTTATAGATGCAACTTTCATCCTGCTCTTTCTTGTTACTAGATGCATAATTTGCCATACCAGATTTCCTAACAATAAAATTCATCAATGATTCATAGAGTACTACTAATGTATCCAGATCATCAAGAACTCTTCAGAGTAAGGGATTGATCTCGCATCTAGGGACTTGGAAAATGCTACAAAGGATAGAAATGCAGGACGTTCCTTCCTATACAGATGTTCTTTCCTCATTCTAAATTGTAAAGAATTACCTCAGCTTTACAATGAACTCTTCCTTTATGCTAAAACATAGCATCTCGCTCTTCCCACCACATGTTTATCAATGCCATTTTTGTACAAGTAGATAACGCATTTTCTAATAAAGTATGATCCTCTTTTAATTTAGCCTTAATCAGTTTTCATGCGCTATTAGAGAGTAGATAATCATTACCATACACTAAATTAACTAAATTTCAATCATGAGCTGATTTCTGAATGGAAAAAGATGTAATTTCAGAAATATATCATTATTAAAAATTGCATTTCCATATTTAAGACAAATTCAGGCACTTCATCCTAACTATTTTAAATTACCTGATCACAATATTTTTTCACAACCTTAAAAACTAAGAAAAGAATACACACTTCTAAATAAAGTATGCTTTACCATGATTTAAAAATGATTTTTGTTTTTTAAAGTGAAGTAGGCTATTCTATCATGATCTTAACCATTCAAAATGGGTAGCAAGAAAATTAGTTCACATTTTATTTACCTTTACTTTGTAAAAATAAGAATACATATTTGGGAGTTTTCAGGCCGGAACCCTGAAAATTAATTTGCTGACCCAACGTAAAACCTATACCGATGCTCCCATTCAAATTCATGAGGAGCACCTGCCATTCGTGATTATACACATGTTGGATGTTGCATATCCATTCCAAATATCTTCAATAGGTATTCTTTCTTAAAAAGCACAATATTTGATTAAAAACCATTCATTATAACATCCATCACAGATGATGTCAATGTTGAAAAAAAAATTAGACTTCACATTCACAAGTAACTTATACTAAAGTTTAATCTACAAGCTGCTGGTAACATTAATACATATAAATCAGCAAATAAATTCAGGTAAACAAAAATGGTAGGCATCAATGAACTTAGTCCACTTAAAAAAACTGCCGAAGCTCATGAGGATACATAAAGTACATTTATGAAAATGTGGCTACTTGTGCTACCGTATATCGGGCTGTAATTTAAGCAGTAAGTATTTTTATAGTGATTTGTTTTTTAATACTGTATAAAGATTTCACTCAGTTGTTAAACAGAGAAAAAGTAATATCCTACAGCAGTCAAAGGTTGCAGTTTGTAATTATGAATAAATTGGAATATGTGCAGTGAATTCTTTCTTGAATTTTCATACATTTTCATGGTTAAGAATATTTTGGATATGAAAGAATTTTAACAAAGGTAACTTATGAAAAGTTTCCCTGAATAAATAATGGTAATTAAATGTAGCAAACTGTAGCTGGAACTATGAATAAAGACTACTTAGGAGTACTATTTTAATTTGTTTTTTATTAATCCTTTTGAAACAAAAATAGAGCATTCTGTAAACCCCATCCAGTTTTACCCCTTAGCAAGTTTTGGAGGTTCCTACAAATGTTGCTAATAGCAAAAACCACCAAGCCATTGGAAATTGAGCCCCAAGTCAGGACCTCTTCAGATGAGTATGTGGGTTGGACTGGGTCTAGTGATAGGGGGAAGTCTTGGATATGGAAATAAAGGATAGGGGGTGGAAATTTCCAACACCTGAACTAAAGCCCTTTTCTACTGCTGAATACAAAAGACCTGTCATTAAGGATACAGTGAACCCTCGCTACTTCGCGGTTCGACCATCGCGGATTCACCACTTCGCGGATTTTTTCCATAACCCATATATATACAGTAATATATATATATATATATATATATATGTATGCATGTATTTATGTATATATGTAGGTATGTATATGTGTATACATATAAATATATATATATATACACACACACACACACATTATATATATATACATATATATATATATATATATATATATATATATATATATATATATATATATATATATATATACATACATATATATATATATATATATATATATATATATATATATATATCTAAAGTAGGAAGATGTGATGTAGTTCTAAGGGAAAAGTATGGGAAATATGTCTGGGTAATAAGCAAAGCTCTACCTCCAGTTTGTTTCTACATTATGATCAGAGATAAATGTAAACAAAACATTGGTTGCCATTTTTTATCGTGCTTTTTAGCATGTTTAGGAAATGCATGATATAAAATCACCTTTAATATTTGTGCCTGTTTTAGTTTAGGGTACTGTAGTACATGCATTAAGTGTTCTGTACATTAAAGGGTAGTTTGTTAACAGTACTACGTACAAGGGAAGGTTTTAAAAGTCTGAATATACATGTTGAATAAATAGGTAAATATGGTGTCACTACTTCGCGGATTTTCACCTATCGCGGCCGCGACTGGAACCTATCTACCGCGATAAACGAGGGTTCACTGTACAAGAAATTTATCCGTTGGCCTTACCAGGCCAGATACAGTGGGCAAAACAATGGGCAAATATAAACACTTTGATACCTGTGATGGCAGCCCATTCTTGTCAGGGTTGGTAGCAGTGTTTTACTGCTACTAAACCACAACAGTAAATTTATTTTGGGACAATGAAAGAAAGTGAAGGGAGCAGAAAACTGATGCATATCAAATGAATAAAGATTTCTTCCAATATAAAAACTAATAATATCAAATACTTTATAAGTGTGATCAAAATTACACAACAAAGCATTAACATTAACTGCCAAAGATAAAGATAGGTAGCCCTATTATCAGAAGTAAGCACTAAAACACTGCCAGCATTAACATTAACTGCCAAAGTTAAAGATAGGTAGCCCTATTATCAGAAGTAAGCACTAAAACACTGCCAGCATTAACATTAACTGCCAAAGGTAAAGATAGGTAGCCCTATTATCAGAAGTAAGCACTAAAACACTGCCAGCATTAACATTAACTGCCAAAGGTAAAGATAGGTTAGCCCTATTATCAGAAGTTAGCACTAAAACACAACCATCACTAGAAACTACATGTGTAACAAGCACCGAAGATTGCATGAAATTACGAATCAAATCTAAAACTGAACCCATTTAACCAGAAAGATTATCCATTCATGCAAGTTAGTATTATTTCTATGAACCTCCCTTATGTTCCTATTGCCAAATTGCTGCACTTATGCATAAAATTGTTTTATATACTAATGCCAGAGGGGGAAGAATGAATGCTAGATTTATTCAGAGCAATAAGGGATTAGTTAATACCCTGTATTGCTTAAAGACTGGGAGGAGAGTCTAGTGGTATTTATATTTAAGCAGAAACGCGACATCGTGGATTGTGGCAACTACGGGAGAATTAAACTAACAGAGCATAGTTTGAAATTTTCTGAGGGTAAAACCATCCAAAACTGTAATATAATTCCCTCTCTACTCTGGAACAAATGAGTATTTTGGCGACTTAGTATAAAGAAGGAAGAGCATGGTGGTGGAGGTGGGAGTGGGGGGGTGAATATTCTTTGTTGTTTTATTTAGAGGTTGAGAAGTTGGCAGCCACTAAATTACTTGTTCAACTTTGAGGAAGGGTTCAGGGAAATAATTAATAACCCTTAGCTATCAAACACAGTAAAAATATTTCTAATTATCAAAACATACCTTTAATGCTGACTGCGCGACGAGAGTCAAGACTTTTGCCTGTCTTGCTTTGAAGTCATCTCCACAAACCCGTAAGAGGGATGCTAACTGCAATAACCGGGAGCCATGACGGTAAGAACCCTTCTGAGATTGCAGCCCTTCTTCAATCAAGGAGATGCGGTCTTCGCACAGCCGGACTAAAGGCATAGAAAATTCAATCATTAAATCTTTTTTACAAAAGATTTTCAAATGACAATTTCACATAAATTTAGCTGCATGTCAATAGTGAAACTTGCATGATACAAATATGAAAAACTACAATAAATTTACTGTCTGTAAAACTATAACTTTTCCAACCGAGGAAAAACTAAAATACTCAAATATCAGACAAACCCCAACTCCACTACACTGTCATAAATGTACCTTGTAAGGGAAGTTTTGCAATCCCAAAGTCTGGTAACATTTGTAAAGCAGCTATAAAGTCTTTTTCAACTTTAATGTCTTCATGTTCGGATTCAATCAATCTCAAACATTGCCTGGAAAATAAGAAAATTTTTAAAATTGCGTTTAAAGTAAATATCAAATGATTTACATGTGCCATGAGTAAAATTATCATATTCTATCTGTGCCATTATTAAAAAAACATTGGGTATTATACAAAACTGGAATTGCCAATTGCCTAACACCAGCTACTGCTAAACATATTTTACTCCTGGTAGGTTAACCACTCGCTCAGTGGGGTTAAGGGGATGGAGATTCCAATTCAATAACCTATTTTGCATTACTATGATAAGATCAAAAGAATAAGAAAATTTGTGTCAAAAATAATAAAAATCTTCCCTTACTTAGAACTGAGTCACTAAGATATCAAATCACAATCAACATTATTATTTTTACTAGATATGCTGCAACCATATATAGAAAAGAAGAATGCTATAAACCCAAGGAACCCAATAGGGAAAGCAGCTCAGTGTAAATTAAATCAAGAATTAGATAATAAACAAAAATAACAATTAAAGGAATACTGTACTGGATAAAGTATTAATAAGTAACAAGTGAACTATGAAACGAGTTAAAGTGTCAACCTGATCAACGTAAAAATAAGCCTTTGAAACCTATATTAAGTGGCCAATCTGATATAGCAAAGCCTACACTCATATTAAAACTAACAATAGCTAATGAAATTTATAACATAGGTAACTTACAAAAACAGTAACCTAATAAATTTCCCTTTGTACTTACACAGCAATACTAGTAAAAACCATTAAATATTATTATATTCTCATGCATAGCATAATATAGTACTTTATATACTTACAAAGCTAATTCCATGGCCTCATCAGCATGGTTTTCTGAGGAATTACAGTACTGCGTGGCTGCCGTAATGACGACCTTTACAGCTTGAGCAAAGGGGACTAGTTGCAAATACGGGTTATGGACTGGAGATCGGTCAGTTCTTGTCTCTAGAAGTTCTCCAGTAAATCGGATATTTTCTGGAATACCTGAACATAACAGAGCCTCAGTAAGTGTCTGAAAAAAGAAACGAGAAAAGGGTAAAGTTTAAAGTAGCAGAAATATTAAATGATATGTAATACTTCTCTCTCAAGGCATTTAAAAAATATAGTAAAATGTATTAAACATCATAAACAAAAAATTATTACAAATCCCTGCACAAATTTTGTCAAAAATATGCTGTCAGTACATAAAACTTATGTATCAGATTAACACACTGATCCAATTAAATTATGA
Source organism: Palaemon carinicauda (assembly GCF_036898095.1). NCBI lineage: Eukaryota > Metazoa > Arthropoda > Malacostraca > Decapoda > Palaemonidae > Palaemon > Palaemon carinicauda. The sequence continues at coordinate 301,271,881 of NC_090725.1, read as the reverse complement.
AAAGAAATTATAGCATCCAACACCTTTCAAAATTATGTCATGCCTTGAAGCTTACATACAAAGGTACAGTCAACCTTCACTATATCTGACAAATCTTTCATAGAAAAAATGGTATTAATAGTATTTGCAATAGATTGAGCAACATCTTCCAAATAAATGGCACCACACAATGGACAAAAAGAAAGAAGCATTCAAAAATTAATTTCATAGGACTATTGGAGACCAGGTTTTACTAGACAGACTATAGTTTTATAACAAAAACATAATTGAATTAAAATTTATTAAATGAAACTATCATAAGCTTCTTACTTATATAGATGATTTTGCGTTCAAATGCCTTAAGCTTTTTCAGTTACTCTATTGGTATATATATATTTAGTTGAATATTTAGGATTTATAGCAGAAGTAGTAGAATACAATGGTTTACATCACCTTGAGGCAGAGCAGGTGGATTGGTCATTATTTTGTAAATTAGGACTTGAAGTATGCACACTTTTGGAACTAAAAGTCGAATCATGTGGACTCGATAAAATACTTGAATAAGTCTATCCTTGGGCATTATCATTACGCAAAGGTTTATTCTAGCTCCAACAAAGTTTGAGTGTTTAATTTTTACAGTTTCAAAGCTTGCTTGCTCATCTTTATAATGAGGACATTGTCATGATTTTGGAGTGGGATCCTTTACAATATATACATAATTTTCTTCTAAATAATCTACAGAGAAGTAATGGAACTTAAGAGCAGGCGAATTATCTTTGGCCATTAGTGCATTTGATATTAATATAGCCAAAATCATATAATTCATAACACTGAACGGGCCAAAGACAAATTTTTAACAGAAATAATTTAATGTTAAATCTTTATACAGTTTAGAAGATAAGGTGAAGTAAATACTATTAAGACTGCATTATTGGTTCCTTTAAGCATTTTAACTTTAATAATATAGGAAAGACACCGCTTCAATATGTCTTCTTAGAACTCAAGCTGATCTCTACTATAAATTGTTACTCCAGCTTGTTTAGTCTGGAGGAGATAACTTCTTAATAGCATCGGGAGTGGATGTTGCAAAGTTAGTAAGTAGCATATTGCCAGCTTTAACTAGCAAACCACAACCATATCTTTCCAAATTGCCCTGGGGTATGGTGCCAATCTTTTCTGCAGACCCGGATAGCCTTTAATCATATTGTTATGTACTTCCTTGTAGGAAGCGACATGCCTGACTGGTTCAGCTATGATTCTGGGAATTATTTTCATTTCCTCCCTTTGGAGATTAGTGTCCTTGGCTGCAAAGTATAATTCGGAGCTTGTAACATTTTGGCTGTAATGGCTAGACAAGCCCGAGACTTCATTAACTTCAACTTTTAGGAAGGCAATAAGATTTCAAAATTGTCTCTGTTTTCTGAAGTTTTTATTTTGTCCATTCAATTTTTATGAAAGATATAAAGTTTGTACACTATTTGATATCTATTGCAGGAATAAAGAAATTTCATATTTTCATTTTTACCCCAATGATCTTAGCCACTTGGGGTGCTGGGGAAGAGAGAAGAAAAGGCTCCAGTGTGATAATACTGGACACAGAATTATTGACAGAGCAATTCTTTCTATTGCCAAAGTCATCAAGAGTATTCAGGGTTACATGAAATGCTATTGATGTTATTCATACTTATATTTTTTGGGGAGGGGGAATAATAACAACCATAAACAAAATAAATGGAAAAATATAAGTTTAAGCGAAATAAAATTTTAGACTTACATCCTAAAAGACCCCGCACTATAAGTTCATGTAATTAAACCCTCCATCAATGACACCAGCGAGAGCTGACTCAAAAATATTCTCTCCCTACCATACCTCAATGTGATGGTACCACTATGCTTAGAGTGGCTCGTGTGTAAGCCGAACCTGCTTGATGGGACTGAAAGCACTAAAAGAATACTTTAATCATAGTGGCAGGCAAACCACACACAAAGTTTAAGGGTCCCATCTAGAAAAATCAAAATGCAAAATGAAGTTACATTAAAATGCAAATTCCAAATTACTGAAGCTGGGAGGTTACCAACTACCAATCCTCCACAGGTGATAGTGTGCATACAGCCACACTATTTCTTTTCTTCAACTTCAAAACTAGCATGCCTGTGGACAATTGCAACTATGATTTGCCTTAATATGAGTGATGGATTTACAATGAAAAAATGTCCAACATAACAAAAAAAATCATTGCACTTACCTCAAAACATATCAAGGGCTCTATACAGGTAAATACTTTTTGCTGTAACTCTAACATATCATAGAGCAATTTCCGCCAATCACTGTCAGTCAATCTTGGTTCTCTGAGTTTAATAAATCCAGAAGAATAAATGTATTAAAACCAATTGTACATTACAGTTTATATCTTACTACTTCAATTACTACTGTATATTGTATATAGATACTATAGTAAAACTATTTTTCAAATACAATTTTTAAAAATATATACTATAGCATTGGAAAATAATGAAAAATTCATGAAGTACCTTCTCGCAGCTGCTCTAGTTAATTTTGTCAAGATTTCTCGTACTTTCTCCCTATCAGACTGTAGCTGTCTGAGCTGACAAGGAGTGACACAGACACCATAATTACTAAGGAGCTCTGCGGCTGTTAAATGGGCTTCCATCGCATCTGCTAAGTCATGTAACTTGGTCAGGTTCTCAGATGTACCTTTCCTGGTATGAGATAAAATCATTCACAAATAAAGATTTTATAGTTTAAAAAATCATTTAGTTACATAAAGAGTACTAAACTATATACTAAGGAATACAGAGAACATTAAACCTTGATTTCTGTACAGTTAATTCTCAACATCTCTAAAGAAACTCAACACAAATACCGAGAGCTCACTGCATGTCATTCCTTACTACTATATAATTCATACTTCTGCAATTACTGTAGACTATAAAAAGCATGTTTACAATTCCTGCAATTTAACAAAACTCACAAATTTCATGTTTTCACATAAACAAATCAAAGTCCCCTTCAATTGCATAGTCCATATTTTAAATCTTTCTTTTTCTTTCATCTATTACACAGTTTTAAATTTCAATAACTAAAAAGACAAAGTACAACGATTCTGTTACCCAAAGAATGTTAAATATATTTAAGTGGAATTAAACCACTGAACAGTATACCTCTTTGATCGTTTCTTTACAAAGCTTAGATCTAGGTAGTAGGTTGGCCAGGGCACCAGCCGCCCATTGAGATACTACCACTAGAGAGTTGTGGGGTCCTTTGACTGGCCAGACAGTACTACATTGGATCTTTCTCTCTGGTTGTGGTTCTTTCCCTTTGCCTACACAGACACCGAATAGTCTGGCCTATTCTTTTTTACAGATTCTCTTCTGTCCTCATACACCTGACAACACTGAGATTACCAAACAATTCTTCTTCTCCCAAAGGGTTAACTACTGCACTTTAGTTGTTCAGTGGTTACTTTCCTCTTGGTAAGGGTACAAGAGACTCTTTAGCTATGGTAAGCAGCTCTTCTAGGAGAAGGATACTCCAAAATCAAACCATTGTTCTCTAGTCTTGGGTAGTGACATAGCCTCTGTACCATGGTCTTCCACTATCTTGGGTTAGAGTTCTCTTGCTTGAGGGTACACTCAGGCACACTGTTCTATCTAGTTTCTCTTCCTCTTGTTTTGCCATATAGGAAATATTTATTTCAATGTTTTTCCTGTTTTTAAAATATTTTATTTTTCCTTGTTTCCTTTCCTCACTGGGCTATTTTCCCTGTTGGGGCCCCTGGGCTTATAACATCCTGCTTTTCCAACTAGGGCTTTAATAATAATAATAATAATAATAATAATAATAATAATAATAACTCCATGTCATCTTCGTATTTTAACAGTGTTTGTACCCTCTGACTTTTCTGCTACCATTATAAACAACGCAAGAATCGATCCATCATCCAAACAGGAGAGGTAGTTCCCCAAGCCCAATATAATTTTTTTTGGGGGGTTTTAATGTGCTGTGTAATCCATAAGGACTTTCCTATTAAAGGCTAGAAGAGACCAATATGACAAAATCCCAAAGAAATATTGTCTTACCTATTCCAGACCCAATCAAGTGTGTAAGGGAGATGCACAAGTTCAAGCCCTATTGAACTTGTCACATGACCTCCAATGCAGAAGTTTCTGACAGTCGATGGCATGCCACCGAGAACATACATCAACACTGAAGACAATACTACCAGGCCACTTGTTTAATCCCAGCCACCACTTTCCTTTTCATCATAATTACGTCTTTTCTACACTCTCGCATTTGACAATCTTTTATGGCTCCATCAACTTTGAAGGTAAGTGCAGTTGTCTCTTTAACCTTAGGTGGCGTGGAATTTTATAGAATTTGTCTTGAACTTGACACAGGCCCACTTCTCCATATTAGAGATGAATAATTGACAAAGTGAATAGCCCACATACATATAGTCATTATTCTGGTGGCGACACATTATTTGCGGCAAGCAAAGAAAAGGATACTACATGCAGCAGGCAAGGACTCGTTGAGGGGCACTTCATCACACTGCTCCTATGCAAGTGTAATTGCCAAGGAGGAGGGCATTTCAAATGAAGACCTCTTGATCCTAGCAGTTTCTCATTTGATGGGGCACTGTCAATACCTAGGGAATGCCATAACTTACTCAGGTCCAGATCCTTGCTAGAGTTATATGTCAATACAGCAAAGGAAATACTTTGCAAGTAAGTGAGGCAAGGGTATTACCTTTCCTGGGAGAAGGTAATACTGCTGTATCTTTCAAAGAACTCTCAGTATAGTTGTTTGCATCTTCGTACCCGTTTATAAGTCTGTTTAGCTAGGATTGTTGACTATGACATTCGCCAGTAAATGCAAATTAGTCACTTTGTATATATTTAATTCTATATGCCAGATAATAGGATTTCTCTAATTATTTTTCTCCTTGAGCTGCAAGAATTCTTGTATTTATATAATTCCATAGAATTTCTTTCCACACTTACAGTTACCCCTCCTCTTCTGTTTTCTATTTTAACCAGGTTCTATTAACTATATTTTACACGTTCAATTTCTCTTAATAACTTTGTTTCCTTGTGACCCTTCCTTTTATCATATCCTTAACATGCTGTATGTATGCACATATTGATTCACCTTTCATCACCTCACTTATCTTCACATTTTATTTTGGTATCCTGGGCTCTCTCTCTCTTTTTATTGAATCAACTTATCAGTGATCTTGATGAGTATGCCTGATTGTGTTCCATGCTGATTGTTTGTTTAGCATTTGATGCTTAACTTTACTTGTCCTGTACTTAATAACTCACTAATTTACGTACATAATTAATTTCAGCCGTTATTTGCAGCTCCGTAACTATTTATAGATCTGTTTAGCTGTGACATACGTATGTAAATGCCACAGCACTTTCTGTATGAGGGTATTTAATTTTGTATGCCAGACCATAGGATTTCACAGTAATTACTTCTCCCCCAGAGCTGCAAGAATTCTCCCTGCATTCATATAAGTATCATTCTACATACCAGCATCATTGGAGAATTAAAAGAGCATTTTAAAAACCTTTGGATTGCCAATTCAACAATTTTCACGCCAACATCCATTCCTATGTACGATGATCAATGTGAGCGGCCTTCATCAGCTCACCTGAAATCAAGGAATTTAAGAATCTACCCACAGGATCATGATGGTCCTTTAAGAGCTGTCCTACTCTACCCACAATGAAGGGCAGACATGTGGCTTTTATTCATCGCCCTCTTTCACCTTTAACAGCAAGACCCAATGTATAGTTTCAAACTTACTTGAGTTATGGGACTCCTGGGACTCCTGTTATATTCCATCAATTGTGGAACTCTATAAAGGACTGCAACCACTCAACTCGAGTAATGCCATATCTGAAGTTTAATAATGCTCACTGCAAGCAACTATGTGATCAAGGCTGTGAACACATGGTGAAACCAAACATTTTTCACGACCTGATCATCTTTTAACATGACCCCATTTGTACTTTGAACCTTGGAAATACTGCATTGGATAATGCGAGGGTACACAATCATTTTGGTGCAAACCTGACCATCCCAGTGTTATGTAACCTACATGATCATGCATATCTAGTTAGGAAAATCCTGTATCTATTTTGCCTGGATTAAGTTATTTGTGGTGAATCAGAGGTTGTATATATTTGTATTTTTCATGTTTTTCACCCTTCTTCAACTCTTGCTTGTGAAGAACAAGTGTTCATGTTATTTGATTAAACCATTGCATTCTTGTTTCAATCATTGCATTATTTGAATTTTTTTATATGCTTAGAGTATAGGTTAGCTATTACTTCCAATTTTCATTTACGTAGTTTTGTGTATTTATGTCTCGTAAAATTATTTTAATCTTGTAATATTGTTTAGAGAAATAAGAGTGATTCAGTATCTCCCATATTCAACTCACACCATGGTTTTATATGCTTTTAAAGTGTTCATGCAATACAAGCCTAAAGTGCTTGCTTTGATTCTAATTATTTTCATTATACAAGACAGTCTCTCGTTTTAATTTTGTTTGTGTGAGGTCAAATATATATAAGAAAATGAAACTTAAGACCTTGTGATTTTAAAAATAAAGATCTGACTGAGGCAAGTTTTATATTACATCAAAGTTAAGCTATTAGTATCTGTCTCCCTTATTTTAATGTTCTAGAGTATCACCTCCCGGTGGTCATTAGAACCTGCTTACCATAACATATTTTGTGTCGCTGTCCTTTTCCATGTAATTTGTTCAAAGCACACTTAATTGGAATTTGCTATAACATGCCCTGGAGTAACATCTGAACATCAAGGTCATGTCAGTTTTGACAGGCATGATATATAAAATTCTTTGGATTTTAATGTGTGTACCTTTTTCAAACTATGTTCATTACAGTTCTCAGGCATGTGGTGTGGGAGTATTAGCCCTTCATCCTCCAAGCTCAGGTCCTGAAATCAGAGAGGGGAGGCTTTCCCGGATTACTTTATTTCCCATACCTTCCCCTTACGAATTCCTCTGCAAGATCACAAGGCTTTGAACTTGACAACATGAAGAAGGAACTAAATAGTTTCTTTGACATCAACTTGGCGGTTGCCAAATCAGATTTCAATGAATCCCTCTTAGACTGTTACTTCCTCTTCTTTGAGAACTACACCCACCGAAGAGGAGGGCACTCCCTACACTCGTCAAAGGGAGAAGTCTGTGAGCATTCATGCCCTCTGCAAGAATACCAGAATTGATGGGGATCGAATTTGGTTTATTCATATGCTGGTCACTCTTACCAGGCCAAAGCCATATGGGTGACAGTGGAGTCAAGTCAAAATGAGGGTTGCTCCACCTGTCTGGTGGGTGGGGCTTGCAGGCCACATGACAAGCCACTAAGTTTACTTAGTTAAAAATTTAAACAGCCGATGGATTATATTGTGCGTAGAAACAAACTGTGTTGTGAATATTGAGGACCATGGGATGAGGGTTGGATCAACAAGACTTACTACCCACCAAGCTCATATTTCCTGGGTTGGTGATATGACAGGCAATCCCAAAAGAAAAAGGTACTGTATGTATATAATTTTTCATTAAAAATTGAAAGCTCGCACTTCTTAAGATATAAGCAGTGTGACCATGAGATAAGATTCCTTATAATACTGTACAGTATACATTTTACATATATCAGCACTTACCCAGATTCTCTAACAGGAAGACATTCGAAGATGGCAAAAGCCCTCATAAGCTGGTTTTCTTTTTCACAAGTATAAACACATTCTAAGGCAATAGTCATCATTTCTTCAGGAGACGATATAATCGGCGCTTGTTGATCGGGTCGTGAATGCTGGAGTTGGAAAAAAAAAAGAAATTGGAATATGTTTATATAACCCATTCAACATCAAGTATACAATTCAATAATAAAAATACTGTAATATTCCACAAACAAAGTGGCTCCTCAGTTCATTAAGACTTCAATTCATTATAACTTTTTATCAATCAGAAAGGCTTTTATGCATTTTTGGCTATGCTACATTCTTGGAAGTGTTCCCCTTTGTGCATGAATCCTTTGCACTAAATTCTTGAGAAAACAGATTAGCTTACAATAAAAACAATCTTACAGTTTGTGAAATTAGTCTTGGCTGTGATATACAGTATCTTGAACTTTCAAGTGCAGTCTTATAAATGACACAAGGGGTGCGAAGCAAAATATATACTACACACTACAGTACTGAATGAGGAGAGCTCAGGTGGAACCTTTTGGGAGGAAGATCAAGAGGGAGGTAGAGAATTAGATGATATGGAGAAGAGGACACCTTTGATAGAATGCAATGGAGAAGACGCATCAGAGAACCGACTCCTTAATGTAGGGATAACGGTGGGAAAGAAAAAAGACATTACTCAAGTTTATCTGCTTACAACTGATTGCGCCCAAGACTCCTTTCTTCTATTTCCCTTTGTTTCATCTATATGGTTATCATAATTAAGGGTGCTCTAGTATTAAATGCGATTATTTTATAAGCCTATACTAAAAACTTTTTTAACTAAAGATTCAAAGAATTTACATATCCTAATAAGAAAACAGTGTGTTTTTGTAACACAAAACTAGTTTTTCACACAAACTCAATCTCATATCTAGCCACACACATTGTCTTTGAATGTCCCAAAACTCAACCCTCCTTTGTCTAAAAAATAGGATAGTCTTAGGACACCTACCATCTAGGATTTTCAAGTACAGTACCTCATTATCAATTACATAGTTTGAAAATTAGGCTGTGAGAATTTCAGGACTGGGAGAAGAAAGCTCACATGAACAATGGATCTATTTGGCAAATAAGTTTTGTCCCATAAAAATTCAGCTTACTTCATCATAACCTCATAAATCACTTTCCCTTATCCCCAATTACTGTGGTAGTGCAAAGTCGCTGAATATTCAGAGAACATACATGTAAAATCCCTACAGGCACTTGGCACTTCGAGACCATTATCAGTCGCCGACAAAGGCTCTAAAAAGCACTAAAGGTTAAGGCAAGCAAAACTTTTAAGTGTAAAACAGGGGACCTTTACTTGACAAGTGTTTTCAGTATGGACCATGAACATATTTCAAGGAGATATCAGTTAGTAGCACCAGATATATAAATCTCAGGGAAGTCACTATTAATAAATTAAAGGTTTCAGTCCTGAAAAAAGTCAGTTTTTACCCAAAGACAAATCTTGACACACCATAAATATAGTCTTAAATGATAACAATCCATCCCTTGCCATAAGACAAATATTTTTACAATTGAAGAAAAGACAGACGTAATGTGCTTCTCAGGTAAATTTGTCGTCGAGAATCACGTAAACTTGCAACCCAGCAGGAGATTGAGGACAAGGCAGCCCCCTAGTTCTGAATCTTTCAAAGAACAAAGTCATCTACTATCTTCAACGGCCAGTACTTGGGAACAGACCTCAAATCCTTCCGCCTTGCTTGTTGTTGGGTGAAGGGTATCTCCCAAGGGAGTGTAATACGACTGTCTCCTCTGTCTTAAGCACCTTGACCAGGATAACCCCGAGTTATTCCCTAAAGGAATCAGGCTTGCTATAGCCTACCTTCACGTTGAGATGTTGCCGATACCTAGACACGTGAACAGCACTGGGCCCCTCAAAGGAACCACAGGGGCTGGAGGAAGAACTGGAGCACACAAGGTAGCCGTTGTGCTGCTACGCCTTTGATCTGAGGGAACACAAGTGCTCCCTGGAGACCCCAACATCGTTGTAGGAATATTAAAGAATTCACATGGTCTATCTGGTGATTGTACTTTCATGGGACCAGTTGTAGCCTGCAAAATAGCTTTCATGAGCTCTTGAAACCAAGAAGAGTTTCTCAAAAACAAGAGAGCAGCCATTTTTGACTTGTGTTCCTGGCTGAGGATAGCGTTCTGAATTATTGAAAGACCACCCTTCCCCTAGGGAACATAAGGATGATCATCCACAAGGCACCGTGGCGGAGCATGCTGAAGGGGGAATAAACTAATCACTTACAAAATCAGAGATGTTCCCAAACGAGTCGCGCTGAATTGAGCGAGCTGGAGTGAACACATCTGCAACTGTATTGTGTACAAGCCTGGGCTACGCACTGGCGCACTAACATTCATGAGAGCTCTCTTAGAGTTCACTGACAACATTGTACTTAGCGCTCGTCCAGGCAAGAATGAGCCCTCGCAGATGGTGGTGCACAAGGTAAGGCTACTTTGGTAGGGAACGTTTGTAAATGTTGCAAGCACTCGTACAAGGTGTGAGCCCAGAGGGCTGCACACTTGCAAGACTTGCAGATAATGGTAATGCCCAGGGGATACGGTGGAAAGCGCCTCTATCCCCAGGAAGCCTTAAGACAATGATCACCAAAAGGCTTCAAGGAGCCTAGCTCCGGATAGTTAGTGCGAGGTGATAACAAATCACGCACCCACTTACGAGCAACTTAAGGGGTGGATCACTCGAACGAGGACGACCTCGCGCAGCAGAAAGAGTATCCACCAGAGGACTCCGAAGGGACAGCAGGCTCTTAAGGTTGAGGTTCCAAGGAATCTCAAGCTGGGCGAACCCAGCGTGCTGAGCAGCCTCAGCTCGCACACTCACCCGGGGAGGTGAGTGCACTAGACTGGAATCCCAATGAGAATTAACCTGCAGAACCTCAGGTGGAAGAGAAACTGAGGAAGACGTCTCTGCCTCCGGAAGAAGCTGAACGGGAAGAGGCTGGTGGGAGATCACTAACCGTGGGAGAAATAAGTCGGGATTTTTTATACCTCGGAGATGACCCCAAAGGCAGTGAATCCCTTTTAGATTTCTTCCTACACCTATTGTACTGTTCTCATAAGGAGTATGGCCACTCCAGACACATGTTTTTTGTATGGGTGTTCAAATTTAAGGCAATTACAGTTTACCACATATTGAAAGAGAATAAAATATCCCATCCACTTCACAGAATTAAGCCACAATACTTTCTACAAGGAGTATATATGGCCTAGCAACAATTCTGTTACGAAGAGTATACAGTACCTGATAACAGCCAGGCAATGAAGTTTGAATGATTTTTTTCATCAGCAGGAAATGAGAAATCCCGGTAAATGCACATTTTACTGGTAATTATTCATAGAACTTTTTCTTATAAGTATGCATACTTTAGAGGTAATTATTCATAAAACTATTCTTATAAGTACTATACTTTAAATAGTGAAGTGTTTATATAATTTCAATTTCAGAATTAAAACTTAATTAAAACAATCCATATACTTAACAAAACATGATGAAGTTCTCACCTGTAAAATCTTCAAAGGAAGTCCAAGATCATCTTTTGCAGTAGTTACAATATAGTCGTGTAACAGCTTCTTCGCACTTCCAGGTTTCCACTTATCACATCGAGTAAGAAATGGGATGAGCCACCTGCGAATGTTCTGGATGTATGTTTCTGGCGTGCTCTGTTTAGTAAGAGAAAGGGCAATCATACATCACAAGCTAGTCCCAATGCAAAATAAATATACTTATATCATACCCCCTGTTGTAAAAACAAAATTAGTACAATCGAGCTTCTATATTATTAACCCTTTTACCCCCAGGCTATTTGGAAATTTCCAACCCTTAACCCCCAGGGTGTTATTTTTTCCCCAGCACATTTTGCAGTATATTTTTTTTAAATTGCTCTAACAGCCTTAATTTTTGTCATAGAGAGGTCAGGTTGGTCTCATTCTCTTGTAAAATGCCTGAATTTTCTCAAAAAAATATAAAAAATATGAAAAAAAAAATATTTATAGCATTTTTTTGCAAGGACGTACCGGTACGTCAATGGAGGTAAAGGGATGGCTTTTGTGAAACGTACCAGTACGTCCTTTGGGGGTTAAAGGGTTAAAAAAGCTAACTACATAAATCATATCCACTCTACTGAAGGAAAAATATAATGTAATACAGTAACTACTGTATTACTTCAAATATAATACAGAACAGTAACTATAATATCAAATCTATTTTCTTACAAACATCAAAGCCAGATATTAAATCATTTGAAACCTAGGTATTTTCTGTGTAACTTATATCAAGTGGTGGACTTAATAAAAGACCCCTTTCATATCATCATGAATCCAATTGACTTTGGCTCAATTAAAAACAAGTGTCTTTGTTTGCAAGATTATTTTCTTTTCCTGTTGCATTCAGTGTATATTAAAATGCCTTTTCATCAGGGATGTTTATAAAATAAATAAATGGTTGCTTAATCAAAACACCATTTTAAATCCAATTACAAAACTCAGGTGATCATTTAAAACAATCTTAAAGATTCCCCTTAACCCTTTTACCCCCAGGCTATTTGGAAATTTCCAACCCTTATCCCCCAGGGGGTTATTTTTTTCCCAGCACATTTTGCAGTATATATATTTTTTTTAATTGCTCTAACAGCCTTAATTTTTGTCATAGAGAGGTCAGGTAGGTCTCATTCTCTTGGAAAATGCCTGAATTTTCTCAAAAAATTATAAAAAATATGAAAATTTTTATAGCATTTTTTTGCAAGGACGTACTGGTACGTCCATGGGGGTAAAGGGATGGCTTTTGTGAAACGTACCAGTACGTTCTTTGGGGGTAAAAGGGTTAACAAAGGTACTGCATTATAAACTAATTATACACTCCATTCAACCATTCTTTTTTAACAATATATATGAATTGACATAGAACTTTGTTCTGGAATCCCAACGTACCGTTGACATCAGCTGCACAATCTTCTGAGAATCATCAAGACTAGTGAAGGTGTCAAGAGTCATGGAGTAAAGGCCTGCTTCATACACCAACACTTCTAAAGTATCTAGAGTATCATGAAGCTCCTCAAGATTCTGAAAAAATACAAAGTATACAGTATTGTAAAACCTTTACATATTTCAATTTAAATATGAAGGCAATAAAGAGTTCTCTTTTTCTCAATAAAGAGCTCTCTTTTTCTCAATAAAGAGTTCTCTTTTTCTCAATAGAGTTCTCTTTTTCTCAATAAAGAGTTCTCTTTTTCTCAATAAAGAGTTCTCTTTTTCTCAATAAAGAGTTCTCTTTTTCTCAACCATATCAAGATTATGAATAGAATACATTAATAAAATCCTCCGAGTTAATGCCTACATAAACAGATGGCAACTTATAAATGTAAAAAATATTGTAATTCCTGCATTAAAAAAGGAGCATGTCTAATGTATGAAAACCTACAAAAATAAAATGGCAACCTATGGCATGATGTAAAACACTTCAAGTTAAATGCTAAATATAAAATGATTAACATTGGCATAACGTAAAAACCCACATAATATTTCTTAAAAAAGGCAACCGATGATCTGGTGGACACACCAAGTTAATTCCTTAACTAAAAATGGCAATCAATGGCAAAGAGTAAGAACTCATAGTCAATGCTTGAAGTTAGAAAATATCTTTGAAATAATAAAAAGTAATCTCTGGCATGGTATGGAAAGGCAACTTCTCGAGTTGTTTAAAAACTAGTGCATTTGCTAAAATAAGCAGCCTTTACAGTTTAGTAAATGAAAGCCTTCAAATTAATCCCTGCTTAAAAACACCAACTTTAAGAGAGGCACATAAGCCATCAAGTCAAAGCATAAACCACATAAAAGATGGCAAATTCTGGCAATGCTTAAAACCTTCAAGATAATAAATTTTAAAAATGATCGTTTCTGGCACGACATGCAAGACTATATGTTAATGCCTAAATAATTACAAATATCAAACATACACCATAATAGTGTATGCGACCCGTCAAAAAATGATGGCTAAATATTTATGTAGATATGCACACACTTGCATCCCACTCTCACCAGGGTATGACCACTTCCTCTCCCCAACCCAAGGGACGGGGTGAGCTGAAAGTGACCGATATTTGTTAACATATTTATGTATATAGCCATACACTTGCTCTTTATTATATAGATGACCTACTTTAACCCTTTTACCCCCAGGCTATTTGGAAATTTCCAACCCTTAACCCCAAGGGGTTATTTTTTTCCTAGCACATTTTGCAGTATATTTTTTTTAAATTGCTCTAACAGCCTTAATGCTATTTTTATAGCATTTTTTTGCAAGGACGTACCAGTACGTCCATGGGGGTAAAGGGATGGCTTTTGTGAAACGTACCAGTACATCCTTTGGGGGTAAAATGTTACTGTCTATACCTCACTACCCCAGTGAAAGTTACTTCTAGTCAAAAGTAGAAAACATTATGTAAAAAATACATATGAATCCTTATAGTCTAAGAGCAACTTATTAGGATGATCTTTACAGTATATGGATGTGTTATCACAGGTACGTTTCCAAAGGTCACTATAGCTATTGCTCAAGCTACAAGTCAAATAGGCTGTTATTAGCGAGGGATCTTCATGACCTATGTCCTGCCTGTAAAGGAAACCAATACAACTGAGTGGACATTTTGGAAGGATTTAATATTCTAACTGATGCTAGGACATTAAAGAAAGAACAAGAGAATCTTGACACAGAAAGAGGGAGTTTAGCGCAAGTAATTTAGAACAGAGCTCTGATGAGTTGCTTTCTCCCTGTCTCGATGCATTAATTTCATGTCAGAGGTAGTCCAGGTAATGGAGATTGAGAGATACATGTAGTATGCTTTCTAGTCCCATTAAATTGAGATCAGAATGTAAATAAGAAATTCATCCTATGAGAACCAAGATGTCTTTATTCCTGCACAGATGCAGGCTAAAATGTCTAAACTTATGAAGTTGAATTCACCTTCACATTCTCATGCTGAATCAATAGTCAACCAAAATTTCTTATACTGCGGTAGAGGTTCCCAAGTCCTTCAGATGGAGATATTTTAGGTGTAAATTCTAGTTTCTGGAAGCGTCATTAAGTATACTGTGGCAATACCACATTGGGTCCAGATCGTACCAGAAAACTTGCTCTAAAAGCTTTTACGGCATGACCAAAATGGGCACTTTAAAGGAAACCAATCAGGATGCAGGATATCAAAAACTCCTTATATGGCGGTGTCATAATTAGTTCCACTCAAGTACAAGTATGTAAGCTGAGAGGAAAGAGATATGAACAAGATAGGAAAAAAAAAGAAGAAAACCAATCCTCCATCGAGATATTTTGTTAACACTATTTTCCAACCCCTTCCCTCTGATCTTCAATACCTTGAATTAATCTATGCCATTGAAAGCTAAAGGAGCAGCAACATTAATTTTCTTTGTAATCGAGTTTGTAAATAAACATGTGCTATTTTGTATGTAAGTTTTTTATATCAATTTTACAGATTTCAAATGCGGTTGTCGAACCGTTTTTGTTAGATTGAAAGAACCTGTAATGATTCTGAGATTGTAATAAGCACAACACCAACAAAACTTGGCTGGTTAAGTTTGTATTAGAATACACTGTCATGTCGTATTTGTCATTATCCCGGTTATAAACAACTAACTAGTCAAGCCTTCTCTGGATTTCCCCCTGAACTAAACATCTGTTTCATTAGCACAGTAACTTTTAAATATACTTTCCTTATGAGGAATAGTTGGACAATCACACTCCTCACAACAATTCTAATCACAGTACTTTTCATATAAAATAATTACTAACAAATCCAGAGGAAGGCAATTCAGAATGCAATAAAACTTATCACAATTTGGAAAAGGGGTACGTCGAGCTGTGAAGCTAGCGACTGAGAAACCGAAATAACAGGCCCTGGTGCTTTGCTTCTTGCCATTAACTGCTAGCATGTTTCATAACTTTACAAGATTTAAAAGAGGCATAGTTTCTATTTAAAGGAAAGACAATAGGACGTATTTTTGGGGGGGGTTAAGCATTGATATCCCAAGCTTCTAGAGAAGAAGCAATATGAACATTAGGCAAGTACAAAAATAAAAAAAAAAAGATTACTAAAATTCCATTTCTCATTCTGTAAATGTGGAATCAGATAATAGTCCACGACTCGCATTTACTCACCTCAAGTATTATTAGAACTTCCTCAAATTTTACAGACACGTATACTGTACAGTTAAATAGAATAAAACCTAAGGCAGATTTATCATTGACAAAGCTAAAATATTTGCCATTACTAAAATGATAAATTATGCAAAATATCTGAACAAAAATTTAATACAATAAATTTTGAATCCCTTCTTGCTACATGACAAAAGAAATGCAGTACATAAATATTCTCACCTCAACATTTCTTTCCCGACCAAGCTTAAGCAAATCTAATGCAGCATCTACAAAATGACTAAATTTCTCGATCTCCCGAGCTCGCTCTTGGTACCATAGGCTAATTGTTTCTGCAGTGACATTTAAGCCTTGGAACTTTCTTAACTCAGGATTTTCTTTGTACAAAAACTCGGCAGGGTCCTCTGTATCTTCTTTTACCGCTTCCCTATTGGAGAAAAAGGGTCTAGTTCAGCACAAATTTATTAATACAAATATTTTACACAACTTTCAAAAAGCAGTTCCTATACCCTGAAAAATATCTTGCTTATCTGATAGGTTCATGCTCATATCAAGACCAGTTAGGCATGAAATAGGTATCTTTCAAATAGGAGCAGCTAAAATAATTTTTCCCAATAAAGATGCTCTTCACCTACAGGAGTCTTAACTTGGTAAGTCATCACACATTAATTCAACAATAGATAAACTCAAGCAACACAATGCATGCAACCACGGGTTTGGTAGAAGGATACCACCCGGCTAGTTAAATGTCAACGTTTACTCTAAATATCTCAAGATTTCTGATTTTCCATCACTCCTAGTCTTGCCCCTTCAGTGAAGTATTGACTTTATATGGAGGTTTAAGGAAATAAGAGTGCTTCACTATACAAACACAGTGTCACTTTTTAGAATAGAAACTAAGAGATCGGCACTCCCTATTTGTGGTTGATCAACAAGTGAAATTCCACTTATTTTTTTCATAACTACATCATAGTTATGAAAAAATATAAGCAAAATTTCACTGGCATGGAGTGTGCGAGTTGCATAGAAAAATTTAAAGCAAGCAGTGTTCATAATCGGCCAGCAGGACTGCACAACAATTGAAAGGTATCAAAGTGAAAAAGGTAGATCAATTTAAATATTTAGGATCATCTATAAAAAGTGATGGGGGGTGTGATGGGGGAGGTGTAGAGGAGGATTCAAGCTGAGTGGAATGGCTCTAACAGTATGGTTTGGAGACTGTATTGAAGCAAGAAGCAGAGATGGAAGTTGCAGAAACTAAAATATTGAGGTTCTCCCTGTGAGTAATGAGGAAGGATAAGTAAGAAATAAACTAGAGGAACTGCACATGTCTATCTGTTTAGAAAAAAAGGGAAAGCAAGACTAAAGGTGGCTTGGGCAAGTGAAGAGAAGGGAGGAAGAGTATGTCGGGAAGAGAAAACTAAGCATGAACCCACCAGGTAAGAGGAGGAGAGGAAAGCCTAAGAGGAAATATATCAGGTGTGGTGTAAGACAAAAGAATATCAGCAAGTCTGAAAGGGAAGGCCTATAAGGTAGTGGCAAGAACAGTTATGCTGTATGGTTTGGAGACTGTATTGAAGCAAGAAGCAGAGATGTAAGTTGCAGAAACTTAAAATATTGAGGTTCTCCCTGTGAGTAATGAGGAAGGATAAGTAAGAAATAAACTAGAGGAACTGCACATGTCTATCTGTTTAGAAAAAAAGGGAAAGCAAGACTAAAGGTGGTTTGGGCAAGTGAAGAGAAGGGAGGAAGAGTATGTCGGGAAGAGAAAACTAAGCATGAACCCACCAGGTAAGAGGAGGAGAGGAAAGCCTAAGAGGAAATATATCAGGTGTGGTGTAAGACAAAAGAATATCAGCAAGTCTGAAAGGGAAGGCCTATAAGGTAGTGGCAAGAACAGTTATGCTGTATGGTTTGGAGACTGTATTGAAGCAAGAAGCAGAGATGGAAGTTGCAGAAACTAAAATATTGAGGTTCTCCCTGTGAGTAATGAGGAAGGATAAGTAAGAAATAAACTAGAGGAACTGCACATGTCTATCTGTTTAGAAAAAAAGGGAAAGCAAGACTAAAGGTGGTTTGGGCAAGTGAAGAGAAGGGAGGAAGAGTATGTCGGGAAGAGAAAACTAAGCATGAACCCACCAGGTAAGAGGAGGAGAGGAAAGCCTAAGAGGAAATATATCAGGTGTGGTGTAAGACAAAAGAATATCAGCAAGTCTGAAAGGGAAGGCCTATAAGGTAGTGGCAAGAACAGTTATGCTGTATGGTTTGGAGACTGTATTGAAGCAAGAAGCAGAGATGGAAGTTGCAGAAACTAAAATATTGAGGTTCTCCCTGTGAGTAATGAGGAAGGATAAGTAAGAAATAAATTAGAGGAACTGCACATGTCTATCTGTTTAGAAAAAAGGGGAAGCAAGACTAAAGGTGGTTTGGGCAAGTGAAGAGAAGGGAGGAAGAGTATGTCGGGAAGAGAAAACTAAGCATGAACCCACCAGGTAAGAGGAGGAGAGGAAAGCCTAAAAGGAAATTTAAAGATCCACTGAGAGAAGATGTGAGAGCAGTTGACATGACAAAAGTAGGAATCAGTGGATAGTAGATGGGGTTAGATGATCCACCACGACCCCTGAATGGAAGAAGTCGTAAGAAATAGTAGTAGTCATGAGTGTGTTATAAACATGAATGTCTCCCTGGTAGAGATTTTCACCAATTCAGGAGTAGCAGAATGCTTCTCTTGCACTATGTGGATGGCAGTATAGCAAGAGCCATCTGCTAAGTACAGTAATACCTTGGGTTACAATTAACTCGAATTGAGCAAATTAGGATACTGTACGAGCTTACAAATTTCAATTGGGTTACGAGCATTGCATCAATATGATTAAAAAATTTCGCTGTACAGGCATCACTTGTGGACAAAAGCACAATAATACCTTTGTCTTGGAGCAATTATTTCTCTCCATGCGCACATTTTTTGTGCTCAAGTACTAGCACACAATTTGCAGAAAACAGTCAAGCAGTACCCAGAGACCATCAATGCAATGTGCATATGCTATTTACACAATTCCCCCCCCCCCCATAGCTCGGAAGAGTTTCCTGATCGCTGATTGGTTGGACAAGATAATTCTAACCAATCAGCGATCAGGAAACTTTTCCGAGCTAAAAGGGCACCGCTGCGAGTCGGTGCAAATCTGCCACGCTAAAAGAAATGGACTGTAGTAATATGGTCTTCCCGTAATTATTCACTTACTTGAAACTAAAAAAACCAGCAAGCAGCTCTCTGCTAGTAAAGGCAGAAAAATTAGAGCTATAGAGCAATTAAATAACAGTTATAAAAACTATTTAGAGAAATCAGGAAAATAAAGAGCTTAGTGCTGGTGAACAAGTAGTAAACTAAAAGATAAGGTTTCACTGATACTTTTGTTATTCTCAATATTATCACCCGTTCAATAAAAAATCAAATATAAATAAAAACTAATCAAATTTGGAAACAACACAGTAATACTCAACTGTTCAGCAAGTCTAAAAAGTCTCTGGGAACTTCACCAATTAGTAGAAACACAGAACTCGTTTAACCTTTGTGGGCCTAACAACCTATATGTGTATTTGACAAATCTACTTGGATTTGCCCGATCTTCATCTTTTTTTCTTTTAAAAAACTATAGAATCTTGGATTTCAGGTTATAGGCTATGTGAAAGTAACAAGTAATGAAATTAATTTATCATTACTTTTAAAATGTGTTAACAACATTAATTAAGGTATCAAAAATTATTTGGCAACCTGTCACAAATAACCACTGGCCATAATTACCTTTTGTTTAATTTCTTTTAAGTGCTAATATGCCTTACTGTATAGAAAATAAGAAATAAAAATTATACATTTCCCACAGAACTTGTCTTTTTCACTACCATTCATACTATCTTAACCCTTTTACCCCCAGGGGATTTGGAACTTTCCAACCCTTAACCCCCAGGGGTTATTTTTTTTCAAGCACATTTTTCAGTAGGTTTTTTTTAAATTGCTCTAACAGCCTTAATTTTCGTCATAGAGGGGTCAGGTTGGTCTCATTCTCTTGGAAAATGCCTGAAGTTTCTCAAAAATTTATCTAAAATATGCAAAAGAAAATGTAAATAGCAATTTTTTGCAAGGACGTACCGGTACGTCCATGGGGGTAAAGGGATGAGTTTTGTGAAACGTACCGGTACGTCCATGGGGGTAAAGGGATGAGTTTTGTGAAACGTACCGGTACGTCCATGGGGGTAAAGGAATGAGTTTTGTGAAACGTACCGGTACGTCCATGGGGGTAAAGGGATGAGTTTTGTGAAACGTACCGGTACGTCCATGGGGGTAAAGGGATGAGTTTTGTGAAACGTACCGGTACGTCCATGGGGGTAAAGGGATGAGTTTTGTGAAACGTACCGGTACGTCCATGGGGGTAAAGGGATGAGTTTTGTGAAACGTACCGGTACGTCCATGGGGGTAAAGGGATGAGTTTTGTGAAACGTACCAGTACGTCCTTTGGGGGTAAAAGGGTTAATTAGTCCTTTGTAATATTTAAAGACTTATCTTACAGTATTTAAATTTATGAATAATTAAACATTAATATACAGTACCTGCATTCTGGCTCTTCACACCAGTCATCATCACGGAGTTGCTCTTGTTCCCAACAAAAGACTTCACTACCTTCGCATTCTGGCAGCAAAGACCTTAAAAATAAGAAAATTCTATTAAATCAAGAATGAAAAGTGTACAACAAATGAATGATTGAATAAAAATGATGAAATAATGAAAGGATTTACTCTATTTAATCATTTGTTTATTTAGTATAACTACATTTTCACATAGCACTAATAAATCCTGTAAGATGGTATGGTATGTAGTGTAATTAATAGTGTCCCCTTAAGACCATCTAACTTTACAGGTAGTGTCCCTAATTAGCTATGAGAGTACAATTCAAATTTATCTTGAGCTTCAAGATATGAGGAGGAAACCTTTATAAAAAAAAAAAAAAAAAAGATAAAAATTATATATATATATATATATAATATATATATATATATATATATATATATATAATTGAATGGGAAGGAATTTTAGCAGCAGCAGTTCAATATTGAACCATGTTGGCGTTCTATGGACATTACCCTATAGAGGTTGCTTGGTTTTAGATCCTAAAGTAGCTGTTGGCAATGTGATATTTTGATTTTTTATGTCCAATAATTCTATAGTTCTCTTTTTCAATATTTCAAATACCCAGTAGGAGCCCTATATTTCAAACAGTATTTTAAGTTTTCATTAATTTAGATCAGTTGAGTTAAGAACTTAATGATTTTATGCAGTTATATTTCAATTCTGACCTACCTCTTTCTTTAACTAGTATTTTACCTCCATAAGAGTGGGGGTCAAAAATATGAACATAAGGAGAGGTTCATAGAAATAAATGAAAGTTTAATAATAAAATTAGTTATTTCTATAATTCCATAATGTTTATATATATTCCCATTCTCCTCCCAACTAGCTTATGATATCAAGATGTAGAGAATACTTCATACGTCAGAACTGAATCACAAAGAACTCTTTGTGCTAATTGCAATGCATTGTCAGTGTGTTTCATTACTTTACTATGGGCAGGCATCTATAGAAAGGATAGAAAATGGGTAAATTCTTCATAAATTTTGGGAGTAAACATTGATAAACCAAGCTTCCGGTGAAGAAGCAATATGGACATCAGGTGAGCATACAAATAAATTATCAAAATTCTGTTTAATTGCTAATAATATTTTCACTGATAACAATAGTATCTAGTATCTTGACCTAAAACATACTTTTGAAAGGCTCTTGAAAGTGTCATAGGTATATCGCCTATAACAAACATTTATATAATAATCATACAATGATCAAAACACACTAAAGTTAATACTGAAGATACTCACAATATACCTCACACTGTATAAATAATTACCAGTAGGGTGAATAAAAACACTGCCTCCAAATAACTAAGATACATTGGAAATACTGGATTTAATCAAAGAAACCTCTTATTATTACATATTCTTATGTTTTATAAAAATTTTAAAAAATCTTAAATTTTTTACCTGTATTCAAATGGCCCCATAGTGGCTGGGAAATTTGATAAAATGGCTAGCTGGTGGGGTAGGGTTTCATTTCCATGATATGTAAACATGGCATCTACACCACGCCAGTCGTAACCCCGAGCAAACTCTACCGCAGCAGAAACAGCAGACTGACTTCGGAACTTGTCAAAGAAAGTTGCATCATAGTGTTCTGGTGCAATATGAGCACCTCCAAGGAGAACCTAGAAATTACATAATTGATAAATAAAGAACTTTTAAAAATGTAGTATTTCATAACAAAAAAAAACTTTTTCATAAAAATCATAATTTCATACCATATCAAGTCGAAACTTCTTTCATCTTACCTCATAGGTTGCCAAACGATCCAAATACATAAGGAGTTTCTGTCGAGCTCTTATTACTTTCTTCTGCTCACTATTTAGATTTTTAAAGTCAATCTGCAAGATAAAAGTTTTGTCACTTTGAAATCCTCTAATGTACGATGCATTTTTCAAAAGAACATTACACCATCTACTGTAGAGACATTTATAAAAAAAGGGGTATATTAATTGTTAAAACATTAGTAGTTATACACCTAAAACCATGACAGGTAACTAATGTTACAGATGGCAAAACTTCGATCATTATGTTCTTCTCAACCTACTAAGGGATGAGTATCACACTGTATAACAAAAATGGGTTTTTGACAGTATTGTATTAGCATGAATAACTTTGTAGCAGTATAAGAGACAACCAATTGTTAATCTAGAAAATAATTTGTTCATCTTCAAAACCTCACACTTATCAAAAAAATCAAATACAGTGATACCTCTGGATACGAATGTTTCTGCTTACGAAAAATTCAGGGAACGAAAAGCGATACAAATATTTTTATGCCCCAGTATACGAACAAATTTTCAGGATACGAAAAGCTTACGAGATCCCAACTCGTCGCCGAGAGTACAGTACCTTTTTTTTCAGGGTATCAACCCTTAATTTAGGTGTACAGGTAACAATACACCTTCACTGATCCAAATGCTTTACATACAGTACCGTAACTTTTATACAGTAGTAAAGAAAACGGACCGTTTTCTTAGGGCTTGGAGGGGATAACTAGGCTATAACTACATTATTGAATAATCTCATGGTGGTTTCTGGAATGGATTAGGCTGTTTTTAACGGTTGGGTTAATTATTGAATGATAGAAATAGCTGCATTGCATGTTTATTACTACAGTTTAGCGTGTTTATGAAAGAAAAGGTGTCTTTTTGTAAGGCTTGGAACGGATTAGGCTATTTACATGTAAAACGCGACTCAGGATACGAAAAAATCATACGAAACCGTATCCTGAACGGATTACTTTCGTATGCTGAGGCATCACTGTACTTAGAACATTATAACTACAAAACCAATTTTTTTTGCCAATATTTCACCTGAGTCAGTAGTTCGTGTCGTCTTTTTAGCTCCTTAGCTTCTCTTTCTTGAACCCTGACCTCATATTCAGTAGGATCGATATCCAATCCATCATCATATATCAAGTCTGAATCACAGTAGATGAACTCCCCTTTGTCTTCACCCTCACCAATTGCGATGATTGCCTGAAAAAACGATAATTTAATTGCAAACAATCCCTATCAATATGATATACGGATTTAAGTAAACAAATGAAAAGTAAACTAAAAACACAAAAAATTAATGTACAGTATATGTACGTAAATAATTTTTGCTAATCAATAAGTATCATTAATAAAGTGTAATACAGTATTACATTTATACTAAAGGATTAAAATTGTAGCAGACATATTTCTTTAATTATGTCAATAATTTTTAGCCCAACTGTAATCTTTTTGACTAGTTAGTAATGTCTTCACGAAAGCTATAAATTCACATTGATAATTAGATTTATATTGTATCACTTAATTCAATACAACATAAACACTATAAACTGTCAAAAAATATTCCTTGAATATCCCTCGATTATTACTACAGATAAAAAAGCTAAAATCCACATTACCTCAAGGTCAGTTCCACGAAGACCATACAACAATAATTCACGAGCAGCATCAATGTTTTCAGGCACCCTTTTAATGCACTCATCAAGCACCCAGGATCTTTTATGAACTTTAGCCAGGTAATCTTGTATAGAAGCTACAGTGACAGAAGTCCTTCTCCATTGTTGTTGGTAAACTTGGTCACAGTCGAGGCTACAGATAATCATAAAATTTGGAATGAATGTAGGAATTTAAGCTAAATATTTGTTCTTGGGCATATGCAGCCAGTCAGTGCTTTAAAGTGAGTATGAATATCTACACATACCGTATATAACAAAATTTTATTCATACCAGCTAAAAATCAAGTTCTATTTAAATTCGAGAAAAAAAACTATTACAACTAATGTTAGGAATCATCAATAAGTATGTACTCTACTTTACTTGTGTAAGGCATCAAGCCTTTATAAAAATGTTATTTTGATAATAAAATAAATTTTTGAATATACTTACCCAGTGATTATATAGCTGCAACTCTGTTGCCCGACAGACAACTCTACGGTAAAAACGCGCCAGCAATCGCTACACAATTGCGGGTGTGCCCAACAGCGCCATCTGTCGTCCAGATACCCAGTACTCAATGTAAACAAAGACTCAATTTTCTCCTCGTCCCACTGCGTCTCTATTGGGGAGGAAGGGAGGGTCCTTTAATTTATAATCACCGGGTAAGTATATTCAAAAATTTATTTTCTGGGCTCAATCCCTGTGCCGCGCAGTGAATTAGCCCTTCAGGCAGTGACCGAAGATAAGCCTTTGCCACAACTCCGGGAGACAGATCCTACATCTCTGCTGTTCCCATCAGATAATGAATGTTGGCTTAACATTCAATCGACATTCACTTCTGGTAAGCTATCCGCGGACTGTGCATCGACGCAATTCAGTGAACGCCTCCCAAGACTACCTGAAACCTTAATCCGACTCGAGTTCGAGTCCCGGTCTAGGTTTAGCCGGAGCCTCAACATCTCGACTATGGCGGAGATGTTTTCTCTTACTTATGACGAGGAACACTCTTTTAAAGTTATGACTAAAGCCACCCTGCAATCTTTGTTAGCAGACTGCTACGACTTCTTGGTGACCAAAAGACGTTGCCGTAAGCATGTCTTATCTGAAGCCACTATCCGCCATGAGCCAAATAAGCTCATTAAAGCCTCTGCTTGGGGTCCGGACCTTTTCCCGGAGGACATGGTCAACTCGGTATTGAGCGAAGCTGCCAGAGTGAACCAGAGCCTCAAAGTCCGTTGGGGTCTCACTCCCAAACGGAAGTTCGAACAATCGAGCATTCACTCCCGGGGCAGAAAAAGGCTACGCCCTTATAGCTCTACCCAATTCCGCCAACCTATTCAAGTAGTCCAGTCGGCCCCGGTCTCTCAGGGCATCCAACCCTCCACCTCCAAGTCTCAGCCCCAAGTGAAGTATGTCCTCGTCCCTGAAAACCAAGTGGCTTCGAACTCGTTTACCTCTCCTGTTTATAACCCGGTCTATGAGTCCCGTTTTTCCTCCCAAGGATACCAACGAGGCAGGGGCCCCGGTTCGAGGGGTTCTTTTCAGAACAGAAGCAAAGGGAGATATTTCTCCCGTGGAAAAGGGTCACGTGGTGGCCGAGGCGGTAAAACCTCCAACTACTGACGGTCTTCAGGTAGGAGGGAGACTTTATGTGTTCCGGAGTCGCTGGAAATTCAGTCCTTGGGCCTTCAGCATAATCTCCAAGGGCCTGGGGTGGAGTTGGATAGAAGGGCCTCCTCCACCGAACAGATTCCATCAACCCTCGACACCGGACCTACTTTTGTTTACCCAAGATCTTCTTCGCAAGAACGCGATCAAGGAAACGAAATATCTGAAGTTTCAAGGTCGCTTATTCAGCGTTCCGAAGAAAGACTCCGACAGCCGAAGGGTCATCCTCGATCTGTCTCGACTAAACTTGTCCATTCAATGCGACAGGTTTCACATGCTTACCGTCTCGCAGGTGCGAACCTTGCTTCCCCGTGGGGCCGTCACCACCTCCATCGATCTTACCGATGCTTACTATCACGTTCCAATAGCGAGACACTTCCGCCCATTCCTAGGATTCAGACTGGACGACAAGGCTTACACGTTCAAAGTGATGCCTTTCGGGCTCAACATCGCGCCCAGAATCTTCACGAAACTGGCGGAATCGGTCATTCAGGAACTCCGATCCCACGGAATCCAAGTCGTCGCATACCTGGACGATTGGCTAATCTGGTCAGACAACGTCGAGGATTGTCTCAAGGCAACAAACAAGGTGATCCAATATCTTCAGTTTCTGGGATTCCAGATAAACTTCGGAAAGTCTCGTCTGACTCCAAAGACCAAATTTCAGTGGCTGGGATTACGGTGGGACCTACGTTCTCACACTCTATGTCTCCCCAGGTCCAAGAGGATAGAGATTGCGAAAAATACCAAACGCTTTCTCGGGGAAAAGGTAACTTCCAGAAGGAACCAGGAGAGGATTCTAGGGTCCCTACAATTCGCTTCAGTGACAGACCTCCTTCTGAAAGCGAAATTGAAAGACATCAACCGAGTTTGGCGCTCCAGAGCGAACACCAAACGTCGGGACAAGAAGACACGCCTTCCTCCCATTCTTCGGAAGAGGCTTCTCCCATGGACAACCGCCAAGAGCCTATCAAAATCGGTTCCGTTGCAGTACCCCCCTCCAAGGATAGTCATCCACACGGATGCCTCCCTATCAGGTTGGGGAGGCTACTCCCAACACAGGAAAGTTCAGGGCCTTTGGTCTACAATGTTCCAGCAATTTCACATAAACGTCCTGGAGGCCATGGCTGTCTTACTAACCTTGAAACGTCTTTCCCCGGCCAAGAAACAACATCTGAGGATAGTCCTCGACAACGAAGTCATAGTCCGTTGTCTAAACAGAGGGGGCTCCAAGTCAGGTCCCATCAATCACGTGATGGTGGCAATCTTCTCCCTGGCGGCCTCAAACCAATGGCACCTATCCGCCGTTCATCTGGCTGGAGTTTGGAACGTTGTGGCAGACGCACTCTCCAGGACGGTACCGTTGGAGTCAGAATGGTCACTAGATCGCAAATCCTTTCAATGGATCCTCTTCCAAGTGCCGGATCTCCAGGTAGACCTCTTCGCGACGGAATCCAACCACAAGCTGAAATGTTATGTGGCCCCCAACCTGGACCCTCGGGCTTACGCCACGGATGCCATGTCTCTCGACTGGAACGCCTGGGAAAGGATTTACCTTTTCCCACCGGTGAACCTACTGATGAAAGTGCTGGACAAACTTCGAACCTTCAAAGGTCAAGTAGCCCTGGTGGCCCCCAATTGGCCCAAGAGCAATTGGTTTCCTCTTTTACTGGAGCTGAATCTCCACCCTCACCAGATTCCCAACCCGACTTTGACCCAGATAGTACAAACGTGCACTGTGTTCGCTTCCTCAAACATTCAGACCACCCTAACTTTATGGACTTCATGAAGTTTGCGGCACACAAAGGGGCTAACATAGACCCCCAGAATACTTTATTTTTAGAATCTGACAAGAGAGACTCCACTCTTCGTCAATATGACTCAGCGGTCAAAAAACTAGCTAAGTTTTTGAAAGATTCTAGTACTGACTTTATGACACTAAACCTAACGGTAACCTTTTTCAGAACCTTGTTTGAGTCGGGCTTAGCAGCCAACACTATTACTACCATCAAGTCTGCCTTGAAGAAGATTTTTCTAATCGGCTTTAATATAGATCTAACAGATTCATTGCTAGCTTCGATCCCAAGAGCCTGTGCCAGACTGAGACCATCTTCTCGTCCTAGCCCGATTTCCTGGTTTCTCAATGATGTTCTTAAACTAGCGTCAGAAACCGTCAACGATTCATGTGAGTATATCCCTCTACTCAGGAAAACTCTCTTTCTCGTGAGTTTGGCATCTGGCGCCAGGATTTCGGAATTAGCTGCCTTATCAAGGGATCCAGGCCACATAGAGTTCCTTCCGTCAGGAGAGGTCCTCCTCTCCCCAGACAAGGTCTTCTTGGCCAAAAATGAAGATCCTCAGAATAGATGGTCCTCCTGGAAAATCATCCCTCTCCTTCAGGATCCTTCCCTATGCCCGGTTACCACTCTAAAGTCCTTTCTATCAAGGACTTCCTATAAGACCTCGGGACCCTTGTTCATCAGGGAGCGGGGAGGGACTATAACTTTGAAAGGGATCAGACAACAGATCTTGTATTTTATTAAACAGGCCAATCCAGAGTCTTTTCCTCACGTCCACGACATTCGGGCGGTAGCGACCTCAATAAATTTTTTCCATCATATGAACTTTACAGATATCTCTAAATATACCGGATGGAAATCCCCCTCAGTGTTCAAGCGGCACTATCTTAAACAATTAGAGGCCCTTCAACTCGCTACCGTAGCTGCAGGGAGCGTGGTATCCCCCGGACAAATTCCTTCTAACTAATCCCTGAATCCTATCTGGGCGGCACAGGTCTCTCGCCCAGAAATAGATTTTTCCTTCGTCAAAATCCCTTTTATCATCAAAATAACATTTTTCAATATTTAACTTAGCCGGTGATTATATAGCTGATTCACACCCAGGGGGGTGGGTAGAGACCAGCAATATATGTTTACACTTTTATGAGCTAAGAGTTTTTATTTCATTTTAGAAGTTATCAAAATAACAAAAACAAAATAAATAGGTACCTGGTAAGGAAGTCGACTTGAACAATTACTCTGCCTTTTAAGTACGTCTTCCTTACGGAGCCTCGCGATCCTCTTAGGATGCTGATCGACCCCTAGGATCTGAAGTATCAAGGGTTGCAACCCATACAACAGGACCTCATCAAAACCCCTAATCTAGGCGCTCTCAAGAAATGACTTTGACCACCCGCCAAATCAACCAGGATGCGAAAGGCTTCTTAGCCTTCCGGACAACCCAAAAAACAACAATAAAAACATTTCAAGAGAAAGATTAAAAGGGTATGGAATTAGGGAATTGTAGTGGTTGAGCCCTCACCCACTACTGCACTCGCTGCTACGAATGGTCCCAGTGTGTAGCAGTTCTTGTAAAGAGACTGGACATCTTTCAAGTAAAATGACGCGAACACTGACTTGCTTCTCCAATAGGTTGCGTCCATTATACTTTGCAGAGATATATTTTGCTTAAAGGCCACGGAAGTTGTTACAGCTCTAACTTCGTGCGTCTTCACCTTAAGCAAAGTTCGGTCTTCCTCACTCAGATGTGAATGAGCTTCTCGTATTAACAATCTGATAAAGTCTGACCAAGCATTCTTTGACAAAGGCAAGGATGGTTTCTTAACTGAACACCATAAAGCTTCAGATTGGCCTTGTAAAGGTTTAGTACGCTTTAAATAGAACTTAAGAGCTCTAACAGGGCATAAGACTCTTTCTAGTTCATTGCCTACGATCTCCGATAAGCTGGGGATATCGAAAGATTTAGGCCAAGGCCGAGAAGGCAGCTCATTTTTGGCTAAAAAACCAAGTTGTAGCGAACAAGTGGCTTTTTCTGACGAAAATCCTATGTTCTTGCTGAAGGCATGAATCTCACTGACTCTTTTAGCCGAGGCTAAGCATACCAGGAAAAGAGTCTTAAGAGTGAGATCTTTCAGGGAGGCTGATTGTAACGGCTCCAACCTGTCTGACATGAAGAATCTTAGTACCACGTCTAAATTCCATCCAGGGGTAGCCAAACGACGCTCCTTGGTGGTCTCAAAAGACTTAAGGAGGTCTTGCAGATCTTTATGTTTGGAAAGATCTAAGCCTCTATGCCGGAAGACCGATGCCAACATGCTTCTGTAGCCCTTGATAGTGGGAGCTGAAAGGGATCGTCCTTTTCTCAGGTATAAGAGAAAAACAGCTATTTGAGCTACAGAGGTACTGGTCGAGGATACAGAAACTGACTTGCACCAGTCTCGGAAGACTTCCCACTTCGATTGGTAGACTATAATGGAAGAAGCTCTCCTTGCTCTAGCAATCGCACTGGCTGCTTCCTTCGAAAAGCCTCTAGCTCTCGAGAGTCTTTCGATAGTCTGAAGGCAGTCAGACGAAGAGCGTGGAGGCTTTGGAGTACCTTCTTTACGTGTGGCTGACGTAGAAGGTCTACCCTTAGAGGAAGACTACTGGGAACGTCTACTAACCATCGAAGTATCTCGGTGAACCATTCTCTCGCGGGCCAGAGGGAAGCAACTATCGTCAACCTTGTCCCTTCGTGAGAGGCGAACTTCTGCAGTACCTTGTTGACA
Source organism: Palaemon carinicauda (assembly GCF_036898095.1). Classification (NCBI taxonomy): domain Eukaryota; kingdom Metazoa; phylum Arthropoda; class Malacostraca; order Decapoda; family Palaemonidae; genus Palaemon; species Palaemon carinicauda. The sequence goes on along the minus strand of NC_090725.1, from coordinate 301,241,558 downwards.
ATCTTGAACGGTGGGAATGCGTAGAGATCCAGATGTGACCAATCTAGGAGGAAAGCATCTATATGTATTGCTGCTGGGTCCGGGACTGGAGAGCAATAGATTGGAAGCCTCTTGGTCAGCGAGGTTGCAAAGAGATCTATGGATGGTTTTACCCCAAGAGGCCCAAAGTCTCTTGCACACATCCTTGTGGAGGGTCCATTCGGTTGGAATTACTTGCCCTTTCCGACTGAGACAATCTGCTATGACGTTCAAGTCGCCTTGGATGAACCTCGTTACTAGGGAGATGTCTTGACCTTTTGACCAGATGAGCAGGTCCCTTGCGATCTCGTACAACGTCAGTGAGTGGGTACCTCCTTGTTTGGAGATGTACGCCAAGGCCGTGGTGTTGTCCGAGTTAACTTCCACCACTTTGCCTCGAAGGAGAGACTTGAAGCTTTTCAAGGCCAGATGTACTGCCAACAGCTCCTTGCAGTTGATATGCATGCTCCTCTGACTCGAGTTCCACAGTCCTGAGCATTCCCGACCGTCTAGTGTCGCGCCCCAGCCCACGTCCGATGCGTCCGAGAAGAGAACGTGGTTGGGAGTCTGAACAGCCAGGGGAAGACCCTCTCTTAGGTTGATATTGTCCTTCCACCAAGTCAGACAAGACTCTATCTTTTCGGAAACCGGGATCGAGACCGCTTCTAGCGTCTTGTCCTTTTTCCAGTGAAAAGCTAGATGGTATTGAAGAGGACGGAGGTGTAGTCTTCCTAGTGACACAAATTGTTCCACGGATGACAGCGTCCCTACCAGACTCATCCACAGCCTGACTGAGCAGCGTTCCTTCTTCAGCATCTTCTGGATGGATAGCAGGGCTTGATCTATTCTGGGGGCTGATCGTCTTGTTGTTCAGCAACGTCCACATCAGAGGGTTCCTCATCCGAAAACTGATGAGGAAACGGCAACGGAGTGGGCAATGTCTGGCTCGCCGAGTCCGGTCGCACTGGTGGATGCGTGACGGAGCCGGACGCAACATCATGGAACTGCTGTACAGTCTGTGAACTGTCAACAACCATGGGTGCGCGAGGAAGCACAGCGTCAACCCGAGACTGTCTAGACCGTCTGGGTTGTGCAGTCGACACCCTACCGGGTTGCTGAGGTTGACGCACTGCGTCAAAACAAGTCACCTCTGCTGGTTGTTGAACGTCCTGAACGTCAACAACCACCTCCGAGCGTCGCTTAACGTCAACGTGCGGCAGGCAACCCACACTGGGTCGCATCGGTGGAGGAACCACACTCAACTGGCAGACGCGAGTAGGTTACCTCAGCGTCAACAGGGCGCACAACCGACCGGTTGGAAGGTTGTTGGCCAGAAGGTTCGGTAGCAACCTTCTCCGCATTAAAGTCCTCTATCAAGGACGCAAGCTTGGACTGCATGTCTTGCAGCAAAGCCCATTTAGGGTCTACGGGAGCAGGTGTGGCAACAGACGGGGTTAGCGACTGAGGCGGTACCGCTTACCATCCCTGAAAGCCTTGTTATGCATGACATAATTGTACAGCAAAACTTCAAAGGCTCGAAAACAGCTGTGAAGTTGACCTGTAAACAACTTGGAGCGTCTCCTGGCCAGGCACCAGGGAGAGTCTACGAGAATTGAGAAGTCTATCTGGGCAGAGGCATGAACTCCCAAGCCGAGAACTTCTCTCGTGTCATATCAGACTCTCGCTCTATAAACCAGTTTAAAAGAAGGGAAAGCAAAGGCTGTATCCCCCAAACTCCTCCTGGTGAAAAACCAGTCGCCTAGCCAACGTAAAGCTCTCTAGGAGAGCGAGAGAGCACTAGCTTAAAAACAACGGCTTCGAAGTAGCTAGGCCTAGTGTAAGCTCTGACGTTTAGGCGAACGAGGAGCAGCAGTCACAAAAAGATCCGGACAAAGATCCTTAAAAAAATCATCATGATTTAATTAAAGTCCATAGGAGGCTAAGCAGCTTTAGGCTCCTCTCCATCTGACAGAGTCCTCAAGGGAATATCAGTAGGAGGGGGAACAGCAACTTCCTCATCTACAGGAACCTTGTCCGATAAAAGCTGAGTCTCAAGCAAGGGAGAGACCTACAGTGGTGGCAATGCTTTACAAGCAGAGTCCACACTCACTGGTGCATTAGTAGCGGACCAGAACGCAACGTCATGTAACTGCTTGACAGTCTGTGAACTGTCAACAACTGATCTGTCAACCACAACAGGTGCGTGAGGACGCACAGCGTCCACTCGAGACTGCTTTGACTGCCTAGACTGAGCAGTCAAAACAACTCTAGAATGCGGAGGTTGACGCACAGCGTCAAAACAAGTCAACTCCGATTGTTAGTGAACGTCTTGAACGTCAACAGGAGCATCAGCAAGTGGCCTAACGTCCAAATGCGGCTGAAAAACCACACGAGACCGCATCGAGTGTGGTTCTAAACAACCTGACTGACGTGACTAAGCTACGCCAACGTCAACAGTAAGCACAAAGGAACGTTAGGTTGGCTGAAAGCCAGGATATCGATGAGATAAACAGCTAGACTCAACGGACTAATCGGCAGAATAGTCTTCCATAAGGGAGGCAAGCATATACTGCATGTCTTGCCATACAACCCATTAAGGATCAACGGAAATGGTTGTGGTAAGAGACGAGGGTAACGTCTGTGACCGCAACACTTTGCCAACAAAAAAAGACTCTCGGAGTCTGTGTTACGCTTTTGTTAGGCGGCGAGCAGTTATCCGATGACTGCATAGGGTCAGAGCTGTCCTAATGGTTGTAACCAGGACGCTGGACCTGTCCTGAAAGGACTGACTTTCGCTTAAGGGCTTCGAAACCTTGTGACAGGTTTCTTATGCGAAAAGCCTTCGGATGACGAGGAGAAACAACGTCTCTCTCGTCTTATGGTAGGGGAGATCTTGGTAAGATACACCCGATACCATAGAGGGAAAACGTCTGTTCGTTGATCAAGGCCTCTCGAACCCATAAGTCGTTTGACATTACTTCTCCCCTGGGCTTGGGAGCATGCAAGAGGTCCCGGACTAGGTGAACGACAGGCACGAACAGACGAACCCTCGGACGCAACACTGTAACACTTTGCGCATATCACTTTATCACTTCGATTTTCTGTTTTGCACTTATTTCACTGAAATCGAAACTTTTACTGATTTCTACCTGAAACACGCAATTCTACCCTTCATTAAAAGGTAGTAATTGCGAAATCAGTCGTATAATGCAAGCTCATTAATACCAGCAAAAAACAGAAAACATATTTTAAGATAAAAAAATCAGTGGCTGGGAAAGAGACTAAACACTAGTTCATATACTGTAACTACGTTTTCAATCTCTCACCGCACATAGCCTGGGGACGAGAATAAAAAACTAAAAACGTTTTATCCTTCCTCCCCGTACAGCGACTAGGGACGAGAGTAATTCGAGAACAACGTTACCCGCTTGAACGGAACGTTTTCTCTCCTCTCTCTCCCTCCGTCTCTATCTCTCTCTCTCTCTTTCTCTCTTGATTTCGCACCTAAGAGAAGAGCCCAATTATATTTTGTCAAAAAAACATGTTATTTGACTAAAGGAAAAAACTGAAAGGTTTTTCAAATAAAAAGTTCCTTTAAAATAGAATTTAAAACATTTAAGCTAAGAAAGAATGAACAAAACGTCAGAATCGATTTACTCTTACTGCAAAGTGAAACCGTGATACACTCTCTCTCTATCGTAACGATAGAGCGCATGTTGCACGTCCTGAACGTCAACAACTGCGTAGCATAAATAAACTAAACGTTAGTTCATCTTTGAAAACAGTACGAAGACTATCAAAGAAATTCTTTCATAAAATATTACATTTAAAAAGTTTTAAATCCTTAGCTCTTTAGAAGCTAATTACGATATAAAGGGCTCAACGTTGATTAACTTCGGTTTCCAAGTTAGGACCGCCTACTCTCAGGAAAGGTCTATATAAACAAAACATTAAAATTATTTTTATATGTTTATAATAAATGGAAAGTTAATCGAAGAGGCCTAATAAAGGCGGAGAGATATAAAATATATAGAGGAAAATCTATAACGTGATAAGATAATTACTAAAAGCCTAAACACACTTCCGTCTAAGGGAAGGGTCGGCCATTTAAAAGTGAAAGAAAGTCCATACTCTCTTTGTCACCATAATTAAATCTATCCAAAACGAGTTCAAGATTTAAGATGAAGATAAAACACCTGCATAGCGAAAGCTCAAAACTAGAATAAAGTACTTCACCAATTAGTTGTGAAAAAACTCCAGTTTAGCAACAGCGAGTAAGTACGTCTTGTCGATAGCTCGACAGAGAGAAAATTGAGTCTTTGTTTACATTGAGTACTGGGTATCTGGACGACAGATGGCGCTGTTGGGCACACCCGCAACCTGTGTAGCGATCGCTGGCGAGTCTTTACCGTAGAGTTGTCTGTCGGGCAACAGAGTTGCAGCTATATAATCACCGGCTAAGTTAAATATTGAAAAATGATGGTTAAACATTTCTATTTAGTATCAATACCAGAATGAAATATGAATAAATTCAGTCAACACATAGGTACAAATTTCTATTTCATAAACGCCACAAAACATCTATAGTATGTTTCTTGTCCAATCCTTCCTTAACCAAGTTTCTGTTCTCCAGCCTCTTTTAGCAAACTACCTGTTTCATTGCTCCAAACTTCTCTCATTTGCCCTTACCATCGCCTTTTAACCTCTCCACCTTTTTCCCTCAATAAAATTCTATTTTCTTCCCTACCTTCTCTCTTAAGAATTTGAAGATTTTTCACTTTTAATTGTCCCTGAACATCTTTGCCCCTCAAACATATGTCTACTTCTTAAATCTCTCTCCCACAATATGCCACTTCATACTTCAGCTGATGCCATTTGTATGTCTTCTTTAAATACTGTCAATTTCCTAACTTTAATTCTTTATTTGCTGACACTTTTATATAAAGACATCATCACTATAAACCACTGCTGAATTTGTTACAAGCCCAAATATCAACATCCCATCACAATCTAAATTCACAAACTCAGCCTTTTCTGGATTCTCCAGATTTGGAATTCTCTCTCCTTTTACGTTTAGCGTCCTTTCATGAAGTTTTTTTTAGGAACTATCCAGACATATTCTTCCATAAGATTTTCTGGTAACTTAGCACACTCTGAACATTTAAGTTTAAAGTCACAATACTACCCTAAACTTATTCAACACATAAAAGCATTCTATAAGCAGTGCAAGACATCAAAGAATAAGTTAAAGCTAACAAACACTAGAAAAATGGATTTTTTATGATAAAACAAAGTTTTATGAATATTTACCTGGCAGTTATATATACATAGCTAATTATCTCTATTTCGGCAGAATTTTTCTAAAACTAGGCAACCGCCTTGTGGTGGTTGGGTGGTAACACCCGTTAAAGGGTGGTAGGAGGAATCATTCCCGTTTTCTGTTCTTCAGTTCATCTATGCCCGACCTGTCTCCTGAGGGGAGGTGGGTGGGCCTTCGAATGTATATATAACTGCCAGGTAAGTATTCATAAAACTTTGTTTTATCATAAAAACTCCATTTTTATGAATAGAACTTACCTGGCAGTTATATATACATAGCTGATTAACACACTTGGAGGAGGGTGATAGACAGTAACATCGTTGGGGAAACAACCAAAAAAGTTGTAGGATAAATAAACACCTTGATTCCTTACCTGCTAAGGTAGCTGACTTCAAAGGTTCCTGCCTCTTGAGTCGCTTTCCCTTAGGAGTGTCAGCCAGGATGTGACCTGCAGTGCTGAAAACACTCAATCGAGTCTGTCAACGGGGTGAGACCAACAATCTGACTAGACTTCAGGACTACCTATTGCCCAAAATAAAAAACCGCAACTTTACCAAACCAACCACCTAACATTTGCAAAGTAGATAAAAATTATCTAACTAGACTGAGGTGACTGTACACAAGTCGAAGTCCTCAGACAACCAATAAAAAATACACCAACCTATGTACAAGTAAACAAAACTAAGGTTGAGGGGAGGTAGTAACTCCTTTGCCTAATACAGAAGCCGTAGCTACGTATGGTCCCAAGGTATAACATTTCTCATAATCCACCCTCACCTCTCTGAGGTAATGAGAGGCGAACACAGAGTTGCTCCTCCAGAATGTCGCATCCATAATTTGACGGAGCGACATGTTCTTGCGGTAAGCAAGCGAGGTCGCAATGGCCCTCACTTCGTGAGCTTGCACTTTTAAACGTCCGAAGTGTTCCTCCTCACACAAGAGATGCGCTTCTCCTATCACTTCCCTCAGGAAAAAGGACAAAGCGTTCTTGGAAAGGGGCTTTTGAGGATCTTTCACAGAACACCACAGGGAGCTAGAAGAGCCTCTCACACTTTTCGTGCGAGACAAGTAGGTCTTGAGGGCTCGTACTGGACAGAGCAGCCTCTCTTGCTCTTGACCCACTAGGTTGGTCAAGTTAGGAACCTCAAAGGTCCTCGGCCAGGGCTTAGAAGGATTCTCGTTCTTAGCGAGAAAGTCTAATCTCAAGGCACAAACTGCCCCATTCAGATTGAAGCCTACCTGTTTTTCAATTGCATGGACTTCACTAACTCTTTTAGCTGTTGCTAAGGCCAAAAGAAAGAGGGTCTTCTTGGTAACCTCCCTAAGGGGAGCCTGTGAGATGGGCTCAAATCTCTTGGTGCACAGAAATTTAAGAACCACATCAAGGTTCCAAGAAGGGGGCTTTAACTGGGTCTGCTTGGTCGTCTCAAAAGACTTCAAGAGGTCATGTAAGTCCTTATCGCGAGACAAGTCCAAGCCTCTATGCCGACAGACGGAAGAGAGCATACTTTTGTACCCTTTGATAGTGGACACAGCTAGCTTAGCGTCCTGTCTGAGGTACAACAAGAAATCCGCAATCTGGCTCACAGAGGTAGTGGATGAGGAAATCTTGTGCTTCCTACACCAAGCCCTAAAAGTCTCCCACTTGGACTGGTAGACCCTCTGCGAAGAGACCCTCCTCGCTCTGGCGATAGCTTTCGCAGCTTGCGCTGAAAAGCCTCTCGATCTGACGAGCTTCTCGATAGTCTGAAGGCAGTCAGATTGAGAGCGAGGGGGTTTTGATGATACCTCTCGAAGTGGGGTTGTCTGAGCAGATTTGGACTTGCAGGGAGGCTTCTTGGAAAGTCCATCAACAAGTCCACCACCTCCGTGAACCATTCCCTCATCGGCCAGAACGGAGCTATCAGGATCATCCGTCCCGAATCGAGGAGGGCGAATTTCCTGACTACCAGATTGATGATCTTGAACGGGGGAAAAGCATAAGTGTCCATCCCCGTCCAATCCATCAAAAAGGCGTCTACTGCTATTGCCTCTCTGTCCGGAACTAGGGAGCAATAGATGGGGATCCTCTTGGATAAATTGGAGGCGAAAAGATCGATGAGGGGTCTCCCCCACAGCCTCCAGAGACTCTGACAGACCTGTTGGTTGAGGGTCCATTCTGTGGGAAGGACCTGCCCTTTCCTGCTGAGCATGTCCGGCCTCACATTCTTCTGTCCCTGAACAAACCTCGTCAGCAGGCTTATCCTGTTCTCCTTCGCCCAAAGAAGGAGTTCTCTTGCTGTCTCGAAGAGAGACAGAGAGTGAGTCCCTCCTTGCTTCCTGATGTAAGCAAGAGCTGTGGTGTTGTCTGAGTTGACCTCCACAATCTTCCCAGACACCAAGTCCTTGAAGGCCTTTAGCCCCAGAAAAATGGCCATCAGCTCCTTGTTGTTGATGTGCCATCCCAGTTGAATTCCTTCCCAATAGCCTGAGACCTCCTTGCTTCCTAGTGTTGCCCCCCAGCCTGACTCTGATGCGTCTGAAAACAACACTAGGTCTGGGTTCTTCTTGTGTAAGGAGATCCCTTCCCCTAACAAGGTTGGGTCCAGCCACCACTTCAGAAGAGTCTTGACTTCTATTGGAATGGGGAAGGAAAAGGAGTCTTCCTGCATCTTTCTGTTCCATGTCTTCGAAAGAAAGTGCTGAAGAGGCCTTAGGTGGAGTCTCCCCAGAGAGACAAACTGTTCGAGGGAGGATAGAGTCCCCAGCAAACTCATCCACTCCTTCGCTGTGCATCTCTTCTTGTCCAGGAAAGTTCTGACTTTTACGAGACACTTGGTCTGTCTTTCCTGAGAGGGAGAAGCCCGAAAAAGAACTGAATTCAGAACTATCCCCAAATAGAGAATAGTCTGATTCGGTCTGATCTGAGACTTCTCCCTGTTGATGACCAGGCCTAGATCTTGAGCCATCATAAAAGTCTTCCGTAAATCCTCCAGACATTTCTCCCTCGATCGTGAACGAATCAGCCAATCGTCCAGATAGAAGGATATCCTTATCCCCTCCTGATGCAGCCAACCTGACACATTCGCCATTACCCTGGTGAAGACTTGAGGAGCCGTGCTGAGACCGAAGCAAAGAGCTCTGAATTGGAAGCACTTGCCCTCCATTACAAATCTCAGGTACTTCCTCGAAGTCGGATGGATGGGGACATGGAAATATGCGTCCTGCAAGTCGAGGGACACCATCCAGTCCCCTGGACGTACTGACGCCAACACCGACTGAGTCGTCTCCATGGAGAACTTTGTCTTCTCCACAAATACGTTGAGAGCGCTGACATCCAGGACGGGTCTCCATCCGCCCGAGTTCTTGGGGACCAGAAACAGGCGATTGTAAAAGCCTGGGGAGGATAGATCCCGAACCGGTTCTATCGCCCCCTTGTCTAGCATTTGGTTGACAAGGTCTACTAGGGCCTTCTGTTTCCCCGGATCTGAGTACCGGGCTACTAAGGCCAGCGGAGCATCTGCGAGAGGAGGTTTTTTCAGAAAGGGGATCTTGTATCCTTCCTTGATGACTGAGAGGGACCAGGTGTCCGCCCCTCTCCTCTTCCAAGACTGCCAAAAACCTGACAGTCTTGCGCCTACTGTCTGGAGGAGACGAACTTCATTTTCTGGAGCGAGGTCTGAAAGAACCCCTGGTAGATCTTGGTCCTGAATCTTGCCTTCTCCCTCTAAAATCTGGTCTTGAAGTAGTCCTGCCCCGAAAGGGCTGCTGGAATCTCCTTTCCTCCCGTTTCAAAGAAGAAGGAGGGGCTGCCAAGGGCTTACGAGCAGAACGAGATAAAAGGTCTTGGGTGGCTTTTTGGGCCAGAGAACGCGTAATGTCATTAACCAGGGACTCGGGAAAAAGATGTTGAGAGAGGGGGGCGTAAAGAAGCTCAGACTTTTGAGCATTGGTAACAGACCTAGAAGCAAAAGAGCAAAGCAGAGCTCTCTTCTTTAGGACCCCAGCTGAAAACAGAGCAGCCAACTCATTCGCCCCATCTCTGAGGGCCTTATCCATACAGGACATAATACTGGTAAGGTCCCTAGATCCTTCCATCTGTTCAGTTTTCCTTGCAAGAGTCCCAAGCGACCAGTCTAGGAAACTAAAAACCTCAAAGGCTCTAAAAATACCTTTGACGAGATGATCCAGCTCCGACATCGACCACATGACCTTGGCTGAGTTGAGAGCATGCCTTCTAGCAGAGTCCACTAAACCAGAGAAGTCACCCTTGGAGGAGGAAGGCACTCCCAGACCCAAAGGTTCTCCAGTTGCATACCACATACCCGCTCTTGAAGCAAGACGAGCTGGTGGAAACGAGAAGGAAGTCTTAACTGTTTGTCTCCGCTCCATCATCCAGTCATCAATCTTCGTGAGAGCCTTCTTTGCGGAGATAGACAGCTTCATCTTGATGAAGGCCGACTGTTTCTTGGCCTTCTTTCTGTTAAATTGGGACTGAGGAGATTGAGGGGCAGCAGGTTGGAATTCCTCTCCAAAAAGTTCAAGAAGGGAGCGAGAGAGAACTTTGTAATCTCCCACAGCGTCGGCAGGATTATCATCGTCATCAGAAACATCCTCGAGGTCCTGATCCACATCTGCAATATCCTTCGAAAGAGAAGAAGGATCCTTAGAACCCGACAAGGGCAAATCAAAGGCATCATCCTGCAAAAGACGGGTTGCATCCTGGAGTCCCGCGCTAGAAGAATCCTTGGGACGAGAGGCAGTATCGTCCCGAAGAGGCAGGGTGGTATCGCCCTGGGACCGAGAACGAGAGGCAGAGTCGTTCTGTCGTCGAGAGCGAGAGGCGGTATCGTCGTGGCGGCGAGAATGAGAGGCGGTATCGTCGTGGCGGCGAGAATGAGAGGCGGTATCGTCGTGGCGTCGTGAACGAGAGGCGGTATCGTCGTGGCGTCGAGAACTAGGGTCGGTATCGTCGTGGCGTCGTGAACGAGAGGAGGTATCGTCGTGGCGAAGCGAACGAGAGGAGGTATCGTCGTGGCGAAGCGAACGAGAGGAGGTATCGTCGTGGCGAAGCGAACGAGAGGAGGTATCGTCGTGGCGAAGCGAACGGGAGGCGGTATCGTCTTGGTATCGAGAACGAGAAGCAGCGTCGTTCGATAAGGTATCGTCCCGGTATCGAGAACGAGAAAACGTATCGCCCTGGTATCGCGAAGAAGTATCGCCTGGCGAAAGCACACATTCCTCATCCTGGCGTAGAGAGGGAGAAGTTTTCTTTAAAGAAGAACTCCGTTCTCTCTTAGAAGCAGACTTCTTAATCGGCAACGAGTCGTCTTTACGTCTGTCAGACTGGGCGTGAGGGCGGCTAAAGGCTTGTACTAAAGTCAAAAGTTGTTCCTGCATGACAGACATAAAGGATTTAGCAACATCAGCTGGGTCTTGCGGACCCGAAGGGGGGGGCTGACGAATAACACTCGTATCTTCGGCAGCAGGCTTCGTCCTTTTCACAGGCACGGAGTCGAAATCATCCTCCGACGGACAAGGTTCATAACTGCTAGAACCGGGAGAGAAAGAACGAGACCGTTCGTCGCGGTTCCATCTCCTCTTAGTAGGTCTTGAAGCTTCATACTTCCATTTACGTCTGGACGAATTCGGAGAAGAAAACAACACATCCGACACGTCTTTCCCGTGACGGTCAAGAGCAGCCTGGGAATCGACAACAGGACTGTCTGAGGCGACGGCTGACCGAGGGTACGTACCTCTCACCCCCTTTCGGTCATCGACGTACCTTCTCCCTTGGTCCTGGGAGCTTGGTAGAGGTCTAGGCCTAGGGGTATGACAGATTCGGTCAGTCGCCACCTCCACTGCACTAACACAAGCACTTTCACTTTCCTTACCTTTAAAGGCCTCCAGTTGTTCTTTAATGGCCTTCAACTCGGCCGCCAGGCTAGCGTACCGAGGGTCATCCGTAGATATGGAACCTGTAGGAGGTGCAGGAGTTACTACCTCAAGGGAAGGATCAACTTCCAAAGAGGAATCAATAATAGGATCAATAGATATATCTACGCTAAGTTCGTCTTCCTTACCACTAACAGACTTAGACTTAGACCTAGAAGCTCTCCTAACTCTATCGAGCTCTAGCTTACGCACATAGCGCTTCATAATTAACCAATCTTTCTCATCCAAAACCTTACATTCCCCGCACCTATTATCAAGGGCACAAACAAAACCCCTACAATTAGAACAAACTGTGTGAGGATCTACCGCCATTTTCGGTAGTCTCACCTTACATTCCTCATTCGCACAGATACGGTAATGACTCTTTTCACTCATAATGAAAAACAGCAAAAAAAAGGTAAGAGTAAAACAAAATACAACGATAGCCAAAACCCCAAATCAGAGTACTTCACCAAAAAAGCAGACTGGTACACCGAGCAGGGAAAGCGAAGAAAAACTCTTAATGACGGACCAACGTGTTGTCGATCCGGCCGGCAGAGATGAACTGAAGAACAGAAAACGGGAATGATTCCTCATACCACCCTTTAACGGGTGTTACCACCCAACCACCACAAGGCGGTTGCCTAGTTTTAGAAAAATTCTGCCGAAATAGAGATAATTAGCTATGTATATATAACTGCCAGGTAAGTTCTATTCATAAAAAATGCTAATTGGAATACTCAATCTGGAAAACGGCATGAGGGAATAACAGGGTTGGTGACAATTCCTGATCAAGGATAATGCTGAAAGCGTATCCACACCATATTACTTGCCCTGCAATGCCACATACTGGCAATAGCATCCTAGGGGAATGAGGCAAAATTGGAACGACGGAGAATGGTAACTATTTTTATTATGATACACATTGCTAAGAGTGAGCTTCAAGGAGGAAGCGAGATGAACTGCAGTTGAATATCAAAAAAACCAATTCTATTATTACAATTCAATTTATTAATTACCTTCGCTTTAATAATTTTATCTCTATCTTCTATCCTTAACTATCAAATAAAGGCACAACAACGTATGTTGTACTAAGAATGTCTTACTATATTTACAACAATAGTTCAATTTGTTCCTTTGATTTTATCTATACATCAAAATAAAATCTATCTGATTACAATAATAATAATGTATAATTATGTCTCTACTCTTAATGTTTCCTTATTATTCCAATTCATACAGATTATGATCACTTACTTGTAGCTACGAGCTAAAGCTAAGGCTTCTCCATACTCTTCATTTTCAATTTTGCGTGCAAATAACTCTTCCGGGGTTGTGCTCTTCAAACATAGAAGACGAAAAGTTCTTTGGACAATTTTGGGCCTCTTGCTTGGAGGCCTAAATCTGTAAGAAACAAAAAATATTAGGCTTATAACTGTAAGGAACGAAAAGGACGAACAAAAATCTCTTAACTATTTTAGGGCAAGAAAAATAATGAAATTGCACTATCAGACAATTGTGCTGTACTAGTCCAAAGTACGAAGCACAGCACTGCTCGAAAGTGACACACCACGAGTCTCTTTGTACTGTCTAAATCTTAGCTTTAAAATAATTTTAATAATAACTAGTTTAAAAGTAGTAAATTTTTCCAATTTTCAATTTCAGACAGTCCAATAAGTTTCTGGATTCATGGCAAAAAAATCATCTATGGTATGCTATTTTGAGGTAGGTAAATAGGATCACTTTCATGAATTGGCATTATTCATAAAATACAGGGTGCGGCAAAAGTTACGCCCTTTTCATTTTTATATCTTATAATGTATATTTTCTTTTGGCCTAGGCACACTAAATTAGTTTTAATTTTTCATCTATTCTCTTTGGTCTATTCCTATTAAACTCCCCAATTTCTGCTGTATTCGTTAACTATAATGTTAGAATATATCTCTTGTAGTGCCTGCAAGTATTTGGAAAGCTCATTTGTCTTGTGAAAATTTACTTAATAATAACAGATGCAAAAATACCAATATAACAATAAACTGAACCATAACTACAAACCTTTCAGCGTCTGTAACCCAATAGAGGGCACTTTTAGCAAGACGGTGGGACCTTTGAACAAAAGAAAGCTCCTCTTCGTCATCAGAGTCAAGATATTCTTCCTCTTCATCTGGGCCCTCTCCAGTTAAGATTCGTTTTGTATTCACTCTACTTTCAACTTCCAGACCAAGAAAACCCCTGTCATATGATTCACTTATCTGTAACATAAAAAATAAAAGTAATCTGACAATTCAGTATTTGAGTAGCATTTGTTTATGTAGACATTTGTTATGCTAAGAGAAGTGGGAGTTTACCAATTAATCTACATTAGGTGAAAACTGCTTTGCAAACAGATCTATGGCATGAATCACATACATAAAGTGATAAGCCCCTGTACTTACCTGTGGAACGCCTTCTAAAAATTCTGGCGACTCTCCCAGTAAGTTTCTCAAAGAATTGACAGAACTAACAGTTACAGCACCAGAGTACCGGGCCAATATCACAGCTACATCTGACCACCAACTAAGATCAGCCGGGTGATTTCTTAAAGGACCAGCATACTGAAGAAGGCGCTGTTTCTGGCCCGGAATGTACTCGTTAGTAGCAGGATTCACAGCATCGTGATCTGGTTGACCCGACAGAAGCCAAAACTTTTTTTTGCGCAGTGATGGTAGTTCCCAAATTGACAAACTACCAGACATGTGAAGTGCTGCTAACTGTCGGCCACTAGGAGACACACTCAAGTGGAAAATGCAGTCATGGTGTGGTAATTGCTGCCAACCTAGTAGGCGAGTCATCAATTCCACACTAGGTGGAAAATACTCTTCTTCATCAATAGTAGGCACCTGTGCAATAAATATTCACATTATAACAATTAAGTCTTACAAAAGAGATACAAACAAGAATTAATGTACTGAAAAGTAAAGATAATACAAAAAAGAAAAAATGCCAATCCTATATTTCCATGTCGATAAATTTCATGAAAAGAAGGAAAAATACAAGAAATAGAACAAATGTTGCAATAAGCTGTATGAAACACAAGGAAATATTCTGGTTATATTAAAAAGTCAACAAAGAATTATTCAGTATACATATTTTGAAAAAAATAAAAACATGGATTTTGTACTTGAGGGGCATTCCATACATGTTTTAATTAATAAATAAAACTTTTTTTTCAGTATAGACACTTCTGAGGAGCATAGAATCCTACAACATTCATCATCTATCAAATCTCTGAACATTTCACGCATCTAAATGTTAGCCAAAAATATGACATAAATAAAAGTTGCATTTGAAGGATGACAATTTGTCATACATACATGACAAATGACAAAAAATAAAAATAACAAAATCTCCAGTACCAGTGACTGATGATAACTTACGTGTTTGTAAAATGGATAGTCGTTAATCATACGCCAAATGGTTATCCCATGGCCTAGGCCACTGCTTTTCAAGTTTGTGTCGTTCATGTAATTACACGAGCCAGCGACCATGATAAGATTTCTGTTGATGAAAATATTTCTCACAATTTGACAAGAACTATGAACAAAATAAATACAAATTAAAAGCATTTACATTTTAAAAGCTTAATGACTACTTTACATATTAACATGACATAATGGCAACACAATGGTTTTGGAACTTATAAGCAAAAATATTCAATTTTTAACACGATACTTTTTCCCGAAAATTCAAATTAAAAGCATTTACATTTTAGAAGTTAACGACTACTTACATATTAACATGACATAATGGCAACACAATGGTTTTGGAGCTTTAAAGTAAAAATATTCTATTCTTAACATGACTTTTTCCCAAAAATTCATTTACATTCAAGTGCTAATGAAAATTACTTAGTTCTAGGGAAAAGTTCAGAGAAGACTAGGCTAGAAGTTTATACCAAGCATAATGATGAATATGACACACCAGCACCTATCTCTAATTAAAACTAACTAAGCAAAGTTTTGATAGTGATTCTGATATCACCTGGACGGATGCTAACCCTAACCTGACATCCTTAGTCGGATGCAGAGTAATTTTGTTCCATTCAGTAAGGGTTCTGAATGTTTGCTGTGCATTACCGAGTCAAGATCCTCTCTTAGAGCCCCAATGTCTTTAATTACTTTAGATCCTTCTATTGCTAAACCCTTGTATTCCCACATTCCTAGTTGCTATTTTAGACAAGTAAATTTTGAGGCAGAAAACCAAATTGGTAGTCTGGATCCTAATGTCCATCCACTTACAAAAGTAAGTGCTCTCAAGCCATGGTATTTCAGATAGTAAGATTCTCATAGCCATTTACTGTTGTTGGTAACGTTTCAGCTAAAGCTGGTCAGTTTCATCACGTTTCGGATGGCAATACGCTTCGTTCATTTGCTAGCTCAGCCACATGGTCATCATGGGTTAACATTAACTGGGTAATGGTAAATACTACAATAATGACACTACCAAAATATATATGAGAGGAGAGAGAGAGAGAGAGAGAGAGAGAGAGAGAGAGAGAGAGAGAGGAGAGAGAGAGAGAGAGGAGAGAGAGAGAGAGAGAGAGAGAGAGAGAGAGAGAGAGAGAGAGAGAGAGAGAGAGAGAGGAGAGAGAGAGAGAGAGAGAGAGAGACGAGAGAGAGAGAGAGAGAGAGAGAGAGAGAGAGAGAGAGAGAGAGAGAGAGAGAGAGAGAGAGAGAGAGAGAGAGAGATATTTTGCTCTGCATAAGTCAAGTCCTCACTGCACTGGTGAACTTTTTTATCAATAATAGTTACTAGTAACACCATCTGAAATGCTCTGAGCAGATTCAACTATACCAATGGAAACAATTTTCTAAGAGTCTCATCTGAACTATCCTGTTGGCTAGCTCAATGCTCTATTCCCAATAACCTGGCGATGGCACCCATCATTGTAAAAACATCAGATGAGCAACTGAAGATCCACTTTTCTAGTTATTCATCAGATCACTCCAGATACTAAACATAATAATTTTAAAAATAGCCGTGATATGAAAGCTGAAAATACACGAGGAGATACGAATACTATCTAACATAAAAAAAAAAAAAAATAGTTACCCGTGTTTAGCTGCAGCTGTAATTCCAGAGGGATATAGTTTACTGAAGGAGAAAACGTGACTTTCTTGATAACCCTCAGTAGGAGAGACAAAATAACTGCGAAGATTTCCCTTGTAGTCTATCAAGATGAGCTCTGATGCCCTGTGAAGTAATTAAATAAAAATTATTATTAAATAAACTTTAATAATGATTATAGTACCATACCGCTTAATCATTTCCAAGGTAGACCATTTAAGTAACAAATTTTGATAACACCTTATTTCAAGACTATAATGAAAAAATATATTTCTAATATGAAGTAGTCTATGTTGTTTAAATATTATGTAACTAATTTTTTCAATACAAATCCATCACTCACAATAATAACATATAGAGTTACATTTGAAATCATCACATGTCTAAGGAGTTTAAAGGTTTAAAGGCCACTCATGAATGGCAGAGGCAAGGGACAGTGACTGCCTATCAAGCAGGACAATACCCAAGGAGGGCCAGGCAATGGCTGCTAATGACTCAGCAGATAGACCTATAGAAACCTCCAATCCCTAGCTCACAAGAATGGTGAGGTTGCAGCAACCAAAGGAACTAACGAGTTTGAGAGGGCCTCAGTAACGACGCTACCACCAGGCCACCATAACCAAGACTAGTACCCAATTAAGATTGTTGCATAATCCTGACGTAACTCGATCGAACACTAGTATTAAATTTTGAAGACCGTTATACAATAATCACAACTGAGCTAAATATCTAAGTTCCCAGAGAGCTACATATCCCTCAGGGTTTGTCCTCACAGATAACCAAAGCCAAAATGCAAAATATAATGATGAGTGCAGTTTTTCTATTTTTAAAAAAATTCTAACTTGCTATAATAAAAAATAAAAACATACCGATAAATAACAAACTAATCGGAAGGTATGTGGGAGTTCCAGGCTGACAACAGAGAGTGATAAAGCAAACTAGTATACCCAGGAGAGAAAATAGAGACCAAAGTAGGTAGGGAACCATAGTCCCCACAAAGTCATGGCATTCTCATTAAAAAGACTTGTTCCTACTATTTTTAAAATGGAAGAGCAAGCCAAAATCATATCTTATGATAAATCATTCGATATACAATACATATACAGTATACAAAAATAACAAATGCTGCCATTTCTTGTCCACCACAGAACAAAGGCCTTACACATGTCAATTCGTGCACTAGCCGTTTCTATACCACTGCAGGACAAAGGCCTCAGACATGCTGATCCTAATATTTTTCAGGCAAATGGAATCCAACACTATTACAAAAAACTTACAAGGGCAAAGAAAATATAAAATACTGTATAGTATAATATACCCCAAAAAAATTATCACCCAATAAAAATTAACAGGATAATAAAAAAATATATACAAATGACAATTTTTGCAATATCCTAAGACTTCTGCTCGCCTACTAAAAGTTGTAACACCCCTCTACACATGAAAAGTGAACACGGGTTTAGTAGAATACTGGTCTGGCAGCCACATTCAAAGCGAAGTGCAGATCCTATTCTGTCTAAATAAACTAAAGATCTTTATTCGGAGATTTGTATAAGCGATGGCTTCATGATGGAAAAACTACTTGACATGTCGAATTCATGGTAAAACCGTATTTAATAATGCATCGATTTATGTAAAGAATTATAAGTTAATAAAAAAATATATATAAAGTACCTGTAAAATACATATTAATTTGAATACTCATCAGTCATGAAGAAAATGAAGTCCTTTGCCTAAGCCTGACAAACAAGAATAACACACTTGATAGTAAGTTTTGATTTGGTTCAATATCTAAATATGATGAAATAAAAGTTAAGTAATTTTTGTTCTTGAATATAAAAATCTTATTATTTTAATTTGTTATACTTCATTACACTGGATAGTACATTACGTACTTATGTCATATAAAAGGTTTGTATGAATGCAAACAAATGATAAAGTCTAAATATCCAACAAATGAAAACCTCACATATCACAAGTGTCATAATGCTTGATCAAGCTTAGATTAGGAGTGAAGTATGAAGTCAAAGGAGTATTTTGTATGAAAACATCAACTTTTCATGCAAGTGAAAGTAAGCAATACAGCTAAATAAGTTTCAAGAACAATAAAAATTAGAAACTTCCAAACTTAACCTCACTATAGATTTTATAAATAATAAAACCAAAACATTATCATCTACATCAATAAACACTCCAATAATATAGATAATATTTAAGCTAAAAAATCAAAGGGCATCAATAAACACTCCAATAATATAGAATAGTATTTAAGCTTCAAACCAAAGGGCATAACAAAATACATTACCATTTAATTTTTTGAGTTCTGATATCACAAAAGAGAAGCGCAGCAATGGCATTACTGGTGTCAAGCTGGGTTACTCCTTCACGGAATCTGTAAAATAATAATAGATGAAAAAAATTGCAAACTCTAGTGCTGTAATACAGTAATATTTTTTTTCAATTTACTTTACAGTATGCCTGTGGTTGGCACGCAATTTTTACCATGGGCATATTTACTGCTATGATGTGTTGCTCAAGGTGACGTTGAATGAAATATATCAGAATTTTGTAGCCAAGGCTGATTATCTAAAAATCAAGAGCAGTAACAAGGTGAAAGTTGAAAGTACAATATTGAAAAAATCTCGATACTGAATAGTTTAACATTTACTTAGATCATATTTTGAAGACTTTCCTATGAAAAAAAAAATGTAACATCCTTTTTTGGGACATTCTGCAAATCCCCTGAATGTAGCGTGGCCAATCTTACTGTCAATTATAATCTTAAAAAAAAAAAATTCAAACAAACTTCCAGATTTTTTACTGGCTGATTATGATATTTCTATCAAACTATCAAAGGTAGCATTATACTTTGGTAAAAATCCTAGTAGTAATTGTTATTGTTGTTGTTATTATTGTTATTGTTGTTGCTGTTATTATCAATACTAATATTATTATATTATATATTATATCATATTATTATTATTATAATTATTATCATTAACATTATTAATATTATTAATAATAATAATAATAATAATAATAATAATTAATAATGATATTAATATTATCAACAATAACAATAATAATAATAATAATAATTATAATATTATTAATAATAATAATAATAATATTATTATTAATAATAATAATAATATTAATAAATAATAATAATAATAATAATAATAATAATAATAATAATAATACTTATATTAATAATAACAATTCACATTTTCTAATGAACTCTATTAGAAAAGTAAAATATAGCAAACACAGCATGTTATCTAATAAAGAAAAAAAAATCAATCATGAGATTACACGTAACGTTGAATTTACAAGTAGGTAGGCCTTTCCGCATCATAAAAATTACTAAAACCACTCAGGAATTTTTCTAAACTAAGTAATAAACCTAAAATATGGACTTCTAACTATTTAAGTGTGAGAATTTAATAGTACAGCCTGCATACCTTGGGGGATATATAGTGAAGATAGATGTACCAAGTGTGTTGAAGATTTCTACAGCACCAGAGCTATAAGCGACGCCAACCATCGAGCAATCAGCTGACCAGGCTACTCTTCGCCACGATGGGAATGGATCTGCATACACTGCAAAAACCATTATGCATAATACTGTAAAACATTTTGTAATATACTTTAATAAAGAAAGGCTTATACAATATTAATCATTGCTGTATCTTCTTTTTGCTGTTAAAAAAATACCAGGGTTGACAGGAGGAAAAACATCAAAACCTACTTATATTTCCTTATACAGATATTTGAAAGAAATTGAAGTAAAATTTCCAATTGCATCCATTAACCTATCTAAATTATATGAACAAAAATTACAATTTAAACTCAATTACGGCAAGATCCAGCCTTTTACATAACGCTATATTTGAATATGCACATTGAGTTTCTATACATATACTGCATGTTGAAAAATAACAAAATGCACGCACTCTCACTGAGAGAGAGAGAGAGAGAGAGAGAGAGAGAGAGAGAGAGAGAGAGAGAGAGAGAGAGAGAGAGAGAGAGAGAGAGAGAGAGTGTGTGTGTGTGTGTGTGTGTGTTACAAGGATTTTGGATGTCTCAAAGACTTATTAGTCCACCAGTGGAGACTCCTTTTGCTCTTCGGTCGAACAATTTAGTAGCATTTAGAGTTCTTACAATATTGTCTAACTTATTCTTGAAGTCGTTTACCACGTTACTGTTCACTACATCCGCTAGAAGTTTATTTTACGTATTTGCTATTTTGTATGTAAAGAAATTGGTGATGTATCTTTTCAATTCCAGTTTGTATCCATTACCTCTAGACTGATTTTTGCTAAGCTTGAATAGATCATTTAATCTACATTTGTTATTCCTTTAACAATTTTGAACGCCTCTATTAACTGTCCCCTTAGTCGTCGAGTTTTTAGATCAAATAAGTTCAAACGTTCCAACCTTCGTCTATATCCAAATTACCTGTGTTGGAACTAGTTTGTTGGCCCTAGCTTGTACTGCTGCCAGTCTATCTATATCCTGTATAATTGGAGCCCCGAATTGGACTCTGTATTCTAGGTGGGGTCTTACTTGTGATGTACACAGCTGTAGTACAGTGTCTTTGTTTCTATATTCAAATAAGTCTTTTTATGTAGCCTATTAGTTTTTGTGCTTTCTTTTCAGCTTTCATGCTCTGTTTTGTGAATGTCAAATCCTTGCTGATAATAATACAAATACTTTCCTCACAGTCCACACTTTCTATTTCATTACCTAGCAGTGAGTAATCTGACTGTGGGTTACTATAACCTATTCACATGACTTTACATTTCTCTGAGTAGAAAGGGATTTGCCATTTTCTGGACCATTCTGCTAGCTTTATTAGATTTTCTCTTAAGGCTTCTATGTCTTCCGAGTTCGCAGCATTTATGCCTAGTTTAGTATTGTCGGCAAATTTGCCTATTCTACTAGTCAATACTAAATCTATGTCAATATTGTAAATCAGAAATAGCAATAGGCCAAGGTCAGTTCCTTGAGGTACTCCGCTTGCAACAGCTTTCCACTCTAAAGCTTCTCCATTGATTACAACTCCCTCTTTTCTGTTTGTTAGCCAATCTTCAATCCAATCAGCTGGCTCGTCAATGATGCCTAGTGCTCTAACTTTGACCATTAATTTTCTATGTGGAACTTTGTCAAAAGCCTTTTGAAAGTTTAGATTTATGTTGTCTATTGCCCTGCTTTTGTCATGAATACTAAACATTTCGGAAAATTATAAAAGATTGGTCACACATGATCTCTTTTGTCTAAAACCACGTTGGCTGTCTATCAGAAGATTGTTTTTCTCTATGTTCTACTATTGAATCTACAATAACTGATTCTAAAATTTTGCAAGGAACTTTAGTTGGACACAGGTCTGTAGTTGCCAGATTCTTCTCTTTACCCCTTCTTGTAGATTGGGGGAATTCAATGTTGACAAATTCCAGTAGCCTATGTCCCTCTGTGTTTGATGTAGAATCCATAGTCTCCCAGTTTACTACTGCATTGAAGTCTCCCATTAGGACAGCTAACTTATTGTTAACTTCTTGTCCAAGTTGTCTACACAACTAATCATCCTGTTCTTGTGTTTGATGTGGTCTGTATATTGCTAGTATAAACATGTTTTTTCCTATGACGTTGATATTTTCACCTGTCGCTTCAAATTCGGTTTCTAATTTAATATTTATGGGGTTTAAGTGAATTTTAAAATAGAGCATTACCCCTCCACCTTTTTTGACCCGGTGATCCTTCTTGAAAAGCTTGAAACCTGGGATTTCGTATTCTACAATAAGATCCTTTGTTTTTTCTTGAATCCAGGTCTCTGTAATGCCTATGACATCTAGTTCATCACTAGCTATCATTGCCCCAAAGTTTTCCATTTTGTTTAACTGACTAAGCATTGAATTGTGCCACTTTGAGGAAATTTCTATCTTTTTCTCTTCCTCTGTGGCTTTGATAGTTTCCCAAATTTACTAGTTTTATTTTTACTTTTATCTGCATTATCCAAATTTTCTGCCAAATTCCTCTATCTGTTGTTGGTAGATTTTCTAAGGGTCTAGTTTGTTCTTGGTATACTGTGTTTAAGAAATTGTACAGGCTGAGATTAAGTTGGTTTCCGTATACAGTGTACTGTACTCTCTTGCCTTCTTCACTAAAGCGCATTCCGTCTCTTCTGTATAATTTTCTCTTGCTGTAGAAAGTATCCCAAAGATTTATAAATTTCTTCCCTTATTCTGGCACGTGGACTTGAGCCTTTCATTTATCCCTATGGCCTTACTGAGGCTGAAGTGACTGACGTCGAGTCTTGGGAGAATACCTATAGCTATCATATTGGTCTTGTTTCAAGCAATTTCAACAGTTTTTTCCTAGCTGTTTTACCAAAGCTTCTGTTTGGCCAGCAGTATTCTTTCTTAGGAATAGGTCATTTCCAGTTGCCTGATCAATAATAGTGGTCTTCCTGTTCTCTTTTAATAGTTTTACTGACCACTTCTTTTATCTTCTGTGTGTTGGCACCTGGATAGGACCTGACCTTTCTCCTCTTTTTGAGGCTGCAGTAGAAAGTATCCCAAAGATTTATAAATTTCATTTTCCCTTATTCTGGCATGTGGACTTGAGCCTTTCATTTATCCCTATGGCCTTACTGAGGCTGAAGTGGCTGATATCGAGTCTTGGGAGAATACCTATAGCTATCGTATTATTGGTCTTGTTTCTAGCAATTTCAAGTTTTTTCCTAGCTGTTTAACCAAAGCTTCTGTTTGGCCAGCAGTATTCTTTCTTAGGAATAGGTCATTTCCAGTTGCCTGAGCAATAATAGTGGTCGTCTTGTTCTCTTTTAATAGTTTTACTGACCACTTTTTTTATCTTCTGTGCATTGGCACCTGGATAGGACCTGACCTTTCTCCTCTTTTTGAGGCCGCAGTGCTCACCTTGGTCCTTTACCATAGTCTCTGACGAACAACGTCTCATATTCCTCTTTCTCTACTAGGGGGAGAATCTGTTTTTGGTGTTAGTTACATTTATAGGCTATTGTTTAGTCTTCTTGGCCTTAGTTACCCTTCCTCTAGTGGGTTTCATGAACTCTGTTTTTGTTGGTTATTTCCTCTCTAGGTTCTGTCCTTGATTTTACCTTTTGTATTTCTTGGATACTAATCCCATTTTCTACACCACCATCTATGACTTCTTGGTTCCTTATTTCTAACTGTTGGAACTTTGACATGATCTTGTTCAATTGTTTTCTTAGTTCTTGGTTTTCATTTTTTAATTTTTCTATTTCCTAATCTTGTTGACGAAGCAGGCATATACCAAAACGGAGTAGGTTGGTAGAGCACCCTTCTTTCAAGTCTACACACCATTTGTTTATTTGGCATTGTGCACATTTGTGCTTTAACTTCACTTTCTCCCTCATCTTTTATTTCTCTGTGATATAGTCTAATGTGTGTCTGTTTGGAAATCTCAGCTAATAACTTCTATAATTCTTACCTTTGAGACCACTAGTGTAAAAAGGAAGGTGACTGATAGTTACCCACCTGATTAATCATGGATGACTTTCCATCTTTTCTGTCCCTAACCTCCTATAGGTGCTCCCAAACAACAGTTAAGGCTCCTCAAAGTTGGGCTATCCCTAACATGCTGCAGCTCACAACTGAACAGCACAAGGCAGAAGCTTGTTTTCTCGCCAGGATTGGCCGCCGAAAGCTAGAGATCACTAGGATTTCCGGACATCCAAGAACAGCCAGACTCTTAGGTACTACTGAGTTGTACCAAGAAGCAGCAACTGGGTTTTTTTAGTTGGCCAGGACTCCAAGGCACAAAAGCTATGTCAACCACATGAGCAGTTCAGCCTATTTCACTAGGGGTCAATCACAGGTAGTGGTCAGCAATCACACGTTAGGAATGCGCTTTGCGGGGCACTAATAGCACTATTCCATTCTTGCGCCCTGTCACCCTGGGTTTCCTCCATCCCAGTCACTCGAAAGCTGTGAGCGAGTTCCTAGCGTTGTTTATAGAGGTTCCAAAGCCTCTGCTCTGTCACATGAGGTAGCTTTCAGCTCCTTAATGTCTATTATGTACAGGCTAGTTATAAATAGCCGTCATATCTCGAGAGAGAGAGAGAGAGAGAGAGAGAGAGAGAGAGAGAGAGAGAGAGAGAGAGAGAGAGAGAGAGAGAGAGAGAGAGAGAGAGAGATTTAGTAATTTCTTATTTTTACTTGATAGGATAAAAATATGTATATTCATTGAAAAAACTACTTATACTTTACTGTATACAAAAATTGCATAGGCTAAAGCCTAAAACACGCCATTTAACTTCGTTAGTTGACTGACTACAGTAGTTCAAGCAGACATTATCGCATTCTAAAAGAATCATGCTTTTTAAGGATAGCTGTGCTTCATCAAAGTATTTTTGTACTTTTGTTTTCCCTTTTGGGTGCATTTTAATCATCAACAATTAGAGAGCTCGGTCACGGACAGCCCGCACCGTAAACAGCTTGGAGCTAGAATCAAGAGACACTGGCCTTGTTAAATTAGATACAAACTAGTGTTTTATAGTTACTTATACATACGGTGGTGTGGCAATGACTTCTGTTAATAGTTACCTTGTACTGAAGCTGTGTTAATAATGTATAACCACCTCTGAAGAGTAATATGAACTACAGTACAATGCTGTGATAGAAACCCCGTGAAAATTATCAATATAGTGCAGTGCAGTGGGTTAACTATAGTCCATTTCTTTAAGCGAGGCATATTTGCACCGACTCGCAGCGGTGCCCTTTTAGCTCGAAAAAGTTTCCTGATCGCAGATTGGTTGGACAAGATAATTCTAATCAATCAGCGATCAGGAAACTTTTCCGAGCTAAAAGGGCACCGTTGCGAGTCGGTGCAAATCTGCCGCTCTAAAAGAAATGGACTATAGTACAGTATTTTAGTCAACCATGCCTAGGCAGTGGTCTGTGTTTCGAGGGAGTTACAAGTTGACCCACCAAAGGGCACCAAGTAATTGCAAAATTTCGCCCTTTAAGGGTGTCAGTTACTTGACCCCCACCCCCTTCCCGTGAGTAAGAGGGAAAACGGTATCATAAAAAATTACCTCCGACCTTAAAATCTCCCGAAACCCAGTCGATCACCCACCAGATTCAAAATCTAAGCCAAACACTGATCTGGAAAAGTTGCATGAAATTTTGTCCACATTCCAATGGCATTCCCTGCCTCCTACCACCAGACTAATATATCAAAATGCTTACCCCTTTTACCCCCAAAGGACGTACTGGTACGTTTCACAAAACTCATCCCTTTACCCCCATGGACGTACCGGTACGTCCTTGCAAAAAACTGCTATTTAAATTTTTTTTTGCATATTTTTGATAGTTTTTTGAGAAACTTCAGGCATTTTCCAAGAGAATGAGACCAACCTAACCTCTCTATGACAAAAATTAAGGCTGTTAGAGCAATTTAAAAAATATATACTGCAAAATTTGCTTGAAAAAAAATAACCCCTGGGGGTTAAGGGTTGGAAATTTCCAAATAGCCTGGGGGTAAAAGGGTTAAAGGGTTGAAAATGAATTTAAAGAATAAGGAGATAATCTACAATGAGAATTAATACTTAAAAGTTTTCATATACCTAGTACAGATAGAACTAAGATCCTTTGGTTCTGTGAAAATTCTGTATAATCATACACTCAAGTACAGCCTGATAAACCTGAGACAGTTTTATGAATAAATCCTCATATTCATCCAGTTACCTCTGCAAAAGTAAACATACACACTGCTATATCATAGCAGTACAAATTTCAAAGAAGTTTAGAATACAGCACAGGTAATGTATCATTAGATTCTGTGAATGAAATAATTTAGTTTCACAATCAATATAAAAAAATTGACAAAACATAGCATTCAATGTATCCTCGTTAGTCACATGTCGCATAAAATCTTAATAAACCTGGTGGTTATGACATTTTTAGCTTTTTAGACAACTAATTGATGGGTAACATACGTAAATACAACCAGATTTGAGTTTGAGAATGTTTTCTAAGACCAAAGTTTCTTAACTATGAAAATTCAAATTCCTTGAATAACCATACAATAAAATAAATGTCTGAATGAAATTTAATATTGTATTTGAAATTATCTTAAAACAATTAATCTCTGGTTTCTATTTTGCTGAGCATGTTAAATCATACAATTTTTTACTTCCCCTCAACGCAGGTTTTGAGAGCGAATTTTCTGAGACAATATTCCTACCACATTAAAGAATGAACAGATTTCATATATATCTCATGACCAAGAAAGGTAAGAATCACAGACATTCATCTATCTATCTCTGAAGAACACAAAACCAGTCTTTTCTCTTTTAAGTTTAAAAAGTTAACCTTAAACAGCATGCAAGAATGCATAAAAGGTATCACATACAGTTTATATTCTTTCCAACAACCGAGGCAAAGTCATCTTTCTTTGCTCGGATCTCCAAAGACGACGCCTGGACTATAACAACGACTGCCCCTTGTGCTCCAACTCCCAATTGCCATCCAGATCCTCCACCAACAAGCCTAAAAATAAAATTGGGTTAACACCATCCTGCTTTTCCAACTAAGGCCGTAGCTTAGCTAGTAATAATAATACGAGCACAAATCAATATGGAATAAATCTCAGATATTGTATAAGAAGTATTATTAAATACTGTAACAAAAATACTATATAATTTAATGCAGTAAGTAAAAGGGAAAGGAGAGGGAGCCTGAGAAAGGAGAGGGAGACCAAAGCGAAGGTGGGTGGACTGTATCAAGGATGACCTTCGATCAAAGGGATTAACCGGTGATGAGGTGTGGGACAGAGGTAGATGGAGGAAGCTGACCAGGAACATCGACCCCACATAGAAGTGGGAAAAGATGTAGAAGAAGAAGAAGAAGAAGAAGAAGAAGAAGAAAAAGAAGAAGAAAAAGAAGAAGAAGAAGAAAAAGAAGAAGAAGAAGAAGCAAGAGGACATTGGCAATATGAAACGTGACTATTTATTGACATTTGCAGCTGAAAATCATAGGCATGCAAGTTAGGGGGAAGCCTACCCTAGGCCAAAAATTTTACAAAATTTAACTTACAAACAGCTCCTTGAAATCCATTGAGTTTATAAGATGAGAACTTTCTGTACACATATTGAAAATTAATTCACATTTAATCACTGCAGTGGCCTCATAGAATGAAGTACTGTATAACTGTTTTGCATTACAGTAAATAAAAATTCATCTCGTATGGTTTCACTTACAAGCAATTGTAAATCAATAAATATAAAAATAAGAAGATATAAATTAATGGTTAATTTTAATTTTGTGCAAACTTTGCTGCTCTTTTCTACTCATTCTACAGGATGCATTAGTCATACCCTAACATCCCCAATAAATAGTCTATCATATTTATTATGGGAAGGGGCCATTTTGTTTTAAAAAGAATATATTCATAAACTTATACTGCATATAAAGCATAAGCATGTTTCTTAATATAATACAATTAAAAGTTAATAGATAAATTATATCTTATACCAAATCCATTAAAACTAGGAGTAGATGTTTTTAATTTTTCGATCATGGCGTCAGCTCTCCTTATCCATCATTATTACGTTCAGAGCTTCCTACTCGATAGGAAATTTAACATATTCAAGGCAGCATTAAACTAAATTATTTCTAATATATGCATTCATAAATATAATTATACAGTACTGTATAATAGGGATGCACTATAAAATATAGGCTGGAGGCCAGGCACTAGGACCCGTTTAGCACTCGTCACTGTCATTAAATATCTCAAATTTTATCAAGTATTTTGTATTTTTCTTAACTACTGTATACAAACCAGGGTCCTTTAATACAACCAGTGAATTTACCTGTCATTCTATACTTACATCGTGATCACTATCTTAAAAAAGAAGTTTCTTGTCATGTGAGGTACAAGAACTATTTCTAGTAACAGGCTCGTGAACACTTAACAGGCACCGCTCAGCACTTGGTATGACCTTGGTACATACTGCTACCTCCTACTGTAAGCAGAGAAAATATAGCTACACTGATGGAACATCTTACACGACATCTTCTCCAAGTGAAGTAGTAATCGATTAAGGCCACTGCACTCGGTACAAGACAGAACACAGATGCAAAAGCGGAACATTCCAATTTTTGTTCCTGAAGGAACCACTGTCGGTACGCACTGCTTCCCTCTCTTTCGTGAATGAGAGAGATTATCCAGAAAGGAGAAAGAAGGGCACAGCCATTTATCCAACCGGAAGTGCAAGTACTGTACACTTCTCTTGAGAAACAACAGGTAGCAGGTGTAAGCACCTGTACCATGTAGGTATACTTATACTTGGAGATGGTAATATTCCTGATACGTACCATAGCACTTCGCAAACGAGGAGAGAACGTAGTGGTGCAAAGGATGCTTGTACCAATGACTGTTCCCAAAGGGAAAACTCTTTCCATACATTACTTTTCTCTCTCTCTCCTCCAAAAGCAAGACAGAGTTCGTTCAGGAAGGGAAAAGAATGGTAGGGATCTATATTCATACACCTAGTGCGAGTGCTTGTTCTCATGAGAAAAGAGTAAAGTACAGTAAAGATAGCAGGTATGTAAGCACCATTACTGTGTACTGATAGTTATATGTACTATGTACCACACTGTTTCCCCCACAGGGAGAGAAACAGCAAGAGTCAAGTCACTCGTACGTGACTCCTTTGGATTTCTTCCCCATTCTCCTCTAGAAGTAACCAAGAAGTCACCTGACTTTGAGTCTACTTGAGAATGAGTGGGACGGATCCATGTCGTTGTTCAATCTAAGAGCAAGGTAAGATCTCGTGAAGAATATCATATGATCATGGTTATCTGGCATGTATTGGGTTCTTTTTCTTGGGGAACCATGTGCAGAGACCTAGTGGGTCAAGATCCACTGTGTGGTACATTCCTGGAACATATCTCAAAGGTTTGTACTGTACATGCAAAGGTCCCGTACGGGAGCAAAAGACAAGACTCCAGCTCACCATATAATGAGAGGATAATCAGCCCTGAATAACACCTTACTTGCCCATCATTGAGATGAGTAGGCTAATAGGCCCTGGCCAGTACTAGGCTATATACCGAGGGCAAGGTGCAGTCTGGAATTAAATACCTGGCAAATGATGACTAATGGATTACATATTCATTCCACCGTCCTCCCCGTCATTAAGAGAGGAAAGGGAGAATTACTTCTTACACCTCTAGTCTAATAAGAATAGTACTCAAAAGTATAGCTTACCAGACTTCAGCCCCAAGGTCGATGAAGGAAAAATGGAGCAGATGAGCCAGTCATTCAAACTTTCATCTCTGACTTTCATCAAACATTTTAAAATGCAATACTGTATGCTTACTGTACAATATGGAAGTTGGACTGGCAAAAAACTATCTGGGAAGCCACAACAAAGCCAAGAACAAAGGTGTCAAAGGACTTGAGGGTATATTCCCTTAAAAAGGTGATGGTGAAGGTTGTCTAGTACTAAACTCATGCCATCATCACTTGGCCAACTGCAAGATTTGTTCGTAAGGCCAAAGTGGGACTAATACCCGACTTCATGAGCTCTCTACCAATCTGTTGCCATGACTTCCTCATCGTTCAAGGCATACATGTGTTTCGCTTCCTCATGAGGCCACGAAGAGATCATTCTTCTATACACCTTTCTTGCTTCTACAAGTCCAAGGAAGAGAAATTGACACTAGGGCAGAAATATGATATTTTAATTATAAAATAAATTTTTGAATATACTTACCCGGTGAATATATAATAGCTGCAACTCTGCGGCTCGACAGACAACATACTTAAAAAACTCGCGAGCGATCGCTATGCAGGTTGCGGGTGTGCCCACCAGCGCCAACTGTCGGCCAGATACCACTCTCGGATGTAAACAAAACCTTCAATTCTTCTTGTCCCACTGCGTCTCTATTGGGGAGGAAGGGAGGGTCGTTTAATTTATATATTCACCGGGTAAGTATATTAAAAAATTTATTTTATAATTAAAATATCATTTTTAAATATTTAACTTAGCCAGTGAATATATAATAGCTGATTCACACCCAAGGAGGTGGGTAGAGACCAGAGTTAAATATGTTTACAGCGTATAAGCTAAGAGTTTTTTCATTTTGACAGTTATCAATATAACAAAACCAAAATAAATAGGTACCTGGTAAGGAAGTCGACTTAGACGATTACTCTGCCTTGTAAGTCTGTCTTCCTCACGGAGCCCAGCGATCCTCTTGGGATGCTGACAGACTCCCAGGAGCTGAAGTATCAAGGGCTGCAACCCATACAACAGGACCTCATCAAACCCCTAATCTGGGCGCTCTCAAGAAATGACTTTGACCACCCGCCAAATCAACCAGGATGCGAAAGGCTTCTTAGCCTTCCGAACAACCCATAAAAACAACATTAAAAAACATTTCAAGAGACAGATTAAAAGGATATGGAATTAGGGAATTGTAGTGGTTGAGCCCTCACCCACTAATGCACTCGCTGCTACGAATGGTCCCAGTGTGTAGCAGTTCTCGTAAAGAGTCTGGACATCTTTCAAGTAAAATGACGCGAACACTGACTTGCTTCTCCAATAGGTCGCGTCCATGATACTTTGCAGAGATCTATTTTGCTTAAAGGCCACGGAAGTTGCTACAGCTCTAACCTCGTGCGTCTTAACCTTAAGCAAAGATCGGTCTTCCTCACTCAAGTGTGAATGAGCTTCTCGTATTAACAATCTGATAAAATATGACAAAGCATTCTTTGACATAGGTAAGGATGGTTTCTTAACCGAACACCATAACGCTTCAGATTTGCCTCGTAAAGGTTTAGTACGAGCTAAGTAGAACTTAAGAGCTCTAACAGGGCATAATACTCTTTCTAGTTCATTGCCTACGATCTCCGATAAGCTAGGAATATCGAAAGATTTAGGCCAAGGACGAGAAGGCAGCTCATTCTTGGCTAGGAAACCAAGCTGCAGAGAACAAGTGGCTTTTTCTGACGAAAACCCGATGTTCTTGCTGAAGGCATGAAGCTCACTGACTCTTTTAGCCGAGGCCAAGCATACCAGGAAAAGAGTCTTAAGAGTGAGATCTTTCAGGGAGGCTGAATGTAAAGGCTCAAACCTGTCTGACATGAGGAATCTTAGGACCACGTCTAAATTCCACCCAGGTGTAGCCAAACGACGTTCCTTAGAGGTCTCAAAAGACTTAAGAGGTCTTGCAGATCTTTATTGTTGGAAAGATCTAAGCCTCTATGCCGGAAGACCGAGGCCAACATGCTTCTGTAGCCCTTGATCGTAGGAGCTGAAAGGGAGCAAACTTTTCTCAGGTATAAGAGAAAATCAGCGATTTGGGCTACAGAGGTACTGGACGAGGATACGGAAACTGACTTGCACCAGTCTCGGAAGACTTCCCACTTCGATTGGTAAACTCTAATGGTAGAAGCTCTCCTCGCTCTAGCAATCGCACTGGCTGCCTCCTTCGAAAAGCCTCTAGCTCTCGAGAGTCTTTCGATAGTCTGAAGGCAGTCAGACGAAGAGCATGGAGGCTTTGGTGTACCTTCTTTACGTGCGGCTGACGTAAAAGGTCTACTCTTAGAGGAAGACTTCTGGGAAAGTCTACCAGCCATCGAAGTACCTCGGTGAACCATTCTCTCGCGGGCCAGAGGGGAGCAACTAACGTCAACCTTGTCCCTTCGTGAGAGGCGAATTTCTGCAGTACCTTGTTGACAATCTTGAATGGTGGGAATGCGTAAAGATCTAGGTGTGACCAATCTAGGAGAAAGGCATCTATATGTATTGCTGCTGGGTCTGGGACTGGAGAGCAATAGATTGGAAGCCTCTGGGTCAACGAGGTTGCAAAGAGATCTATGGTGGGTTGAACCCAAGTCGCCCAAAGTCTCTTGCACACATCCTTGTGGAGGGTCCATTCGGTTGGAATTACTTGACCTTTCCGACTGAGACAATCTGCTAGAACGTTCAAGTCACCCTGGATGAACCTCGTTACTAGGGAGATGCCTCGATCTTTTGACCAGATGAGCAGGTCCCTTGCGATCTCGTACAGAGTCAGTGAGTGGGTACCTCCCTGTTTGGAAATGTACACCAAGGCCGTGGTGTTGTCCGAGTTGACCTCCACCACCTTGCCTCGAAGGAGACTCTCGAAGCTTATCAAGGCCAGGTGAACCGCCAAAAGCTCCTTGCTGTTGATATGCATGCTCCTCTGACTCGAGTTCCACAGACCTGAGCATTCCCGACCGTCCAGCGTCGCGCCCCAGCCCAAGTCCGATGCGTCTGAGAAGAGAACGTGGTTGGGTTTCAGAACTGCTAGGGGAAGACCCTCTCGTAGACTGATATTGTCTTTCCACCAAGTCAGACAAGTCTTTATCTTTTCGGAAATCGGGATCGAGACCGCCTCTAGCGTCTTGTCCTTTTTCCAGTGAAAAGCTAGATGGAATTGTAGAGGTCGGAGGTGTAGCCTTCCTAGCGAGACAAATTGCTCCAGGGATGATAGCGTTCCTCCCAGACTCATCCAATTCCTGACTGAGCAACGTTCTTTCTTCAACATCTTCTGGATGACGAGCAGGGCTTGATCTATTCTGGGGGCCGACGGAAAAGCCCGAAAAACTGGACTGTGAATCTCCATCCCTAAATACAGAATAGTTTGGGATGGGATCAGTTGGGACTTTTCCAAGTTGACAAGGAGTCCCAATTCCTTGGTCAGATCTAGAGTCCAATTGAGATCCTTCAGACAGCGATGACTGGAAGAGGCTCTGAGAAGCCAGTCGTCCAAATAAAGGGAGGCTCGGATGTCCGATAAATGGAGGAATTTTGCCACATTCCTCATAAGCCTCGTAAACACGAGAGGAGCTGTGCTTAGGCCAAAGCACAGGGCCCGAAACTGGTACACCACATCGTCGAAGACGAATCTCAGAAAAGGTTGGGAATCTGAGTGAATGGGGATGTGGAAGTAAGCGTCCCTTAGGTCGAGAGAGACCATCCAGTCTCCCTTTCTGACCGCTGCTAAGACTGACTTTGTGGTCTCCATGGTGAACTTCGTCTTTGTGACAAAGACATTCAGAGCACTGACGTCTAGCACCGGTCTCCAACCTCCTGTCTTCTTTGGTACTAGGAAGAGACGGTTGTAAAACCCCGGTGATTGAAGGTCCGAGACTTTGACCACCGCTCCCTTCTCTAGTAAAAGAGACACTTCCAGTTTCAGGGCTTGTCTCTTTGCTTCCTCTCGGTACCTGGGAGAGAGATCGATGGGGGACGTCGCTAGAGGAGGTCTGCGTACAAAAGGGATTTTGTACCCCTCTCTGAGCAACCTCACAGATTGTTGATCTGCGCCTCTCTTCTCCCAGGCTTGCCAGAAGTTCTTGAGTCTGGCACCTACTGCTGTCTGAAGTTGCGGGCAGTCAGACTCTGCCCCGCGAGGACTTGGATCCTTTCCTCTTTCCTTTCTTCCCTTCGGTACGAGCACCTCCCCTGCTGGGGGCTCTGCCACGAAAATGCGGATAAACCTGGACGCTGGAGTGTCTATCCTAGGTCTAGCAGACAAGGCAGGCAAAGGGGGAACTTTGCGAGCCGAGGACGCAACTAAATCGTGGGTGTCCTTCTGCACTAAAGACAAGGCAATTTCCTTAACTAAGACTTCAGGAAACAAGCACTTAGACAAGGGCGCAAAGAGTAGCTCAGATCTTTGACATGGCGTCACTCCTGCTGAAAGAAAAGAGCACAGAGACTCTCGTTTCTTTAGGACTCCTGACGTGAATGAGGCGGCAAGTTCGTTGGATCCACCACGGACGGCCTTGTCCATGCAGGACATAATGAGTAAGGAAACATCCCTATCGGCAGATGAGATTTTCCTACTCAGGGCTCCCAAACACCAGTCCAGGAAGTTAAAAACTTCAAACGCCCTAAAGATGCCTTTAAGAAGGTGGTCCAGGTCCGAAGATGACCAACAGATCTTCGAGCGTCTCATGGCAAGGCGGCGGGGAGAGTCTACAAGACTTGAGAAGTCGCCCTGGGCAGAGGCAGGAACTCCCAAGCCGAGAACTTCTCCTGTGGCATACCAGACGCTATATCTAGACGAGAGTTTAGATGGGGGGAAGGCAAAGGCCGTCTTCCCTAAACTCCTCTTGGTCTCTAACCAATCGCCTAACAGCCGTAAAGCTCTCTTGGATGAGCGAGAGAGAACGAGTTTCGTAAAGGCTGGCATGGCAGCAGGAACGCCTAAAACAAACTCAGACGGCGGCGAACGAGGAGCCACAGAGATAAAGTGTTCAGGGAACAACTCTTTAAAAACAAGCATGACTTTTTTAAAGTCCATAGATGGTGGAACTGCTTTAGGCTCATCTAAATCTGAAGGCTGATCCTCAGGCTGTGGTTCAGCAACGTCCTCATCTGAAAGTTCCTCATCTGATAACTGATGAGAAAACGGCAAAGGGGTAGGCAACGTTTGACCCGCAGCGTCCGGCCGCACTGGTGCATACGTGACGGAGCAGGACGCAGCGTCCTGAAACTGCTGAACAGTCTGGGAACTGACAACAACAACAGGTGCGCGAGGACGCACAGCGTCCACCCGAGACTGTTTAGACCGTCTGGGTTGTGCAGTCAACACCATACTGGGTTGCGGAGGTTGACGCACCGCGTCAAAACAAGTCAACTTTGATGGTTGGTGAACGTCCTGAACGTCACCAGTCGCATCAGTGAGTTGCCTAACGTCAACGTGCGGCTGGAAATCCACACGGGACCGCATCGGGGGAGGTACAACCCCAACTGGTTGACGCGAGAAAGCTACATCAACGTCAACAGGACGCACAACAGAACGCTTGGAAGGCTGACGGCCAGTATCTCCATGAGAAAAACGGCTAGGGTCAACGGAAACCTTCTCTGCGTTGTAGTCTTCCATAAGGGACGCAAGCTTAGACTGCATGTCTTGCAGTATCACCCATTTAGGGTCTACGGAAGCGGGTGCGGTAACAGACGGGGTTAGCGACTGAGACGGCACAACTTTGCCTTTCTTAGGCGGCGAGCAGTCATCAGATGACGGCAACGGGTCCGAACTGTCCCAGTGACTACAACCGGGACGTTGGACTTGTCCTGAAGGGACCGACTTGCGTTTCATAGGTCTAGAGACCTTGCTCCATGGTTTCTTACGTGAAACGCCTTCGGACGACGAGGTAAAAATGGGCTCTCTCGTCTTATGGTAGGGGCGATCTTGACGAGATACGCCTGATACCAAAGAGGGAACGTCTGTTCGCTGATCAAGGCCTCTCGAACCCATAAGTCGTACGACATTGCTTCTCCCCTGGGCTTGGGAGCTTGCAAGAGGTCCCGGACTAGGTGAACGACAGGCACGAACAGAAGAACCCTCGGTCGCAACACTGTTCACAACACTTTGCGTAACACTAGGCACTTTCCCACTTTCCGCCGTGGCACTTTGGCACTTGAGTTCCTTCACGTCCGCCATGAGTTGATTACGGTCACTTGCTAAAGCCTCAACTCTCTCCCCCAAGGCATGAATAGCACGCAACATGTCTTGCATAGACGGTTCCTGAGTGCTAGGAGGGGGGTTAGGAACAACCACTACAGGGGAAGGATTAGGTTCAGGGGCATGTGGAGAGGAAAAATCTACGGACCTAGAAGAACTTCTCCTTACCCTATCTCTCTCTAGTCTGCGTGTATATTTATCAAATTCGATCCAATCGAATTCCGAAAGGCCCACGCATTCCTCACATCGATCTCCCAATTGACAGGTTTTACCCCGACAATTGGAACAAACAGTGTGAGGGTCGAGAGAAGCCTTTGGAAGACGCCTATTACAGTCCCTAGCATTACACTTTCGAAACTTAGGAACTTGAGAAGGGTCAGCCATTTTGAATTAGTCAAAGAAAATTCCAAAAACGATCTAAGTCATCAACAAATAATCCGATTCAAAAAAAGAGTTCAAGAGTTTATGTTGAAGAAAAACACCTGTACTGCGAAAGCTCAAACCAAATTAAAGTACTTCACCAAATATGATGGGAAAACTCCAGGTTCTACAGCGAGTAAAAGTACGTCTTGTCGTCAACGTCGACAGAGAAGAATTGAAGGTTTTGTTTACATCCGAGAGTGGTATCTGGCCGACAGTTGGCGCTGGTGGGCACACCCGCAACCTGCATAGCGATCGCTCGCGAGTTTTTTAAGTATGTTGTCTGTCGAGCCGCAGAGTTGCAGCTATTATATATTCACCGGCTAAGTTAAATATTTAAAAGTTGAATCTTTTAGAGATAGCATTGCAGAGTCAACAAATAACCCAGTATATCTAAACTCAATTATCACCCAACACTAGTTCCATCAAGGATATGGAAATTATCTCAAACCTGAGGTCATGAGCAGAAAGGTACTGGGTTTTGGCCACAAATTTAGGCAAAGAACTAAAGAAGACCTCCTTCCAACCCTCTGAGTGGGTAATTGCTCAGAGAGAGCATGCAGCACTACTTCCATCAAGGATATGGAAAATATCTCGAACCTGAGGTCATGGGCAGACAGGTTCTGGGTTTTGGCCACAAATTAAGGCAAAGAACTAAAGAAGACCTCATTTCAACCCTCTGTGTGGGTGATTGCTCAGAGAGGGCATGCAACTCACCTACTCATTTAACCAATGCCAAGGTTAGTAAACAGATAAATCTTGACATTTAAATTTGGCAACCTTCTCAAAGGCTCATACAGGATAATGGTGAGAGACTTATGACATGAGTCAACTCCCAATCCATGGGCCCGACGTCCAGGAAAGGGCAAGGTTGCTTTGAGCTCCTCTCTAAATACACTACTAAGCTCCCATGAAGAGCAGGGTTTTCCGATCTAGCTGGAGTAGAACGTCCAAGCAAAGCAGCGCGCTCATCGGTAAATGACAATAGATGAATCAAAGTAAAAACCCTACGCCCTCCAGGACATGTTGCTCGCGAATGCATGCAGTGGCAGGGGAGGACACAACTCGCTCTGAAGATATGAGAAAGCAAATGCAATCATCTTTAATAAAATAACCAATTTATTTCTTCCGAGAAGAACTTATTTCTCCCAATGCAGTCTTCTTCGTAGAACTCATAGAGGGTTGGTCAATCACAGAGGTCTAACCCAAGGGGGAAATATCAGCTGGCAGCTTGAGTTCAGACATAATGTCAAGGTCAGACAACGCTAAAGCATTATTCACCATCGATGGATTAAGTGCCAAGGCTAACTCTTCTTTACAATACTACTCTCGAGAGAGAGGCTCACATGTTACACTTGGGGAAATATGAGTCTCCTAGCCTTGAGACTTGTCAGAGAGTTAATTCATCACCATTCTTGTCCATCTTATCTCCCTGAGACCAAAGGTAAAGGGTCAGGGGACAGAGTAGAGAGAGTTGAAGGAAGAGGTCTAGCCAATTTATTCGACCTCGAGGATGAGCCTGAGTGAGAGGAGTCTTGCTTAGCAACTTTCTACCCCCCACTGAGAGGGTAACCAACCACTCCCTACATTTCTCACAGGGAGAATCCAAGGAACATACATGATGGCCCCTACAAGAAGGGCAGAAGCAGGGCGAGACTTCCCACCACAGTAAGTACGGTCATACTTCTCGATACAAAAGAATCTGCTTACGAAATTTTCACGCTACGAAACGAGGTACAAAGAATTTTACGACCCGCATCACGAAAAATGTTTCATGCAACGAAAGGAGGTATGGTACGAGAGCCCGACCACGTGCAAAACTTGATCTTAAAATGTGCGCACTTCCAGCCCATGAACTCGCCCCCATCGTCTAGCACTCCCATTGATTATTTCCCTACTCAGATGCTAGTTACCATAAGATCCTGCTCACCTATTGGTCAGCATTTATTGTACAGTATCTCATCATGCATCTACACATTGGCATTCCTTTTTATTTTCGGTTCGGCAGCGGTATCGTACGCATTGACTTTGTGTTTGTGATTTCTCTTTCATGAATACTGTACTGCTTCGTGTTCCAATATTGTTACTTTATTAGCCATGGGTCCAAAGAAAGTTGCTGATGTGCAGGAAATGAAGAGGAGAAGGCTTTCTTTGGAGACGAAGATGGAAATAGTCAAGAAATACAAGGCTGGCATGCAGTTAAGTGTGATCACGAAGGAGTATGGCTGAAATCGGTCTACGATAGGAACGATCCTGAAACAGAAGGAAGCCATCAAAGCCGCATCACCTTCTAAGGGCGTGACTATTTTCTCAAGCAAGAGGAGCTACGTCCACAATGAGATGGAGAGAGTGCTGCTTGTCTAGATTAAGGACAAGGAAATCGCTGGAAACAAGATCACCGAAGCGATAATTTGCCAGAAGGCCAGCACCATTTTCAGTGACTTCATGCATGCTCAGGCCGAAGCCGACACAGGAGAAGGGATATCAAAGTAGGCACCCCCATTATTCAAGGTTTCTCGGGGGGTGGTTTCAAAAATTTAGGAGACTGTCTGGCATTCATTCGGTGGTGCGTTATTAGGAGGCTGCAAGCTTGTACATAAAAGCAGTCAAAGCCTTTGTTAGGATGTTCAACAAGTTGACTGTCCGGGAAGGCTACAGTCCCTAGCAAGTCTTAAACTATGACAAAAATGTTATTTTCATTAGTAAAATAAATTTTTGAATATACTTACCCGATGATCATGTAGCTGTCAACTCCGTTGCCCGACAGAAATCTACGGTCGGGATACGCCAGCGATCGCTATCCAGGTGGGGGTGTACACAACAGCGCCA
Organism: Palaemon carinicauda; assembly: GCF_036898095.1. Lineage (NCBI taxonomy): Eukaryota > Metazoa > Arthropoda > Malacostraca > Decapoda > Palaemonidae > Palaemon > Palaemon carinicauda. The sequence continues at coordinate 301,202,435 of NC_090725.1, read as the reverse complement.
TCTGTGAGTAGGTACTCAAGTACTTCTTGTCAACAAGAACTCAATTTTCTCCTCGGTTCACTGGTTCTCTATGGGGAGGAAGGGCGGGTTCTTTAATTCATGATCATCGGGTAAGTATATTCAAAAATTTATTTTACTAATGAAAATAACATTTTTCAATATTAATCTTACCCGATGATCATGTAGCTGATTCACACCCAGGGTGGTGGGTGGAGACCAGCATACATGTTAACAAAGAAGCTAAGTATCCCGTATTTCATTTTATCAGTTATTCAAAATAACAAACATAAAATAAATAAGTACCTGGTAAGGAAGTCGACTTGAACTATTACTCTGCCTTTTTTAAGTACGTCTTCCTTACTGAGCCTAGCGGTCCTCTTAGGATGCTGAACGACTCCTAGGTGCTGAAGTATAAAGGGCTGCAACCCATACTAAAGGACCTCATCACAACCTCTAACCTAGGCGCTTCTCAAGAAAGAATTTGACCACCCGCCAAATCAACCAGGATGCGGAAGGCTTCTTAGCCTACCGTACAACCAAAAGAACAACAATAAAAAGTATTCAAGAGAAAGGTTAAAAAGGTTATGGGATTATGGGAATGTAGTGGCTGAGCCCTCACCTACTACTGCACTCGCTGCTACGAATGGTCCCAGGGTGTAGCAGTTCTCGTAAAGAGACTGGACATCTTTGAGATAGAATGATGCGAACACTGACTTGCTTCTCCAATAGGTTGCATCCATAACACTCTGCAGAGAACGGTTCTGTTTGAAGGCCACTGAAGTAGCAACAGCTCTCACTTCATGTGTCCTTACCTTCAGCAAGGCAAGGTCTTCTTCCTTCAGATGAGAATGTGCTTCTCTAATCAGAAGCCTGATGTAGTAAGAAACTGCGTTCTTAGACATCGGTAGAGAAGGCTTCTTGATAGCACACCATAAAGCTTCTGATTGTCCTCGTAATGGCTTTGACCTTCTTAAATAGTACCTAAGAGCTCTAACTGGGCAAAGTACTCTCTCTAGTTCGTTCCCCACCAAGTTGGACAGGCTTGGGATCTCGAACGACTTAGGCCAAGGACGGGAAGGAAGCTCGTTTTTAGCCAAAAAACCGAGCTGCAAGGAACATGTAGCCGTTTCAGATGTAAAACCTATGTTCCTGCTGAAGGCGTGGATCTCACTTACTCTTTTAGCTGTTGCTAAGCACACGAGGAAAAGAGTTTTTAATGTGAGGTCCTTAAAAGAGGCTGATTGGAGCGGTTCAAATCTTGATGACATTAGGAACCTTAAAACCACGTCTAGATTCCAGCCTGGAGTGGACAACCGACGTTCCTTTGAGGTCTCAAAAGACCTAAGGAGGTCCTGTAGATCTTTGTTGGTGGAAAGATCCAAGCCTCTGTGGCGGAATACCGCTGCCAACATACTTCTGTAACCCTTGATCGTAGGAGCTGATAGGGATCTTACGTTCCTTAGATGTAACAGGAAGTCAGCAATCTGGGTTACAGTGGTACTGGTTGAGGAAACTGCATTGGCCTTGCACCAGCTACGGAAGACTTCCCATTTAGATTGATAGACTCTGAGAGTGGATGTCCTCCTTGCTCTGGCAATCGCTCTGGCTGCCTCCTTCGAAAAGCCTCTAGCTCTTGAGAGTCTTTCGATAGTCTGAAGGCAGTCAGACGAAGAGCGTGGAGGTTTGGGTGTACCTTCTTTACGTGAGGTTGACGCAGAAGGTCCACTCTTAGAGGAAGAGTCCTGGGAACGTCGACTAGCCATTGCAGTACCTCGGTGAACCATTCTCTCGCGGGCCAGAGGGGAGCAACCAACGTCAGCCGTGTCCCTTTGTGAGAGGCGAACTTCTGAAGTACCCTGTTGACAATCTTGAACGGCGGGAACGCATACAGGTCGAGATGGGACCAATCCAGCAGAAAGGCATCCACGTGAACTGCTGCTGGGTCTGGAATCGGAGAACAATACATCGGGAGCCTCTTGGTCATCGAGGTAGCGAATAGATCTATGGTTGGCTGACCCCACAGGGCCCATAGTCTGCTGCAAACATTCTTGTGAAGGGTCCACTCTGTGGGGATGACCTGACCCTTCCGGCTGAGGCGATCTGCCATGACATTCATATCGCCCTGAATGAACCTCGTTACCAGCGAAAGCTTTCGATCTTTTGACCAAATGAGGAGGTCCCTTGCGATCTCGAACAACTTCCTCGAATGAGTCCCTCCCTGCTTGGAGATGTAAGCCAAGGCTGTGGTGTTGTCGGAGTTCACCTCCACCACCTTGTTTAGCTGGAGGGACTTGAAGTTTATCAAGGCCAGATGAACCGCCAACAACTCCTTGCAATTGATGTGAAGTGTCCTTTGCTCCTGATTCCATGTGCCCGAGCATTCCTGTCCGTCCAGTGTCGCACCCCAGCCCGTGTCCGATGCGTCCGAGAAGAGACGGTGGTCGGGGGTCTGAACAGCCAATGGTAGACCTTCCTTGAGAAGAATGCTGTTCTTCCACCACGTTAGAGTAGACCTCATCTCTTCGGAAACAGGAACTGAGACCGTCTCTAGCGTCATGTCCTTTATCCAGTGAGCAGCTAGAAGATACTGAAGGGGGCGGAGGTGGAGTCTCCCTAACTCGATGAACAGGGCCAGCGATGAAAGTGTCCCTGTTAGACTCATCCACTGCCTGACTGAACATCGGTTCCTTCTCAGCATGCTCTGGATGCATTCTAGGGCTTGATTGATCCTTGGGGCCGACGGAAAAGCCCGAAAAGCTCGACTCTGAATCTCCATACCCAGATAGACAATGGTCTGGGATGGGACGAGCTGGGACTTCTCTATATTGACCAGGAGGCCCAGTTCCTTGGTCAGATCCATAGTCCATCTGAGATTCTCCAGACAGCGACGACTTGTTGGAGCTCTTAAAAGCCAGTCGTCTAAATAGAGGGAGGCTCTGATGTCTGCCAAGTGAAGGAATTTCGCAATATTCCTCATCAGTCTGGTAAACACAAGAGGTGCCGTGCTTAGGCCAAAGCACAGGGCTTGGAACTGGTACACAACCTTTCCAAAGACGAACCTTAGGAAAGGTTGGGAGTCTGGATGGATGGGGACGTGAAAGTACGCGTCTTTCAGGTCTAACGAGACCATCCAGTCCTCCTGCCTGACCGCTGCTAGGACCGACTTCGTCGTCTCCATCGTGAACGTCTGCTTGGTGACAAAAGCATTGAGAGCACTGACGTCCAGCACCGGTCTCCAACCTCCTGTCTTCTTCGCTACCAGGAAGAGACGGTTGTAGAAGCCCGGGGATTGATGGTCCCGGACTATGACTACCGCTTCCTTTTGTAGCAAGAGCGACACCTCTTGTAGCAACGCTAGCCTCTTGTCCTTCTCCTTGTAGTTGGGAGAGAGGTTGATGGGAGATGTAGCTAGAGGGGGACTGCGGCAGAACGGAATTCTGTATCCCTCCCTTAGCCACTTGACAGACTGAGCGTCTGCACCTCTGCTCTCCCAAGCTTGCCAGAAGGTCTTGAGTCTGGCTCCCACTGCTGTCTGGAGAGGAAGAAAGTCAGAACTTGCCTTTTGCGGACTTGGAACCCTTCTTGGATTTGCCACGGTGACTGTCGGCACGGGTACCTCCTCTGCTGGAGGTTCTGCCACGAAAGGGCGGGATGAACCGAGTTGCAGGAGTGTCCACTGCTGCAGGGCGGAAGGGTCTAGGCACGGAAGGTAAGGTTTTAGCCTTACGTGCAGAAGATGCCATCAGATCATGGGTATCCTTCTGGATAAGAGAGGCAGCCATCCCCTTAATCAGCTCCTCCGGAAACAGACACTTGGAGAGAGGAGCAAACAACAACTCTGACTTCTGGCAAGGAGTGATACCAGCCAATAAGAAGGAGCAAAGATGTTCTCTCTTCTTGAGCACTCCCGACACGTACGAAGCCGCAAGTTCACCAGACCCATCCCGGATGGCTTTGTCCATGCTGGACATGATCAGCATGGCAGAGTCCCTATCTGAAGGGGAAGTCTTCCTGCTTAAGGCTCCCAAACACCAATCGAGGAAGTTGAAGATCTCGAAGGCACGAAAGACTCCCTTCAACAGATGATCCATATCGGAAAAGGACCAGCAGATCTTCGATCGTCTCATAGCCAACCTGCGGGGAGAGTCAACCAGACTTGAGAAGTCGCCCTGGGCAGAGGCAGGAACTCCCAAGCCGGGTTCCTCTCCCGTGGCATACCAGACGCTCGACTTGGAAGCAAGCTTGGTAGGCGGAAAGATGAATGCAGTCTTTCCCAGTTGCTTCTTGGAATGCAACCACTCTCCCATAACCCTCAAAGCTCTCTTAGAAAATCGTGCGAGAACAAGCTTGGTGAAAGCAGGCGCAGCAGACTGCATGCCCAGAGCAAACTCGGAGGGAGGAGAGCGAGGGGTTGCAGACACAAACTGCTCAGGATACAAGTCCCTGAACAAGGCAAGGACTTTACGAAAGTCTAAGGAGGGAGGCGTAGACTTGGGCCCTTCAAAGTCAGAGTGTGGCTCATCCAAGTGTGCAGCTTCGTCATCTGATACTCCATCATCCGAAAGCTGAGTAGGAAGTGGCAAAGGTAGAGCAGAAAGCTGAACGGCTGAATCCGGCAGAACGGGTGCATGCGTAGCTGCGGATCCAACATCATGCCGCTGCTGGTCTGTCTGCGAGCTGGCAACAACAAAAGCAGAGTGCTGGTGCGTGGGTGGGGCTGCGGTGGGTTGCGGAGCATGCTGTATGGTATGCGGAGCATGCTGTATGGTATGCGGCGCATGCCGCATGGGTTGCGGAGAAAGCTGCATAGTGCTGGAACCCGGCAGCTCTACAGCAGCAAGAACATGCGTCTGGCAGGGAGGACTGCGCATCGGTGGTGGAGCTCTCACAGGTGGAGTGTGGAAGCAGGCAGCCGCAGTATCTGCTGAGCGCACAACCTCGGCGGGTTGTAGGTTAACAGGTGCAATGTTAACCTTCTCAGCATGATACTCCTGCATGAATGCCGCAAGCTGAGACTGCATAGTCTGCAGCATGGACCACTTAGGGTCTACCGTGGTTGGAGCAACAACAGACGGAGCAGAGGCCTGTTGTGGAACCACTCTACCTCTCTTGGGAGGTGTGCAGTCATCAGATGACTGCAGCGAGTCCGAACTGACCCAGTGGCTACACCTGGGCCGTTGGACTCGCTCGGAAGGGACCTTACGTAGAGCGGTCGTGAGACCTTGGTCCATCGTTTCCTCCTGGAAACTTCTTCCACAGACGAGGAATGTAAGGGCTCATTCGTCTGTTTGTGGATGGGACGATCTTGAACAGATACGTCCGCAACCACTGAGGATACATCCGTGCGCCGATCAAGGCCTGCCGAACCCTTTGGTCCTTCGACATTGCTTCTCCCCTGGGCTTGGGAGCTTGCAAGAGGTCCCGGACTGGGAGGACGACTGGCACGCACAGATGTACCCTCATGCGCAACACTGACACTGACACTTTTCACATCACTAGCACTAACACTTCCCACTGCACTTTTCGCTTTCAGCTCTCTGACATCTGCCAAGAGCTGATTACGGTCATTAGCCAATGACTCCACTCGGTCACCTAGAGCCTGAATGGCACGCAACATATCCGCCATGGATGGCTGAGCACTAGTAGCAGGTTCGGGAGTCACCACCACAGGGGAAGGAAAAGGTTGAGGGGCATGGGGAGAGGAAAAATCCACAGAGCGAGAAGAACTCCTCCTGATTCTCTCCTTCTCTAACCTACGTGCATTTTTGAGGAATTCGTTAAAATCGAATTCCGAAAGCCCAGCACATTCCCCACATCGATCTTCCAATTGACAGGTTTTACCCCTACAATTGAAACAAACGGTGTGAGGATCTAAAGAGGCCTTCGGAAGACGCCTAGCACAAGTCCTAACACTACACTGCCTGTATTTAGGGACTTGAGACTGGTCAGACATCTTGAATTTAGAAGTAGTCAAGGGGGAATTCCAAAATCTAGCAAAGTTCGTTAACAACTAATCCAAATTAATTCCAAAAGCTTGCTAAGCTAATGATAAAGCTTCCTGAATAGCGAAGGCTAAACTCTAGAGTAAATACATCACCAAAACGTGAACAACAACTCCAGAATCAACAGCGTATCCAAGTAGGTCTTGCCGGCGGCACGACAGAGGAAAAATTGAGTTCTTGTTGACAAGAAGTACTTGAGTACCTACTCATAGATGGCGCTGTTGTGTACACCCCCACCTGGATAGCGATCGCTGGCGTATCCCGACCGTAGATTTCTGTCGGGCAACGGAGTTGACAGCTACATGATCATCGGGTAAGATTAATATTGAAAACTGGGCTTTTCTGGAAGAAAATGCCTCATTACATGTTCATCACGGAAGAAAAGAAGTTACCCGGGAATAAGCCTATGAAGGACAGGCTTACCCTTGCACTCTGTGCAAATGCTAGAGGGGATTGTAAAGTGAAACCCCTGCTGGTGTATCACTCCGACACTCCAAGCCTTCAAGTCCCACAAAGTGATGAAGGAGAAGCTTCAGGTGTTGTGGAGGGCTAATACAAATGCCTGGGTAACAAGAACCTTGTTTACCGAGTGGGTAAACCTTTGCTTCGGCCCGAGTGGGAAAAAATATTTAGAAGCGAAGTACCTCCCACTGAAATGCCTGTTGGTGTTGGACAATGCCCCTGCTCACTCTACTGGCCTTGAGGAAGATATCCCAGCAGAGTATTCCTTCATCAAGGTTCTCTATCTTCTGCCTAACATCACCCCTTCGTGAATCTTGGAAGGAGCATTTTGATATTGTGATATGCTTCAAAATGATTGATAGAGCTTGGCAAGAGGTTTTGAGGCACACCTTGAACTCAGCATGGAAGAATCTTTGGCCTGATGCTGTCTCCGCACGAGATTTCAAGGGCTTCCACGCAGACCAAGCTGAAGCCGATTCCAAAAATGTTGTTGATCCCGAGCCTGTTGCTCAATCAGAGGTTGCTAAAATCGATACACTCGGGACATTCATGGACCTGGAAGTTGATAAGGCCGAAATCAATGAGCTTATCGAGGAGCACCAAGAGGAACTTACAACAGCTGACCTGAAGGAGTTGGACGCCATGCAAGTGAACAAAGTTCAGGAACAGTTCCCTAGCAGCGAGGGGGAGGAGGATGACCCTATGACCACGGCAGAAATAAAGGAAGCTCTAACTTGCTACCATAAAATGGCGGCTGTTGTCGAAAGGACATATCCAGAAAAACGTTGTCACAGATCGTGCACTTGAATATTCAAGACATTTGCTCGAGTCATTTCAGGAACATTTTAAGCAGGCAGAAACAAGCTTTCTTGGATAATTTCTTTTAAAAAGAGGCCTTCGGTAATAGAAGGCTAAGAGGAAGATAAAAGTAAAACAAAATGAAAGAAAAGTGGCAGTGATGAAGAAAATAGGTAATTAATTTTAGAAAATATAAAACTTGAAAAAAGAAAAAATTAGAAAAAGGCAAAAAAAAAAAATTCTATTTTAAGTTTATCCTAAAATTTAATGTTAATGCTTTCTGCCATTTATTAATCTGTTTTGTATTGTAGAGTCAGGTGTTTATGTTTTCTGTCACTTGTTAATGTTTTCTGTCGTTTGTCATAGTCCTCTACTGCCCAGACCCTTCGTTCTTGGACGTTGCCTCACTCCAAATGTAAGGTTCCACACTTTAGTTACAGTATTCTTTGCTGTTTGCTCTGATTATAAATTTCCTTTACAGGTTATAAATGATCCAAGTGATTGTACAGTAATTCGTCGAGTACTGTATAGTGGAGTGTATTCTTCTTATAATCACCTAATGTGGCGTTTTGTATGGCCTGGGATGAATTAGGCTATTTACATGCAAAAGGCGCTCAAAACACGAAAAAATCACGGTACGAAAGCCACTACAGAACCAATTAATTTTGTGTTGCGAGGCATTACTGTACAGTAATTACTTGCTAGCGTCGACACCTTGTCATAAGTTTTAGCTACAGAGTTCCAGTACCACTTGAACCAATCTATTTAAAGGACAAAGGTTTGTACAGTATTTGTGTAGGAACAAACACTTTCAGTATAACAAACAAATATAAGAAAAGATCAAATAGTTGAAGAAAGCAACAATACATCCGTATTGATTGCGGCCAAAGACAAAGGTGGCGAGTCTATGACAAACGAGTGAGCAGACCTTCACCCTTGTACTATCTGTCGACTAAAATTCAAAAGGTGTTCCAGCTCCACTAAAGACGTCTATTTTAAGGAACATGAGATTTGTTTACATGTAGGAAAACACCTTATTACCATACAGTACTACATGTTACTAAAGTAAACTTAAAGCAAATGCAAGATATAATTTTACAGCTGAACTAATCACTATCATACCATGAAAAAAAGTTTAACATAAAAGTTATGATACATTATAGTACAGTATAGCATTAATATGCATGAAAAATTTAGTTATCAAATTCACTTTTCTCTCCAAAGGCACCATTACTTAACTGATAAATTACATCTTTAGAACTCACTTTGCTAAGTCTGGTGGGACTGCTGGCGATGACCTGACATAAGCCCATAGTGATGATGCTAATGCCCAGATGTTGGCTGGAGTTTGTGTTATGGTCCGGTAAAAGAAGTTCCCTCCAAGACTAATGACACCACCTCCCTGAAACAAATTTTTGCAATATAGAAAATGTAAAACTTATCACCAAGTCTTAATTAGTCTAAAGTGAGGACATTAAATAGTTTCCTAGCTTCTTTGCAAATCAGCTCTTCAGGTTTTGCTCCAAGTCCATAAAAGACTACAGTAATATGATTCTAATTGTCAATGTGTGCATTGTGGCATGTATAATTCCACTCAATATTACAAAAATTTTATCTATTGTTTGTATTAAATACAGTACAGCATAGTAATATCTCACCCTATGTAACCGATAGATTTCAGAAGCCCCAACGTCAATATGTGACGTGTCAGATTTTTGCCCTATAAAGCGACTTACAGTCCACATACAAATACAGAAAATGAAACCCTATAAAGATACTTACATTCCACATACATATACAGAAAATTTAAAGGTACTTAAATCCTATCATTTCTTAAACAGATACCTACTCTAATAACCTTTCATTTTAAGTACAACACAGTACAGCACAGCACTTCATTATTGTGCGAGGTTGTACGTGCAGTTCGGGAAAGAAGAGAACAGTTCTCTAAATGTATCTTCAGGCAGGAATAGAAGGTCTGAGTGCTATTCTCCTTGCTGCCACTGCAAAGTTATCAGGGTCATCAACAGATCTCTTAATGCCCTTCTTAAGAATTAGTCTCCTTATCAGACAGGAGGAGGGAAACACATACACGTCCCCCAGATGTAAGAGGGCCTCTAGTAGAAGTGCCTGGTTATCAAGTACTGGTTAACAGTACTCTAGAAACTTCTGGGCACCAGACATCCTAAACCGACATCTCGTCAACAACTCCCGCCAGGGTCAGGACTTAAATGACTAACTGAGGGAGAGAAAGTTACCTCAAAGCCCACTACTGTATTTGAGTCCACCTGCTCAGAATGACTGCCAGTTAGTTTTTCTTGCCCACACTGAGTCGGTTTGCCAAGGGCAATAGAGTTTGTCTCATGTCCAACTCCATCTTCTAACAGATAGACAAAAAGTAGTCGTGCAAAGAATATCTTTGTCTAGGTGTTCTATGGTGTGCTAAGAACACCCTTGTCTGTACTCTCCCACTATCATGTTTTGATAAAAACACTATGATGTGACTAGAAAGAAGTTATTGGAAGAGATTAAAAACCAGGAACACTGCACTCAAATCCAGGAAGTAAATTGCAAGGCACTGCTGATAGGTGTCGGAACATAGGTCAGTGGCCATGTGTCGCAACAGGTGAGCACCCGCCCCTTTCTTTCGATGCATCCCCCAACAGCAATAAATGGGAGGAAGTAGAGATAAGGTCTACTCCCCCGAGGAGGCTGGTAATTTTTTACCTCCCAACTCAGGACTCACTTTCGCTCTATTCATATTGGACTAGTAAGTCCGCAGAATCTCTGCTAATGCTCAAGGTTTTCAGTTACCACTAACTTACTTACTGAAGTGCCGTGTCCTGGACATTGGCGGTCAGTCGCCTCCACCTCTCCCTGTCTCTCACCATTTTTATCATTCATTTGGTGTCTAATTACCCTCCACAATACTGTACTGTACATGTACTTTGTCCTCTGCCTACCCATTGATCTCCTCCCCTCTATCCTCCCAGTGAGTCATAAGTGATCTATTCTCTCTTTTGATGTGCCAAACAAAGCTCAATTGCTTATTTCTTATTGCCTTTAACATTGCTCTCTGCACTCCAAGTCTTGTCATTTCCTCCTCTTTTGTTACTCTGTCCATCCATAATATTCTGAGCATCCTCTTGTAAAACATCTCTGCTGTATTTAGCTTATTTCCTAGATCTCTTGTTATTGTCCACCTCTCCGATCCATAAGGGTAAACCATTTTGTTCTTAAAACTAATTCTTGTGTCTGCACCAATTCTATTTGTCAGTAGATTCTTCATGTTTTTAAAGGTATTTTTGGCTATCAGGATGCTCCTCTCTATTTCTCGTTTTGCTCTAGCATCTTCGAGTCACCATACTACCCAGGTAAAGAAAACATTTTTATTACTTTATTCTTTCATTGTTTATTCTTACATTTATTCTCAGTGTTTAGGAGAAACACCTGCTAGAATCAACCTCTCATCTAAGGGACGAGGAGAGTGCATGCATTGGCACTGACCCCAGTTACAACTAGAAAGAATATTATTGTGAATACTTGAGGAGTTGAGTGTAGGCCGGAGACTCATATCCTGTACTGTACTGGCAAATTATTTCTTGAAGGATGACACTATGTACATCCTTGGCAGATACCCACATTGATAATCAAGTCGATACAGTATCACTGAATGTCGAGTCAACAGAAGGAGGGAGAAAAAGAAGCGGGACGTGTCATCTCGCGCAAAGGATCAGGGTCATCCGAAAATCGGACCCTAGGGTCTCTCATTTATTCCCTACTTTCACGGCATCGTTCCCCCGCAAGACGGGTGAGAGGGATGCCCTTCCTAGCACGAACAGTCCCGACTTCTACTTGCCCTTAGTGTAGGTGCCAGAATACTCCCCAAAAACTACGCAGTTTTCAGGCTACCTAGATAGCCAACTACTCAGTACAGCAGCTAGTACTGCCCAAAGATTGTCTCTGTTAAAAACCCCAAATGGTCAGATGGTTCAATTGAGAGGAACAAGGATCATTTGACTCTCAAGCGAAAGGCCAACTCGCATCCAAGTGCCCGAGGGCGCCGAGAGGTTGACTAACAAGTAAACATTTGAAGTCTATCGCTAACGAGTCATGTGATCTGTTACAAGCAACTGTTTTTGTAAAGGGAGGATGAATCCTTCCCTTCCAACTGCCCTTGCTAGGATGGGAGTTGGCCGTGTATGCCCGTCCATGGACCGATAAACATTAGCGCAACGAGCTATCTCTAGTGGATCACAGCATTACAGTGAACGTCCCAAGTTGATCGCTGTCAACCTAACAATCTGTTCTCATGCTTGGGGGTACTCTCGTGTATGCTGTTCTACCTTATTTGGCTTCCTCTTGTTTTTTTGAAGTTTTTATAGTTTATATATGAGGGATCTAATTTAATGTTTTTACTGCTCTTGAAATATTTCCCATTGATTGTTTATTCTTCTCTTGTGGTAAACTGTATCTATTTCCTTGTGTCCTTTCCTCACTGGGTTATTTTTCCCTGTTGGAGCTCTTGGACTTATAGGATCTTGGTTTTCCAACTAGGGTTGTAGCCTACCTTGTAGTAATAATAATAATATTACATTTGTCAGGAAGGTAGTTGTGTGCACAAGTCTAACTATGGACCAATAAATGTAGACAGAAAAGTTACCTCTATAGAAGGTATATGTCCCCCAAATCTTACGGCAGGAATCTCCTGTGATGGATACCCAAGGCAGCCCAAAGATCATGGAGCAGTCCGAATGGTTCGTTGCGCCATTAGGCAGAGACAGCAAGGTGCCAAAGGTCAACATCATGCGATTGCCCTGAAGAGCTGTCTATTGCGTAGGGAGGAGAAGTCATTGGCAATAACCCAGAAGGATTATGTTTCACGAGATGGTTGAGCCACGGGCGGCACAATGGTTAGAGGCGGTGATCACAAGCTGTTGGCAGGCATCACCATGAGGGTATTCCAAAGAGCAATCCCGTAGGGTGTGGAGATCTGCAACAATAATCATGCAGGGTTGTCTTGCAAGACTTTTTGCCTGGGGCACAATGGTGAAGGGCGGAGGCTGCAGCCAGTCAGCACACATCCCCATCTGGCGGTAGGAAAGGCGAGCGCACATGCACAACCAAAGTAGCATGAGTCAACTTCACTATGGAGGTGTGAGCACGCAACCAAAGTTGCACATAGACCTTCGTCAGCAAGAGGAGTGATCCCATCTACTTTGATGACACTCGGTGGTTGGGTGCGAAACAGTGAATAAGACACTTAAGCAAGAGTAGGGTCTGTACATTCACGCCCTGAAGCTGCATGAAATGAAGCACGAACACTAGTCAACACTCCCGCAGGTAGGTTAGCAAGTAGCCTTGCGTGCATCTACAGGAGGAGGCACACGCTCGGATGGTGGCGAGCAAAGTTAGAAAGGCTTTCCTGCGTACCAATGCACAACAGGAGAGGAAGGCTTCTACCCAAAGTCCAAGGCAGAGGTCTCAAAGGGCCTGGCCTGTTGTGCACATTGTGGGAAGTGGCGGCCACGAGCGGTCAGCAGGCATCACCATCTGCAGCAATAACCCCAAAAGGTTTATCACTCACAAGACTCATTGTGTCCCGGGGGCACGATGGGAGAGGCAGCAACGACAAGCAGTCAGTAGGCATCATCATCTGGGTGCTCCAAAGAGCAGGAGTGAGCAATCCACGAATAAAGCACTTTTCTGAAACCCCATGGGGGGCGACCACTTTAATGAAAGGGCCTCACTAACGAACGAGAAAGGTGCTCAATACCGGGTGGAAAAGGTAGACGTTTCTTACGCTGTGGGACCTCAGCATACTGAGCGAACTCAGGTTGAGGGTACACCGTGTAATCAGCAAGCTTATTAGTCTGACCGTAGTCAGCTTCTGTTCACCTCGAAAGATCATCCGAATGGTTGCAACTCCGAGGAAAACCAGTCTACAACTGTTCACGTTCATGCGCTCGAGCTGCATGAATGAATGGAAGAACAGATGTAGAGGGCATTGCAGCCAAGGGCACGAAAAGCTCTAGATTCTAAAGGGTTACCCACCCCAGTTTCTAAGAGGAGAAAAATGGGATAGAAGCGATATTTTCAATACTTTGACTGGAGAATGCTCCAAATCAGAGAAATGCCCTTGGTTCTGAAAACCTGAAATAAAGGTATGGTGTTCACCAATGAGCACACTTGTAGGAGGAGTTGGTGATCTGTTAAAATCAGTATTATTATCTTATCATCATTATTATTAAAAGCCAAGCTATAGCCCTAGTTGGAAAAGTATGGGCTCTAACAGGGAAAAATAGCCCAGTGAAGAGAGGAAATAAGGAAATAAACAAACTACAAGGGAAGTAATAAACAATCAAAATAATATATTTTAAGAACAGTAACATTGAATTACATTTATATATATTCTGGAACTAAGGATACTTATACAGGCTCATGTTCAGTTTGTATCATGCGGGATCCAAAGGATCAATATCAGATAAATTAATCTTTACTATGACCAATGGGTGACTAATGCTTCACTAATCTGGAAAGTTATTAGGGCCATCATCCTCACAAACCAGAGTTGTGGGAACTAATATAAAGAGGGATCACAGAGGGAATGATTGTGCACCACACAAAAAAGTTTCCGTTTTATGCACTTAATAGAGGAATTTATGGCAGTAGATCTGTCTCTCTTAGCCGCCACCTTACAGCACGTCCGATACTATTCACACGCAGAGGGCGGCCACTCCCTGCAAAAATCCCATCGTGACTCTAAAGAACACTGCCTATCCTGCCAGTTAGGACAAAATGGGCGCAGATATACCTGGCTCATGAAGGTTCCACTTGGTAGCCCTTTAAGGCCAGGACAAATCTGCATACCACTGTACTTGAAAGACCACTCATTCGCAATACACACTTTAAAGGAAAAGGGTACTCTGCAATTCAACATGGCCTCATGATCATAGCGTGGGAAAACTGCTAGTAATGGCGACCCGAAGGAGAATGAGCAGCCTCTGGAATGAGCTAACCCAATGTGGCGATATGGCTGGTAACCATACACGATTGCCAGTTAGGCACTTTTTCTTTTCCGGTCGTAGCAAAACAACTTGGAAGTAAACCCGTATATACGTGGGATTGTGTAGTTTGTATCTGCATAGGAAAAAAAAGTGTTTTGATAAGCAAATACAAAGCTCAGTAGACTAGGTTTCAGAGTAATACGAGGTTTTGATGCCAACTACAGTTGTAATGGTGCACAAGTAAAGATTTATCCCAGTTTCTCTTGAATGGTATACATATTAATTTTGTAATTTGAAATAACCCAATATATATAAATAAATATGTTATTTTCATTAGTAAAATAAATTTTTGAATATACTTACCCGATAATCATGTAGCTGTCAACTCCGTTGCCCGACAGAATTCTACGGAAGGGATACGCCAGCGATCACTATACTAGAAGGGGGTGTACTCACCAGCGCCACCTGTGGCCAGGTACTGCAGTACTTCTTGTTGACACCACCTCAATTTTTCCTCGGTCCACTGGTTCTCTATGGGGAGGAAGGGTGGGTCAATTAAATCATGATTATCGGGTAAGTATATTCAAAAATTTATTTTACTAATGAAAATAACATTTTTCAATATTAATCTTACCCGATAATCATGTAGCTGATTCACACCCAGGGAGGTGGGTGAAAACCAGTGTACATGTATATCAGTAAGCTAAGTATCCCGTATTTCATATTATTAGTTATTCAAAATAACAATGAAATTATAAGTACCTGGTAAGGAAGTCGACTTGAACCATTACTCTGCCTTTAATAAGTTCGTCTTCCTTACTGAGCGCAGCGTTCCTCTTAGGAGGCTGAACAACCCTAAGGTGCTGAAGTATAAAGGGCTGCAACCCATACTAAAGGACCTCTACACAACCTCTAACCTAGGCGCTTCTCAAGAACGAATTGACCACCCGCCAAATCAAACAGGATGCGGAAGGCTTCTTAGCCTACCGTAACAACCCAAAAAACAACAATAAAAGCATTCAAGAGAAAGGTTAAAAAGGTTATGGGATTAAGGGAATGTAGTGGCTGAGCCCTCACCTACTACTGCACTCGCTGCTACGAATGGTCCCAGGGTGTAGCAGTTCTCGTAAAGAGACTGGACATCTTTGAGATAAAAAGATGCAAACACTGACTTGCTCCTCCAATAAGTTGCATCCATAATACTCTGCAGAGAACGGTTCTGTTTAAAGGCCATCGAAGTGGCTACAGCTCTCACTTCGTGGGTCCTTACCTTCAGCAAAGCAAGGTCTTCATCCTTCATGTGAGAATGAGCTTCTCTAATCAGAAGCCTTATATAATACGAAACTGCGTTTTTGGACATAGGCATCGAAGGTTTCTTGATGGCACACCATAAGGCCTCTGACTGTCCTCGTATAGGTTTTGACCTTTTAAGATAGTATTTCAGAGCTCTGACAGGGCAAAGAACTCTCTCTAGCTCGTTACCCACCATGTTGGAAAGGCTAGGAATTTCGAACGATCTAGGCCAAGGACGTGAAGGAAGTTCATTTTTAGCTAAAAATCCGAGCTGTAAAGAACATGTTGCTGATTCGGATGTGAATCCTATGTTCTTGCTGAAGGCGTGAACCTCACTAACTCTTTTGGCTGTCGCAAGGCAGACGAGGAAAAGAGTTTTGAGAGTAAGGTCTTTGAAGGAAGCTGACTGGAGAGGTTCGAACCTAGGAGACATAAGGAACCTTAAGACTACGTCTAGATTCCAGCCTGGAGTGGACAAACGACGTTCTTTAGAAGTCTCGAAAGATTTAAGGATGTCTTGTAGGTCCTTGTTGGAGGAAAGATCCAAACCTCTGTGGCGGAGAACTGAAGCCAACATACTTCTGTACCCTTTAATCGTAGGAGGCGAAAGAGATCTAACATTCCTAAGATGTAACAGGAAGTCAGCAACTTGGGTTACAGAGGTATTGGTAGAGGAAACTGCATTGGCTCTGCACCAGCTTCAGAAGACTTCCCACTTGGATTGGTAGACTCTACGAGTGGATATCCTCCTTGCTCTGGCAATCGCTCTGGCTGCCTCCTTCGAAAAGCCTCTAGCTCTAGCGAGTCTTTCGACAGTCTGAAGGCAGTCAGACGAAGAGCGTGGAGGTTTGTGTGTACCTTCCTTACGTGAGGTTGACGTAGAAGGTCCACTCTTAGAGGGAGAGTCCTGGGAACGTCGACCAGCCATTGTAGTACCTCTGTGAACCATTCTCTTGCAGGCCAAAGGGGAGCAACCAGCGTCAGCCGTGTCCCTTCGTGAGAGACGAACTTCTGAATGACTCTGTTGATGATCTTGAACGGCGGGAATGCATAAAGGTCGAGATGGGACCAATCCAGCAGAAAAGCATCCACGTGAACTGCTGCTGGGTCTGGAACTGGGGAACAGTACAAAGGGAGCCTCTTGGTCATGGAGGTGGCGAACAGATCTATCGTTGGCTGACCCCACAAGGTCCAAAGTCTGTCGCACACGCTCTTGTGAAGGGTCCATTCCGTGGGAATGACTTGATCTTTCCTGCTGAGGCGATCTGCTGAGACGTTCATATTGCCCTGAATGAACCTCGTTACCAGAGTGAGGTTTAGACTTCTTGACCAAATGAGGAGGTCCCTTGCTATCTCGTACAGCTTCCTCGAATGGGTCCCTCCCTGCTTGGAGATGTATGCCAAGGCTGTGGTGTTGTCGGAGTTCACCTCCACCACCTTGTTTAGCAGGAGGGACTTGAAGTTCATTAAGGCCAGATGAACTGCCAGCAGCTCCTTGCAGTTGATGTGAAGCGTTTCCTGTTCCTTGGTCCATGTTCCCGAGCATTCCTGTCCGTCCAAGGTCGCGCCCCAGCCCGAGTCTGATGCGTCCGAAAAGAGATGAAGATTGGGGGTCTGAATCGCTAACGATAGACCCTCCTTGAGAAGGATGTTGGTCTTCCACCACATGAGAGTAGTCTTCATCTCTTTGGTGACAGGAATAGAGACCGCTTCGAGCGTCAAATCCTTGTCCCAGTGAGCTGCTAGATGGAATTGGAGAGGGCGGAGGTGGAGTCTCCCTAACTCGATGAACAGGGCTAACGATGACAGGGTCCCTGTTAGACTCATCCACTGTCTCACCGAGCATCTGTTCCTCTTCAGCATGCTCAGAATGCACTCTAGGGCTTGGCTGATTCTTGGGGCCGATGGAAAAGCCCGAAAAGTCTGACTCCGAATCTCCATTCCCAGGTAAACGATGGATTGGGATGGAATAAGCTGGGACTTTTCTAAGTTGACCAAAAGACCCAGTTCCTTGATCAAGTCCAAAGTCCAGTTGAGACTCTCCAGACAGCGACGACTTGTGGGGGCTCTTAACAGCCAGTCGTCTAAATAAAGGGAGGCTCTGATGTCCGCTAAGTGGAGGAATTTTGCAATATTCCTCATCAGACGCGTAAACACCATAGGCGCTGTGCTTAGGCCAAAACACAGGGCTTGGAATTGGTACACAACCTTTCCAAAAACGAATCTCAGGAAAGGTTGGGAGTCTGGATGAATAGGAACGTGAAAGTAAGCGTCTTTCAGATCCAACGAGACCATCCAGTCCTCCTGCCTGACCGCTGCTAGGACCGACTTCGTCGTCTCCATAGTGAACGTCTGCTTGGTGACATAAGCATTGAGCGCACTGACGTCCAGCACCGGTCTCCAACCTCCTGTCTTCTTGGCCACCAGAAAGAGATGGTTGTAGAAGCCCGGGGATTGATGGTCCCGGACTATCACCACTGCCTTCTTCTGTAACAGGAGCGACACCTCCTGGTGTAACGCTAGCCTCTTGTCCTTTTCCTTGTAGTTGGGAGAGAGGTTGATGGGAGAAGTGGTCAGAGGGGGATTGCGGCAGAATGGTATCCTGTAACCCTCCCTTAGCCACTTGACAGACTGGGCGTCTGCACCTCTTCTTTCCCAAGCTTGCCAGAAGATCTTGAGTCTGGCTCCTACTGCTGTCTGGAGAGGAGGAGAGTCAGTGTTTGCCTTTCGAAGGCTTGGGACCTTTCTTAGACCTGCCCCTGAAAGCGTCTGGACGGGTACTTCCTCGGCTGGGGGCTCTGCCACGAAAGGGCGGAATAAATCTTGTAGCAGGAGTATCGGCCACTGGGGTGCGGTAAGTTCTAGGAACCGAAGGAGCAACCTTAGCCTTACGAGCTGAAGAGGCCACAAGGTCATGAGTGTCCTTCTGAATAGGGGCCGCAGACAATTCCTTGATAAGCTCCTCAGGAAACAGGAACTTAGAAAGCGGAGCAAAAAGTAACTGAGACCTTTGACAAGAGGTGATACCAGTGGAAAGGAAAGTGCACAGTTGTTCCCTTTTCTTGAGTACTCCCGAAACAAACATGGAGGCAAGTTCGCCGGACCCATCGCGAATTGCTTTATCCATACAGGACATTATAAGCATGGCCGAGTCCTTGTCAGCAGGGGCAGTCTTCTTGCTCAAGGCCCCCAGGCACCAGTCGAGAAAATTGAAAATCTCAAAGGCGCGAAAGACACCCTTTAAGAAGTGGTCTAAGTCGGAAAAGGTCCAGCAGACCTTAGAGCGCCTCATAGCCGATCTACGTGGAGAGTCAACCAAACTTGAGAAGTCAGCCTGGGCAGAGGCAGGGATTCCCAAGCCTGGTTCCTCTCCTGTGGCATACCATACGCCCGCCTTAGAAGTCAGCTTAGTAGGAGGAAACATAAGTGAAGTCTTCCCTAGTTGCTGTTTGGACTGTAACCAATCCCCTAACATTCTTAAAGCTCTCTTAGAGGATCTAGCAAAGACGAGCTTAGTGTAGGCCGACTTAACAGTTTGCATGCCTAGAGAAAACTCTGACGGAGGAGAGCGAGGGGTAGCAGAAACAAAATGATCCGGGTAAACCTCTCTGAAAAGAGCCAGGACCTTGCGAAAGTCAATGGAGGGTGGTAACGACTTGGGTTCCTCCACGTCCGAAGAGGGATCATCTAGGTGCGCAGCTTCCTCCTCCGAAACCTCATCACCTGAGTGTTGGGAAGCGAGAGGTAAAGTTACAGCGGTATGCTGAACAGCAGAATCCTGACAAGCGGGTGCATAAACACTTGCGGTCTCATCCTCAAGTCTCTGTTGAAGAGGATGAGGGCTGTTAATGACAAAGTCATGAGGCTGGGATGAAGGAGGTACTGCGGAGGTTTGAGGAGCAAGTGTGGTGAGAGGCGACTGAAGTAAAACCTGAGGTTCAGGCTGCAAAGACTGGTCAAGTAGAGGAGAAGGTGGTAGATGCATGCGTTGAGGTGGCTGACTCATTGCATGCGGTTCCTGTCTCAAGAGTTGCGCTTGCTTCAAGGGTTGAGGTGGTTGCGCAGTAAGAGATTCCTGTCTCACGAGTTGAGGTTCTTGAGGTGTGAGCTGCGAGAGTTGAGGTGGCGGCTGCGCAGAACGCGGTTCCTGTCTCACGAGTTGAGGTTCTTGAGGTGCTTGCCTCGAGAGTTGAGGTTGCAGCTGCGAGAGCTGAGGTGGCTGCCTCAAGGATGGTAGAGGTTGTCGTACCTCAAGAGGTTGCTGCCTCGAGGATGGTCTTACTGCAAGAAACTCTTGTCTCAAGGGAAGAGGAGGTTGTAAGGCATAGGACTCCTGTCCCCATTGTTGAGGAGGTTGCTGCACAACGCTGGTAACTGGCAACTCCCAACGCGGTAGCTCACGCATGGAGGTAGTTTGAGGAACCTCAACTTCGTACGTCTGGCAGACTGGACTGCGGAGAGGAGGAGGAGCGCTCGCAGGCGGAGGTGTAACCTTCTCTGCCTGAAACTCACTCATTAAGACCGCAAGCTGCGACTGCATGGACTGCAGCAAAGCCATCTTGGGATCAACAGACGATGAGGTCTGTTGAGGCAAAGCCTTAACAGAAGTTGAGGTCTGTTGAGGCATCGCCTTACCTCTCTTAGGAGGTGTGCAGTCACCTGATGACTGCGGCGA
The DNA here is from genome assembly GCF_036898095.1 of Palaemon carinicauda. NCBI lineage: Eukaryota > Metazoa > Arthropoda > Malacostraca > Decapoda > Palaemonidae > Palaemon > Palaemon carinicauda. Next base: position 301,182,198 of record NC_090725.1, on the reverse strand, counting down.
GTCAGAGCTAGCCCAATGACTACATCCGGGCTGTTGAACTCGTGAGGTTTGGACTTTACGCTTAAGAGGTCTTGAGACCTGAGTCCAGCGTTTTCTCCCCGAAAAAGCTACTGCAGACGAGGAAATTAAAGGCTCAATAGTCTGAGAGAGGAAGTGACGATCTCCGTAAGATACGCCCGCAACCACCGAGGATACTTCTGTGCGCCGATCAAGGCCTGCCGAACCCTTTTGCCCTTCGACATTGCTTCTCCCCTGGGCTTGGGAGCTTGCAAGAGGTCCCGGACTGGGAGGACGACTGGCACGCACAGAAGTACCCTCACGCACAACACTGACACTGACACTAGCACTCGGCACAGCACTGGCACTACCACTTCCCACTGCACTTTTCACTTTAAGTTCCTTGACGTCCGCCAAGAGGAACTTGTGGTCACTCACTACCGACTCCACTTTATCACCTAAAGCCTGAATGGCACGTGAAACATCAGACATATCAGGCTGAGCACAAAAAGTAGGTTCGGGGGTAGTCACAACAGGGGGAGGAAAAGGTTGAGGGTCATGGGGTGAGGAATAAAGCGAAGAGCGAGCCGAACTCCTCCTAACTCTCTCTCTCTCTAACTTAGTGGTATACTTTAGGAATCGAACAAAATCAAGTTCCGAAAGTCCGGCGCATTCCTCACATCGATCTTCCAACTGACAGGATTTTCCCCTACAGTCAGAACAAACGGTGTGAGGATCAACCGAGGCCTTCGGAATACGCCTAATACAAGTCCTACATCGTCTTTGGGGAGGAGCTTGAGAAAGGTCGGACATCTTGAATCAAAGAACAGTCAAGGGGGATTCCAAGTAAAGCAAAAGATCGTTAACCATTAATCAAATCAATATAAAAGCTATCTAAGCTAATAGACAAGTTTCCAGTATAGCGAAAGCTGAAATCTTAGAGCAATACTTCACCAAAAACCGTGAACAAGACTCCAAAATTATAAGCGTATCCATGTATGTCTTGCCGGAAGCACGACAGAGGAAAAATTGAGGTGGTGTCAACAAGAAGTACTGCAGTACCAGGCCACAGGTGGCGCTGGTGAGTACACCCCCTTCTAGTATAGTGATCGCTGGCGTATCCCTTCCGTAGAATTCTGTCGGGCAACGGAGTTGACAGCTACATGATTATCGGGTAAGATTAATATTGAAAAATGCATACGTATATATATAAAATTTGTAGACTTCAAGGTTTATTAGTGACATTAGTTAAGCAGTATTATTATAGAAAAACACATTACAATATTTACTCATAAAATTATTGGGTATACAATATATAGAAAAACTTTGGTTTTCTTCAAAAATTACCTTTATGTCCCTTGCAAATATAAGCAGTACTTTATAAGATAGCCTATATCCTAATAAATCCTACAGTAATGGGGTCCACCCAATGGGACCCAGGAGTTTTGAGTGGGGAAAATTTACTGGCGAATCGATAAACAATGGTAAAACTAACCGTTTTTTCTCTATAAATTTTTCTCTGGGACGCATAATAAATCTACGAAAAACGGCACAAAATATGGGGATCCTCTTCCCCTGAAATGTTTATTTTACTCCTTTGTTTACATTTTGCAAGTCGGATGTTTCTGCTTCCGTTTGTGCATTTGTACATGGTTTCTTGCGCTATTACGAGTTTATACTTCTGTGCACAAGCCCACCTCCTTGTTGCTCCCCAACAAATTTATACTTCCTGCGCACATACGTCATTCTCCTACCATGCCTACCATATGACAAAGTTTACCATATTTGGTCATTTATGTACGCTAGAGTGTGATATAGGCAGTTCTATGACACGCCCCATTTTCTCCGACAACGCTTCAGTTCCTTTGTAGCCATGTTACATGTTGGATGAGCCTTAGGGAGCTTAAAGTAACAAAGTGTAATGGCTGCTCTTTTGACTATTTCAATGCTATAGCCAAGTTTCACGGTACTTGTGGTGTGGTGAATAATTTTTTGAAAGCTCATCGTGTTAACCCTCAATGGTTAAAGTGTTCCAAGTGCAATTCTGACTTAGCTTTTAGAGAAGACCAGCATATTTCCTACTGCAACATTCTGTAAAGATTGCCAAGACAAAAAAAAAAAGGAGACGTAATTATCAATCATAAGGTGATGATTTATTTGTGATTTACTTTCAGCTTGTGACCTGGGAAGGGGGGTCTGGATCTGGTAAGGGGTTGTGACCTGGGAACTAATAGGTTAGGTTAGGTGGGTTTGTTAGGTTCTGTACCCTTTCTTACAAATCTCAAAAGTGTTAAATAATCACATTTTGTGACCTGCAAGGCTTGCCCTGGATAGGGGATGTGACCTGGGAACTACTAGGTTAGGTTAGATGGGCTTGTTCAGTTCTGTACCTTTTAACTTATCTCAAAAGTGTTGAATAATTACGTTTCGTCCTGGTCTTGCACACCCAAAATCCCAGGTTCCCACGTGTCCTTCAGATAGGGGGGCAGTTCCATACTGCTAGAACGGCTTATTTGAAATTGAAATGAAAGGTAAAAATTGTTGAAAGCACATTTACTATAGTAAGAGTTATTATTTTTCACTTCGAAATGTTGTCCCATGTTTTTCTGTAATTAACAGTTAAGCTAAGCTACCGTAGGATACACCTAACCTAGTCGAGGCGCCTTTGTATATCAGCGGCCAGTTCCTCTCGTGTGGATATCATCTAACCTAAAGTTTACCCCTAACCTAACCTACAAGCCTTATACTTACCTACTGACCTAATGGGGGGCTAACTCCCCCTGCAATGACCCCTTACACTACCGTATTCCAAGGTATCATACATACACCCATAGTCGACTTTATGATGGGCTACCATAACGCTCAAGGCATGATAATGAAAAAAACTATGGGACCGATTACGAAACCTGCGGAAATCTAGCTTGAACGAAGTACTCGGAGCCTTTGTATATCAGCGGCCAGTTCCTCACACGTTCATTAAAAATGGACATCAATTGACCTAAACTTTTCCCCCAACACTAACCTACAAGCCGTGTCCTTACCTACTTACCTAACGGGGGGACTAACGACCCCCTGCGACCCCCACCACACTGCCGTATTCTAAGGTAGACATAATAATACATGCAGGTGACCGCTATCATACATACACCACACGAAATGTTAACTTACTATAACTTCTTGTTCCAGTGGCCATTCTGCATGTACTAATAATTCGTAAAGGATATTATCCTCACGTTCTTCTAATCCTATCATCTTTCATTCGCGCAGTGGTGACATTTAAAAATACATGCACTTCACAGATTTACGTTTAAAAGGATTAATACAGCAAACAACTTTTGCACGTCCAGCATAAGGGAGAGTCTTTTCCCTGAATAGCAGGACTAGAAAAACACTCTTTAAATATAAAACTACTATACGACTTATGTCAATGACCGAATGGTCGTAAGTAGCAAAGCACCGATTTACAGATTACACGTATATTTTTCACGTAGAAATGTAAACAAATCTTCTTCTTCTTTTAAATATACTTATTGCCTGACAGTTATAAAAGAAATTGAAATTTCCTTTTTTTTTGTGAAGAACATATTGAAAATAAGAAAAGTATACTACAACAAATGTGGATGAAAAGAGAAAAACTAGTGAAAATAAGGAACACAAAACTAAAAGATACAGAGGCGCAGATGCAAAGCCGCGAAGCCTCAACGTGAATCTGATCTGATCTGAATGTAACATAATTGTCATGATTTTAAAATTTTCTTGTAAATAGAACTAAAGAATAGACTCAAGTCTAAGATATATTTATAAGATTTATTTAAAAACGTACATGAGGTTATGTTTATCTATTACTCTTTCGACAACGTAACAGGCTATGGTTAAGGCTGGTTGGGGATGAGTTGGGCTTCCTTGGTACTTCGATAATGGGGATTTGACAATAAACAATTAAAGAAGAGTTAATTTATGACAATACATTTGCTTCAGTGATATTTTTAGAGCAAGAACTAATACGTTAAAACTAAATATTGTAAACAGACACAATGGAGGGAATGTAAACTGTAATTTTTGTGAAAATGAGGAGGAAGATTTGATACATTTTTTGTTATTTTGCCAGGAATATAGAAAAGAAAGGAATGAAGCAATTGAGCTACAACAACCATACGACGAAGACCCAAAGAAAATAGTAGGATTATTTTTATTTAGTGAAACAAATATAGAAAAGAAAAAAGAAGTATTAAACATAATGTGGAAGAAAAGACAAAACAGTACAAGAAGATAAGCGTTTGAGGCGCCGTTGTAAAGGCTATGCCTCACCCCAGAACCTGAACCTGAACCTGAACAAATTATGCAGTGTGATATGCGAATACCTAAGAATGTAAAGGACAAACTTGCCTAGTATGTCGGAAAACTATTACATTTAATTAAATGGACGTTGTCAAGTACATCATATATAAGTTATAAAAAGACTTCTATCAGCCTGTTCAACATAAACAATATTTACTGCTAGTTTGAGCTTTTAAAGTTCTACCGATTCAACTATTCGATTAGGAAGATCATTCCACAACTTGGTCACAACTGGAATAAAACTTCTAGAATATAGAGTTCTGAGAATTAGAATTAACTGCATGCCTAGTATTACGAACAGGAGGAGACTGTCCGAAAGAAAAATCTGAATGTAAAGGATGATCAGAATTATGAAAAGTCTTATACAACATGCATAACGAACTAATTGAACGACGGGGCCAGAGATTAATATCTAGATCAGGAATAAGAAATTTAACCGACCGTAAGTTCCTGTCCAACAAACTAAGATGAGAATCAGCAGCTGTAGACTAAACAGGGGAACAATACTCGAAGCAATGTAGAATGAAAGAATTAAAACACTTCTATAGAGTAGATTGATAACAAAAATCTTAAAAGACTTTCTCGAATAAGATTGTTATATAAGGGTAAAATAAATGAAAATTCCACATGCTAATGTTAGCAGGAAAATTAATTATAAGGTTGAAGGTCCCTCTTGGAAGTAACTTACTAAAATCAATACGATGTAAAAGTTCACCAAGACTTGATAAAAACCATACTGTTAAAAATTTGTATTAAGAAACGACAAAAGTCTGGCAACATTTATTCTAGGAGTTTTACCATTTAAAAAAGAAAAACGGTTACATTGACGAAAAAAAAAAAGGTGATATTACGATCACCATCTCGCGAAAGATGATAACAAAGTGAGGTAAAATTACGATCGCCTGTATCTTACTGAAATGCAGTTAAGATCAGTATATTTTCACGGAGAATTTACGATAAAAATTACGTTTTTTTTTTCTAACTGTAACGCATCTTAAAAACGGTTGAGAAACCGGTTATCAGCTGAGTATCTGCATCCGAAGTTCTGTATACCCAGTCCAAGGCCAATATATAGTTAATAATAATAATAAAAATAATAATAATAATAATAATAATAATAATAATAATGATGATGATGATGATGATAATTGTAGTAGTAGTAGTAGTAGTAGTAGTAGTAGTAGTAGTAGTAGTAGTAGTAATAACAACAACAACAACAACAACAATAATAATAATAATAATAATAATAATAACATTGGAAACGTTCCAGCCTGGTGATCTGCTTGACTGAGTTCAAGCATTTCTTTCAGCGTCTGCAATCTCACCATTCCTGTAAGCTAAGGAAGGATGGTTAGGGGGACCCTATAGATCTACGGAGTCATCAGGAGCCATTGTCTGGCCCTCCATGGTCCTAGCTTTGGTGGAGAGGGGCCCTGGGTATTATCACTCTCCCTTCAGTCTGTCATTCATGAGAGACATTTAAAACCTGCGTGGACTTGGATTATAACTTGTATGATTGCAGTCTTTGTTTCTTGGTTTGCCTCAAACATATTTCTTGTTCCTATCAGAGCTTTTAAACATTCATATTGGATGTACACACATTTTTAGCATAAGTGCATTACTATAGTCATTTTTTTTAATAAGGCGCATTTGCACTGACTCTCAGGAGTGACCTTTTAACTCGGAAAAGTTTCCTACTAGATAATTGGTTAGAATGCATTTGCACTGACTCGAAGGGGTGCCCTTTTAGCTCGGAAAAGTTTCCTAATAGCTGATTGGTTAGAATGCATTTGCACTGACTCGAAGGGGTGCCCTTTTAGCTCAGAAAAGTTTCCTACTAGATAATTGGTTAGAATGCATTTGCACGGACTCGCAGAGGTGCCCTTTTAGCTCGGAAAAGGTTCCTTCTAGATAATTGGATAGAATGCATTTGCACTGACTCGAAGGGGTGCCCTTTTAGCTCGGAAAAGTTTCCTACTAGATAATTGGTTAGAATGCATTTGCACTGACTCGAAGGGGTGCCCTTTTAGCTCGGAAAAGTTTCCTAATAGCTGATTGGTTAGAATGCATTTGCACTGACTAGAAGGGGTGCCCTTTTAGGTCAGAAAAGTTTCCTACTAGATAATTGGTTAGAATGCATTTGCACGGACTCGCAGAGGTGCCCTTTTAGCTCGGAAAAGGTTCCTTCTAGCTGATTGGTTAGAATGCATTTGCACTGACTCGCAGGGGTGCCCTTTTAGCTCGGAAAAGTTTCCCAATAGCTGATTGGTCAGAATGCATTTGCACGGACTCGCAGGGGTGCCCTTTTAGCTCGGAAAAGTTTCCTACTAGATAATTGGTTAAAATGCATTTGCACTGACTCGAAGGGGTGGCCTTTTAGCTCAGAAAAGTTTCTTACTAGATAATTGGTTAGAATGCATTTGCACTGACTCTCAGGAGTGACCTTTTAACTCGGAAAAGTTTCCTACTAGATAATTGGTTAGAATGCATTTGCACTGACTCGCAGGGGTGCCCTTTTAGCTCGGAAAAGTTTCCTACTAGATAATTGGTTAGAATGCATTTGCACTGACTCGCAGGGGTGCCATTTTAGCTCGGAAAAGTTTCCTACTAGATAATTGGTTAGAATGCATTTGCACTGACTCTCAGGAGTGACCTTTTAACTCGGAAAAGTTTCCTACTAGATAATTGGTTAGAATGCATTTGCACTGACTCTCAGGAGTGACCTTTTAACTCGGAAAAGTTTCCTACTAGATAATTGGTTAGAATGCATTTGCACTGACTCTCAGGAGTGACCTTTTAACTCGGAAAAGTTTCCTACTAGATAATTGGTTAGAATGCATTTGCACTGACTCTCAGGAGTGACCTTTTAACTCGGAAAAGTTTCCTACTAGATAATTGGTTAGAATGCATTTGCACTGACTCTCAGGAGTGACCTTTTAACTCGGAAAAGTTTCCTACTAGATAATTGGTTAGAATGCATTTGCACTGACTCTCAGGAGTGACCTTTTAACTCGGAAAAGTTTCCTACTAGATAATTGGTTAGAATGCATTTGCACTGACTCTCAGGAGTGACCTTTTAACTCGGAAAAGTTTCCTACTAGATAATTGGTTAGAATGCATTTGCACTGACTCTCAGGAGTGACCTTTTAACTCGGAAAAGTTTCCTACTAGATAATTGGTTAGAATGCATTTGCACTGACTCTCAGGAGTGACCTTTTAACTCGGAAAAGTTTCCTACTAGATAATTGGTTAGAATGCATTTGCACTGACTCGAAGGGGTGCCCTTTTAGCTCAGAAAAGTTTCCTACTAGATAATTGGTTAGAATGTATTTGCACTGACTCTCAGGAGTGACCTTTTAACTCGGAAAAGTTTCCTACTAGATAATTGGTTAGAATGCATTTGCACTGACTCGAAGGGGTGCCCTTTTAGCTCAGAAAAGTTTCCTACTAGATAATTGGTTAGAATGCATTTGCACTGACTCTCAGGAGTGACCTTTTAACTCGGAAAAGTTTCCTACTAGATAATTGGTTAGAATGCATTTGCACTGACTCTCAGGAGTGACCTTTTAACTCGGAAAAGTTTCCTACTAGATAATTGGTTAGAATGCATTTGCACTGACTCTCAGGAGTGACCTTTTAACTCGGAAAAGTTTCCTACTAGATAATTGGTTAGAATGCATTTGCACTGACTCTCAGGAGTGACCTTTTACTCGGAAAAGTTTCCTACTAGATAATTGGTTAGAATGCATTTGCACTGACTCTCAGGAGTGACCTTTTAACTCGGAAAAGTTTCCTACTAGATAATTGGTTAGAATGTATTTGCACTGACTCTCAGGAGTGACCTTTTAACTCGGAAAAGTTTCCTACTAGATAATTGGTTAGAATGCATTTGCACTGACTCGAAGGGGTGCCCTTTTAGCTCAGAAAAGTTTCCTACTAGATAATTGGTTAGAATGCATTTGCACTGACTCGCAGGGGTGCTCTTTTAGCTCGGAAAAGTTTCCTAATAGCTGATTGGTTAGAATGTATTTGCACTGACTCTCAGGAGTGACCTTTTAACTCGGAAAAGTTTCCTACTAGATAATTGGTTAGAATGCATTTGCACTGACTCTCAGGAGTGACCTTTTAACTCGGAAAAGTTTCCTACTAGATAATTGGTTAGAATGCATTTGCACTGACTCTCAGGAGTGACCTTTTAACTCGGAAAAGTTTCCTACTAGATAATTGGTTAGAATGCATTTGCACTGACTCGAAGGGGTGCCCTTTTAGCTCAGAAAAGTTTCCTACTAGATAATTGGTTAGAATGTATTTGCACTGACTCTCAGGAGTGACCTTTTAACTCGGAAAAGTTTCCTACTAGATAATTGGTTAGAATGCATTTGCACTGACTCGAAGGGGTGCCCTTTTAGCTCAGAAAAGTTTCCTACTAGATAATTGGTTAGAATGCATTTGCACTGACTCTCAGGAGTGACCTTTTAACTCGGAAAAGTTTCCTACTAGATAATTGGTTAGAATGCATTTGCACTGACTCAAAGGGGTGCCCTTTTAGCTCAGAAAAGTTTCCTACTAGATAATTGGTTAGAATGTATTTGCACTGACTCTCAGGAGTGACCTTTTAACTCGGAAAAGTTTCCTACTAGATAATTGGTTAGAATGCATTTGCACTGACTCTCAGGAGTGACCTTTTAACTCGGAAAAGTTTCCTACTAGATAATTGGTTAGAATGCATTTGCACTGACTCTCAGGAGTGACCTTTTAACTCGGAAAAGTTTCCTACTAGATAATTGGTTAGAATGCATTTGCACTGACTCGAAGGGGTGCCCTTTTAGCTCAGAAAAGTTTCCTACTAGATAATTGGTTAGAATGTATTTGCACTGACTCTCAGGAGTGACCTTTTAACTCGGAAAAGTTTCCTACTAGATAATTGGTTAGAATGCATTTGCACTGACTCGAAGGGGTGCCCTTTTAGCTCAGAAAAGTTTCCTACTAGATAATTGGTTAGAATGCATTTGCACTGACTCTCAGGAGTGACCTTTTAACTCGGAAAAGTTTCCTACTAGATAATTGGTTAGAATGCATTTGCACTGACTCAAAGGGGTGCCCTTTTAGCTCAGAAAAGTTTCCTACTAGATAATTGGTTAGAATGTATTTGCACTGACTCTCAGGAGTGACCTTTTAACTCGGAAAAGTTTCCTACTAGATAATTGGTTAGAATGCATTTGCACTGACTCGAAGGGGTGCCCTTTTAGCTCAGAAAAGTTTCCTACTAGATAATTGGTTAGAATGCATTTGCACTGACTCTCAGGAGTGACCTTTTAACTCGGAAAAGTTTCCTACTAGATAATTGGTTAGAATGCATTTGCACTGACTCTCAGGAGTGACCTTTTAACTCGGAAAAGTTTCCTACTAGATAATTGGTTAGAATGCATTTGCACTGACTCTCAGGAGTGACCTTTTAACTCGGGAAAGTTTCCTACTAGATAATTGGTTAGAATGCATTTGCACTGACTCGAAGGGGTGCCCTTTTAGCTCAGAAAAGTTTCCTACTAGATAATTGGTTAGAATGTATTTGCACTGACTCTCAGGAGTGACCTTTTAACTCGGAAAAGTTTCCTACTAGATAATTGGTTAGAATGCATTTGCACTGACTCGAAGGGGTGCCCTTTTAGCTCAGAAAAGTTTCCTACTAGATAATTGGTTAGAATGCATTTGCACTGACTCTCAGGAGTGACCTTTTAACTCGGAAAAGTTTCCTACTAGATAATTGGTTAGAATGCATTTGCACTGACTCGAAGGGGTGCCCTTTTAGCTCAGAAAAGTTTCCTACTAGATAATTGGTTAAAATGTATTTGCACTGACTCTCAGGAGTGACCTTTTAACTCGGAAAAGTTTCCTACTAGATAATTGGTTAGAATGCATTTGCACTGACTCGAAGGGGTGCCCTTTTAGCTCAGAAAAGTTTCCTACTAGATAATTGGTTAGAATGCATTTGCACTGACTCTCAGGAGTGACCTTTTAACTCGGAAAAGTTTCCTTCTAGATAATTGGTTACAATGCATTTGCACTGACTCGCAGGGGTGCTCTTTTAGCTTGGAAAAGTTTCCTAATAGCTGATTGGTTAGAATGTATTTGCACTGACTCTCAGGAGTGACCTTTTAATTCGGAAAAGTTTCCTACTAGATAATTGGTTAGAATGCATTTGCACGGACTCACAGAGGTGCCCTTTTAGCTCGGAAAAGTTTCCTAATAGGTGATTGGTTAGAATGTATTTGCACTGACTCGAAGGGGTGCCCTTTTAGCTCGGAAAAGTTTCCTACTAGATAATTGGTTAGAATGCATTTGCACTGACTCGAAGGGGTGCCCTTTTAGCTCGGAAAAGTTTCCTAATAGCTGATTGGTTAGAATGTATTTGCACTGACTCGAAGGGGTGCCCTTTTAGCTCAGAAAAGTTTCCTACTAGATCATTGGTTAGAATGCATTTGCACGGACTTGCAGAGGTGCCCTTTTAGCTCGGAAAAGGTTCCTTCTAGCTGATTGGTTAGAATGCATTTGCACTGACTCGCAGGGGTGCCCTTTTAACTCGGAAAAGTTTCCCAATAGCTGATTGGTTAGAATGCATTTGCATGGACTCGCAGGGGTGCCCTTTTAGCTCGGAAAAGTTTCCTACTAGATAATTGGTTAGAATGCATTTGCACTGACTCGAAGGGGTGCCCTTTTAGCTCGGAAAAGGTTCCTTCTAGCTGATTGGTTAGAATGCATTTGCACTGACTCGCAGGGGTGCCCTTTTAGCTCGGAAAAGTTTCCTAATAGCTGATTGGTTAGAATGCATTTGCACGGACTCGCAGGGGTGCCCTTTTAGCTCAGAAAAGTTTCCTACTAGATAATTGGTTAGAATGCATTTGCACTGACTCGAAGGGGTGCCCTTTTAGCTCGGAAAAGGTTCCTTCTAGCTGATTGGTTAGAATGCATTTGCACTGACTCGAAGGGGTGCCCTTTTAGCTCGGAAAAGTTTCCTAATAGCTGATTGGTTAGAATGCATTTGCACGGACTCGCAGGGGTGCCTTTTAAGCTCGGAAAAGTTTCCTACTAGATAATTGGTTAGAATGCATTTGCACTGACTCGAAGGGGTGCCCTTTTCAGCTCAGAAAAGTTTCCTTCTTGATGATTAGTTAGAATGCATTTGCACGGACTCGCAGGGGTGCCCTTTTAGCTCAGAAAAGTTTCCTACTTGGATAAAGAGGTAAGTGCCAGAAAAGTTGGCGAGGTTAGTTGAAATATGTTAAAGAACAAAGATAACATTAATAACACTCCGTGGCAAAACATACATGTTTAAGTTGTAGATTATTATTATTATTATTATTATTATTATTATTATTATTATTATTATTATTGTTGTTGTTGTTGTTGTTGCTGTTATTATTATTATTATTATTATTATTATTATTATTATTATTATTATTATTATTATTATTAGTTGGAAAAACAAGATGCTATAAGCCCAAGGGATCCAACAGGGAAAAATAGCCCAGTGAGGAAACGAAACAAGGAAATAAATAAACGATATAAGTAATGAAAAATCAAAATAAAATATTAAAGAAAAAAACATTAACAACATTAAGACAGATAATTCATATATAACTATAAAGAGACTTAAGTCAGCCTATTCAACATAAAAACATTTGCTGCAAGTTTGAACTTTTGAAGTTCTACTGATTCTACTGGTTTATATCAAGGATTGGATCTTAGCCCCTTTCGTTTTAAAGGTATTCGTGAGTGGTAGGGACAAGGGACAGGACAACATCTTAGAGATCAAGCTTATTTATATATGATCAACGCCCAAGACCCCTCTTCGCCTATGCAAGGATCATGGAGGGCTGCTAAAGACTCGACAGATGGCTCTCCAAAACCCAGCCCTCATAAGATCACAAGGACGTTGGGGTTACAGACACTATCAGAAGTAGAATGCGAGGCAGGGAAGTTTCTCAATATGCTAGAACAGCCCTCGAGTTCTGGGTATGCACATACTGAGTGAAGAGATTGGGAATGAAAGTATACAGGTAACTAGGTAGTAGGTTGGCCAGGGCACCAACCACCATTTGAAATACTACTGCTAGAGAGTTTTGGGGTCCTTTGACTGGCCAGACAGTACTACATTGGATCATTCTCTCTGGTTACAGTTCATTTCCCCTTTGCCTACACATACACCGAATAGTCTGGCCTATTCTTTACATATTCTCCTCTGTCCTCATACACCTGATAACACTTGAGATTACCAAACAATTCTTCACTCAAGGGGTTACCTACTGCACTGTAGTTGTGCGGTGACCACTTTCCTCTTGGTAAGGGTAGAAGAGGCTCTTTAGCTGTGGTAAGCAGCTCTTCTAGGAGAAGGACACTCCAAAATCAAATAATTGTTCTCTAGTCTTGGGTAGTGCCATAGCCTCTGTACCATGGTCTTCCACTATCTTGGATGAGAGTTCTCTTGCTTGAGGGTATACTCGGGCATACTATTCTATCTTGTTTCTCTTCCTCTTGTTTTATTAAATTTTTTATAGTTTATATAGGAAATGTTTATTTCAATGTTACTTGTCTTAAAATATTTTGTTTTTCGTTGTTTCCTTCCCTCACTGGGCTATTCTCCCTGTTGGAGCCTCTAGGCTTATAGCATCCTGCTTTTCTAACTAGGGTTGTAACTTAGCAAATAATAATAATAATAATAATAATAATAATAATAATAATTGTCACACGCAGATGATCTAATAAATCGTCAGCATAACATATGCCCTATTTTATAAAGAGATTGCATAACATTGCTTTTTAATTTAATTCATGCTATTTTTTTTCCAAGTTTTTCCCTTTTACCGCTTTCACCTGTAACACCTTTACTATGCAACTTGTCATCTATGTCATCATTATACCTTACAATATCTCTCTTGCCAGGTTCAAGGTAAGATCTCTTTCTTCACCCAGTACCCTTTCTTTATCAGCTGGCATGTCGAATCTCTTAGTTTTTGTATTTCTGTACTCTTCTTACGGTCTATTAAATTTCTTATTCCTGATCTAGATAATATTCTTTGGCACCGTCGTTCAATTAATTCGTTATGCATGTTGCATAAAATTTTTTCATAACTCTGACCATCCTTTACATTCAGATCTCCCTGGACAATTCTATCCTGTTCGTAATACTAGGCAGGCAGTTAATTCTAATAGCCAGGCCTTCTCCATCATGAGGCTCAATACTACACAGTATACTAGAAGTTTTATTCCAGCTGTAACCAAGTTGTGGAATGATCTTCCTAATCGGGTAGTTGAATCAGTAGAACTTCAAAAGTTCAAAGTTGGAGCAAATGTTTTTATGTTGACCAGGCTGACATGAATCTTTTTATAGTTTATATATGATATATCTGTTTTGACGTTGTTAATAGTTTATATATGACATACCTGTTTTGACGTTGTTACTGTTTTTAGAATGATTTATTGTTAATTTGTTCTCATTATTTATTTGCTTCCTTATTTCCTTTCCTCACTGGACTATTTTTCCCTATTGGAGCCCTTGGGCTTATAGCATCTTGCTTTTCCTACTAGGGTTGTAGCTTGGCTAGTAATAATAATAATAATAATGAGTGATTTTTTTTATTCTGAAAAGTTTCTTCATTCTCTATGGCGTCGGTTTAATGGACTACAGGTTTAGGTCAAAGATCATAAATGAAAAACATCTTTTTTACGGATTTCCATATACGAGATGCATTGTTAAAAGTGTCTGGTTTCAGTTCCAGTTCCATCAGAATAGATGCCCACCAGAACGTCAGCCGGTCAAGCCCAACACCCCACTTTGGTGCCCTACCACATCAGTGGCCTCCCCAGTAAAGAGTTTAAACTCACAGTCCTGGGCGGGGATCGATCTGCTGCCATGCTAATGCTAGGCAAACACGTTACCACTGTACCAGGGAACTTCTGTCGATATATTTTATAGAGAATTTGAAAATCATTTAATATACAAGACCTCATTTTTTCATAACCTTTCACAGCGTTAGGTAATGAGCCGTTAAAGGGCATGATATTGTCTAGTAAATCGAGCCGCTAAGATTGAAGATCACTTCTCATTTGGCCCTTCATAGCTTATCACGATAATGTACTCGACCTCTCAATGTTAGGCAATCGCAGAGATTAACTGGGCTATTTTTCCCTGTTGGAACCCTTGGGCTTATAGCATCTTGCTTTTCCAACTAGGGTTATAGCTTGGCCAGTAATAATAATAATAATAATAATAATAATAATAATATGCTAGTGAATAACTGAAAAGATACAGAGCAATATATTAACTGGAAAGAAATTATCTTCACACACCAAGGCCCGCCTGAACAGACTCTTAGTGTCTGATGGAGGGCGAGAAATAAACCACTAAAAGTAAAAGTAATAATAATAATAATAATAATTGTCACACGCAGATGATCTGATAAATCCTCAGTATTTTATAGAGATTGCATAACATTGCTTTTTAATTTAATTCATGATATTTTTTTCCAAGTTTTTCCCTTTTGCCGCTTTCACCTGTAACACCTTTACTATGCAACTTGTCATTTATGTCATCATTATACCTTACAATATCTCTCTGACCAGGTTCAAGATAAGATCTCTTTCTTCACCCATTATCCTTTCTTTATCAGCTGGCATGTCGAATCTCTTAGTTTTTGTATTGCTGTACTCTTCATACGGTCTATCAAATTTCTTATTCCTGATCTAGATAATATTCTTTGGCACCGTCGTTCAATTAATTCGTTATGCATGTTGCATAAGATTTTTCATAACTCCTGATCATCCTTTACATGCAGATCTCCCTGGACAATTATATCCTGTAATATTAGGCAGGCAGTTAATTCTAATAGTCAGGCCTTCTCCATCATGAGGCTCAATACTACACAGTATACTAGAAGTTTTATTCCAGCTGTTACCAAGTTGTGGAATGATCTTCCTAATCGGGTAGTTGAATCAGTAGAACTTCAAAAGTTCAAAGTTGCAGCAAATGTTTTTATGTTGACCAGGCTGACATAAGTCTTTTTATAGTTTATGTATGACATATCTGTTTTGACGTTGTTAATAGTTTACATATGACATATCTGTTTTGACATTGTTACTGTTTTTAGAATGATTTATTGTTAATTTGTTCTCATCATTTATTTATTTCCTTATTTCCTTTCCTTATTGGGCTATTTTTCCCTATTGGAGCCCTTGGGCTTATAGCATCTTGCTTTTCCTACTAGGGTTGTAGCTTGGCTAGTAATAATAATAATAATAATAATAATAATAATAATAATAATGAGTTATTTTTTTATTCTGAAAAGTTTCTTCATTCTCTATGGCGTCGGTTTAATGGACTACAGGTTTAGGTCAAAGATCATAAATGAAAAACATCTTGTTTACGGATTTCCATATACGAGATGCATAGTTAAAGGTGTCTGGTTTCAGTTCCAGTACCATCAGAATAGATGCCCACCAGAACGTCAGCCGGTCAAGCCCAACACCCCACTGTGGTGCCCTACCACATCAGTGGCCTCCCCAGTAAAGAGGTTAAACTCACAGTCCTGGGCGGGGATCGATCTGCTGCCATGATAATGCTAGGCAAACACGTTACCACTGTACCAGGGAAGTTCTGTCGATGTATTTTATAGTGAATTTGAAAATCATTTAATATGCAAGACCTAATTTTTTTTCATTTTTCATAACCTTTCACAGCGTTAGGTAATGAGCCGTTAAAGGGTATGATATTTCTTGTAAATCGAGCAGCAAAGAGTGAAAATCACTTCTCATTTGGCCCTTCATAGCTTATCACGATAATGTACTCGACCTCTCAATGTTGGGCAATCGCAAAGATTAACTGGGCTATTTTTCCCTGTTGGAACCCTTGGGCTTATAGCATCTTGCTTTTCCAACTAGGGTTATAGCTTGACCAGTAATAATA
>NC_090725.1:301143404-301160904 GCF_036898095.1 Palaemon carinicauda | reverse complement strand
TGTCAACTGAAAATGGCAATACTGCACCTTTCAAATCTCGTTGCGGTCTGCAGTCTTCATTATATATTTATCACCGGAATAGCCTGGATTTAAAGGATTACTAGCAACATATTTCCTTAGACGAAATATGCGTTCTTCATTCACATGTAAACATGCAAAAAAAAAAAAAAGAAAGAAAAATGCGAGGGCATGCGTAGTGACTCTTGGTCTGGCAACACTACTTCCCATACACATGTTTTGTTCCAATATTATTGCTAGTACATTCAACAGACGATAATACGAAGAACTTTTTATGCTGTTGATTTAAATACATTATATGTGAAAAATATGAATACACACATTTCCTAATTATTTGACTATAAATTAATTACAGAACGTTTTGAAAGATTTAAATATACGGCAAAGAGTGGCAGACGAATCACCAGATCAGGTTGCCATTCGTACGATAATTATCGCACATGTACGACTATTTTGGGTCTGGTACAATGTACCATACACACCTTAGGTATATATATATATGTATGTATGTATGTATGTATATATATATATATATATATATATATATATATATATATATATATATATATGTGTGTGTGTGTATATATATGTGTGTGTGTGTGTGGTTGTGTGTGTCTGTCTATCTGTGTGTATTCAGTTAAACAATTACACTAAAATACCTTTAAATAAGTCATTTATGTTACTCCTTAATAATTATGTTGAACGTGCGTACGATAATTCTGGGTGAAAAGCGATAATTTTAAGACTCATACACGATAATCCAATGGAAACAATCTGGCAACCCTGCACCAGATTCTTCAGTATGAGTCAGTGAGTTGAAAATGGCCGGGGTGAGCGGACCCCTCAGTGCTAACTCTCCGCGAAATTTATCGCGAAGTCTTGATAAAATTCTAGCGGATGCGCAATTAACGTGTGAACTAAAGTTAAGTGGACGAAAACTTAAGGAATATCCCAAGGGTGCTTTGAAATATGATCTTAGTGATACTGTAGTAGCAGGTAAGAGAAAGCACTAGCTTAAATACTGTTGTTTGAATGTTCCCCCCCCCTCCGAAGTTGTACTTTTACTATTGTTGGCCCGGCATCATAGTCTGGGCTGTTTTGGCAAGTTTTTATAAACGTTTTCGCTTATATTTCATGTTTTGGTGATGAGTTGATGCAGTTTTTTCTTTAGAAAATATCTTTGGTGCATGGTAATAATATGAAACCCGTCTAGAATATTTTCAAACAAAGATATCGCTGTTTTTTTTTTTTTTTTTCTCTCCATTTGATGTTCGAGCACCTGCCTTTCCGTAAACGGTGAAGGAAGCATTGTGTTTGTGTCTGTGTGTCTGTGTGATTTTAATGCAATTAACGGATTTAAAGTTGAATAGAAACAATGAATTCCACCTTGATGTACTATGAATTCCACCTTGTTGTTTCGTTCACTATAGCGTTACCTTAGAAGTATTGTTTCCAAACAAATCATTTTCTCTCTCTCTCTCTCTCTCTCTCTCTCTCTCTCTCTCTCTCTCTCTCTCTCTCTCTCTCTCTCTCTCTCTCTCTCTCTCTGTGTCTCTCTTGATGGTGGTATATCGTGCATCGACGAATAGCTTTAATTTCTTACGAATTTGTTGAAAACGGCCCAGGTCTGGTCTGTGATTATAACAATTTTGCAACTGTACCTTAATTGAAATTTATACGTTCCAGTTATTATTACTAGCCAAGCTACAACCCTAGTTGGAAAAGCAAGATGCTATAAGCCCAAGTGCACTGATAGGGAAAAATAGCCCAGCGAGGAAAGGAAATAAGGAAATAAATAAATGATAAATTAACAATGTCATTCCAAAAACAGTAACAACGTCAAAACAGACATTATTATCACTCGGTTTATACCTGATTATTGGGATAATTTATTGAAGTAGGCTATAAGCCTACGCCCACCGAGTGTGGTCTAAATCATAGAGTAACGTTTAAGCCTGTGCTGGCATATGGCCAGCCTACCCTAACTAAAGGTGTTTTCCATAACGTTGTTGAGCACCATCACTGGTTGTACATGAGGCATAGACCTATACATATTAATTAAGAATTATTACTTACAATATCTAGATTAACTTTGCTGGAATAGGTTATGTTTTAATGTTCAATTGGGTTCACATATCCATCGTTACTTGAAAGGTATCTACTAAAGTCTTCTGACAGTTTCTTTGTTATGAAGTACTAGACAAGTGAATGTAGCATGCGTATCATACAGTTTTACAGTTACTGTGAGCGACTTAAACCTCTCTCTCTCTCTCTCTCTCTCTCTCTCTCTCTCTCTCTCTCTCTATATATATATATATATATATATATATATATATATATATATATATATATATATATGTTATCCCTGCAATATAAATACTTCTTGGACTCCCATATCAATGCAAATAGTCGGTTTGCAGCCTCCACAATCAGACATATTGATCAAATGCGTGGGTGGTCACACTGCCAGACCTACAGATAGACTCAGACGGCGACTATATCGAAGCGACAGTCGCAAAGGCAGGGTCAAGGTTAGATACATGATATGATCGAGTACAAAGATAAACTAAATAAATTTATACGCATGTTGAGCTATATGACGCATTATATATTCTTTATAAACCTGTATTTTGATTTTGAACCCACTAGAAGAATTTAATAGTGTAGATTAATTATATCTTTTAAAATTGTCCTCTTGCACAAGACGTGCACTTCCTTTGTTTGCAATTAGTACTGTGATATATATATATATATATATATATATATATATATATATATATATATATATATATGAGCATATCAGTCATAGTTTAATTACAAGATTTTATTGCAAAATGAATAGAAGAATGACCATGATTTAGGCCTACTCATGAAATGTTATTTCACGTTCCGCCTAGAGGCAAATAACTAAACAATCAACATATATTGGTTAGTTTTAACTTTTTGAGAATCGTTTCTTTATGATTTTGTTTGAATGATTATGTGCTTACGGTATTTAATCTTACGGAATTTTTATTTTCAAGTTTATCCGTTCTGGAAGGTTGGTGTTTGACATGCTAGCCGTCTACGCAGTTTGCTCTCTCTCTCTCTCTCTCTCTCTCTCTCTCTCTCTCTAAGTAATACAACGAAAGTGATGTTTTAGGGAAATATAAATATATGCTGCAGTAGCAGCAAATACTAATCATGGATACAAATGTTAAATGTTTCAATTGGTATCAGCTAGAAATATAAATTTTGAGAAGCGTTTTGATGTTAATATTCTCATTGGTCTTGGTAACTTTCAATTGAACACTGCTGTTGTTGATTGTGGTTTTTTTAATCTTTCCTATTCATTAAAACCTGTATATATTTTAGGGTTTATATTTTCACTTTGAAAACTACGCGTGATTACTTATTATTCAGCACTGGGGTTCGATAGTTTCTTGTAGTGTCTGCAACCTCACCATCCTTGTGAGCTAACGATGGGTGTTGAGAGGGAGCTTATATGTCTACCTGTTGAGTCACCATTGGCTAGCTCTCCCTGGTCTTAGCTTGGGTGGAGAGGGTCTTGAGCGCTGACCATATGGATGCATGATCAGGACACTGTCCTGCTAGCAAGGCATTGTCTCAGTCTCTTGCCCCTCTGCCAATCATGGGTGGCCTTTAAACCTTTAAATATGAAGAAAAGCCAACAGGCAGTAAATGCTTTTGTGTTTAGAGTATCTCACACAGCGTATTCAGTTCAGATTCAGGTTGAGGCTTTGCCTTTGCAACGGCGCCTCTGTGTCTTTTAGTTTTGTGTGTTCCTTATTTTCACTAGTTTTTCTCTTTTCATCCACATTTGTTGTAGTACACTTTTCTTATTTTCAATATTTTCTTCACAAAAAAAAAAGGAATTTTCCAACTGTTTGTGCACTATCTTCTTCGTATGGTTGTTGAAGCTCAATTGCTTTTATTCTTATATCACTAAACTGTGAACAATATAACATAAAGTGGTTAGCATTTTCTTCTACATCACAGAATACACAACTTAATGTCAAATCCACATTATCGAAGCGCTTAGAACATTTGAAAATCTTCAGTGTCGTCTCGAAAGCCTGAATATCTGAAGTGTTGTATCTGATATCTAGTGGGACCTTGTTGTATAATCACGGGTCTTCATATTTGAAAGCTCAAGAACCTACAGTAGATATGCATCTTGGCTCCAATAATTTGAAGCCATCTGTAACTTTTTGTGTCTACGCGTTTCGTTGGCTGCACGATGTGTAGCAATTCTCGTGAATATGTTGGACGTCCGGTTCTGATAACTTGAGTTATTGTACAGTTGGCTCCAAGAATTCTGGTACACAATACCACAGACTACCTACGGTACTGTGTATCGAAATTCTTGGAGGCAACTGTACATATGCTAAACTGTATTCTCGCACCTCTATTATGTTTTGTAATTTCCTAAGTTGTACTTTGGGTAGATTGTAGTAGATGGAGTTGGAGTAGCCAATCCTGGTAATAACACTAGTTTGTCACTAAGTTTCTTCACCGAATATTTATCCAGATAATTCTTTACAAAAACATTGTTTCGAAAGGGATGTCCAGCAGTTCTTATTGGATAATTTGTTTGTTTCAATGCTGTTTTGATGTAAAAATTCTGCCTCTTAAGTCTTGGATGACGTTTTTGATAACGGTAAAACATACGTTAAACTTACTTTTTTGGAAAGATGGTGTGTTTATAGTAGTTCTTTATATTTACTTTTTGGAAAGATAGTGTGTTTATAGTAGTTCTTTATATTTACTTTTTGGAAAGATAGTGTGTTTATAGTAGTTCTTTATATTTACTTTTTGGAAAGATAGTGTGTTTATAGTAGTTCTTTATAATTACCCCTGAAATTGATAGTTAATTCAGAAAACATCAAGGATTGTTGATGAAAGACAGGTGTGGTAGTACAGTTGGCATCATTGATTCCGTTACACTTCACGGGAATGGTAGTACAGTTGGCATCATTGATTCCGTTACACTTCACGGGAATGGTAGTACAGTTGGCATCATTGATTCCGTTACACTTCACGGGAATGGTAGTACAGTTGGCATCATTAATTCCGTTACACTTCACGGTTAGCTAAGGAGACGTCGGTGTACCGGAATTAATGAAGCCAACTGTACAATCGACAGTTCTGGTTTGGTTAAAGACAAACCTGACAACGCATTTGTCCCATCCCGCATAAAAAAATGGCGAAGATCCTAAAGACAAAGAAATAAATCATTGTAGTGGGAACGTATAATGATGAAACATATCACGCCAAATCCCCCACATATCAGGAAGCTATTATTTACATTATGCGGTAGGTGGGCCCATAATGATTACACCTAGAGTCCTGGACGATCTCCAGTTGGTTACTCGTCAGTGATTCCCCTGCTAGACTTTTTAGCTTACTTCTATACAGTACCTCTGTTCTCCCATCCTTTCTTCCTTCTTGCTGTTCAACCTCTTTACGTTTTATCTCAATTGTGGACCCTGGGGATCCCCTTCCCTATAGTCCATTTCTTTTAGCGATGCATATTTGCACAGAGTCGCAGAGGTGCCCTTTTAGCTCGGAAAAGTTTCGTGATCGCTGATTGGTTGGAATTATCTCGTCCAACCAATCAGCGATCCGGAAACTTTTCCGAGCTAAAAGGGCACCGCCGCGAGTCGGTGCAAATATGCATCGCTATAAGAAATGGACTTTTTTTTATAGTTTGTCCCTGGACTATGCATGGCGCATCTGACAACAATTGGAGATTGCTAGATTTAATGCTGGTACTGTATATATTACTGTGTTGTTTATTTTGCATATTATTTTACCCTCTTGCCTTTATTTGAGGATGTGTAATCAGTTCTGTCAGTTGAATTAACTACTGTAAACCATCTCCAGCATTTATTTTAACCCATTCTTTGTCCCTTTACTCTAAATTTCTTTAAATGTGATTTTGCTTGAGGACAAACTATTTTATAATTTTTCTTCCTGTTTTTTTTCTTTTTTTTGTAGTTTATATATGAAAGATCTATTTTAATGTTGCCACTGTTCTTAAAATATTTTATTCTAATTGTTCATTACTTTTCATGTAGTTTGTTTATTTCCTTATTTCCCTTCCTCGGTGGGCTATTTTTTTCCCTGTTGGGGCACTTGGCCTTATAGCATCCTGCTTACCTAACTAGGGCTGTAGCATAGATAGTAATAATAATAATAATTTTAATAATAATAATAGTTTAAGTTGCTAAAATTCTATTGATTTCTGTTCGTAAATTATGGTTAGTAGACGGCGTTGATACTTTCGTTGAAACATGTGGGGTTCACTGTCAATGTGACACTCAAAATAACGTTTTGTTTACACAGTAATTGGAAGAGAGTGGAATTGCAACCTGGGTCGTTAAACTACCGTAGGTCTCTGTGAACGACCACCTGCGTAATTTGATATCGCATATTGACTATATGCATTATACTCCCTTTATTGATTGATTAGAGCATGAGTCATTGTATAGTAACTGACCCAGAATCATTGAATACATATTTAACCGTTACAAGACTGGTTTGAGATCTCATAAAATATACAAGATAGATTCCTGGGAGTAGAGGAAGGTATGAGACTACACTTAGGCCTAGGGGGTTTGAACTGTTTACCTGCAGGAGACCAAGGTCATTGATGTGTATATTGAATCACACAAGTCTCGAAAGATCTTTCTTAAGCGGGGTTTACAGTGTCGAACTGTTCGTCGAACTCAGTTGTCGAAACTGTCAAACGGTTTTGAAGAGGTAGAGTTAGCCACAATGCACTAGTTTTGTGGACAAGGAAGCCCCGCCCACAAAAGTCAGCCGAGAACAGGCTTTCTTCAAACCGTTCTACGAACGTTTTCGACAACCAAATACCCCGTTCACACGTTCGAACATCACTTCAAACACTTGCCGTTCGACGTACCGTTCAACCCTGCTTAATATGCTACTGCGTATTACTTGAGAATATGTCGGGCATCCTTTCACAGTAGTGGTACAGTAGTTTTGAGCCTGGTATCTTGAGCCACCTGTACAAATCCTGCAAGTGGTTATCTCTTTGAAGTCCTTAACATTAATATACTAGTGTACCTGAACTGTTAAAAATGACTTATGGTATTTAGATAGGTATGCACACAGTCACAGATTCAATCCTTCCAACCACGCCCCCTTTCGTAACTACAACATGCTGGTTTGGCAATTTGTGGGAGAGTGGTTTCTGAGTTTACCTCTCTTGGGGGTACCCCATCTCACCAGGATAATATGATCTCTCTCTCTCTCTCTCTCTCTCTCTCTCTCTCTCTCTCTCTCTCTCTCTCTCTCTCTCTCTCTCTCTCTCTCTTTCATAATCATTAACAATTTTAATACAGACAGTCTCTCTCTCTCTCTCTCTCTCTCTCTCTCTCTCTCTCTCTCTCTCTCTCTCTCTCTCTTTCATAATCATTAACAATTTTAATACAGACAGTCTCTCTCTCTCTCTCTCTCTCTCTCTCTCTCTCTCTCTCTCTCTCTCTCTCTCTTTCATAATCATTAACAATTTTAATACAGACAGTCTCTCTCTCTCTCTCTCTCTCTCTCTCTCTCTCTCTCTCTCTCTCTATATATATATATATATATATATATATATATATATATATATAGGAGAGAGAGAGAGAGAGAGATAGATTTCAATTTTATACAGCTCTACAAGGATTTTTGCCAGGACATCAAGAAATATCTCCCTTCCTAAGTAAATTGGATTCGATTATTTTAAAATGCTCTAGGGAACTGTCATTATTCATCCTAATCTCCGAAATGATTTGTTTGCCCACGAGTAGTTGGAATAACATTGTCTCTTCATTGGTCTTTAAATCATATCTTCCCCTCTCGTGGCACCAGTTTATTTAGGACTAGCTGTGATTTTTTTTTAACTGTAGTAATTTTACACTTCTGATTTAGATCCTGTCACCACATGGGCGTTATCATAATGTCTTAATTTATCATTTGATAATTCAAAAATTTGTTTAAAAAATACTATTGTTTCTAAAAATACTATTGTTTCTAAAAATACTATAGTTTCTAAAAATACTATTGTTTCTAAAAATACTATTGTTTCTAAAAATACTATTTTGTTTCAAACATGCTAGTTTGTTTAAGAATACTGTTTTGTTTGAAAAATACTATTCTGTTTCTAAAAATACTATTTTGTTTCAAACATGCTATTTTGTTTAAGAATACTATTTTGTTGGAAAAATACTATTTTGTTTCTAAAAATACTATTTTGTTTAAGAATACTATTTTGTTTAAAAATGCTATTTTGTTTAAAAATACCATTTTGTTTAAAAGTACTTAAAAAAAGAAGTCTATATTGTCATGTTTGCTGTTATGACGCAATCTTTATTAAAAACATGGCGTAAATATTTTTTTCTCCTCTTAGCAAAAGCCCTTAGATATTTTGTAAACTACTAGCTTTTAGAAATATACAGTATGTATTAAGGAATTGGTTAGAATATAAATATCTTGAAAACTAAATTTTTTTTTCCATAAAATGGACTACAGTTTCTCAATCGTGTCACAATCCCCACATTTCTTGAGTATTTTTGGTTTATGTTTATATGCTAAAGTACTTAATATATGCATGTATATGTTACACAGTTAGAGCGACACACTCGGCCTAGACCTTGCACTGGGTGGTTTCAGAGCTCAGACTTTCCATTGAGCTCTACAAAATCGTTAAATCTTTAAATTCCCGGACTGTAATTTTCTTCTGAAAGCTACTGAAATCAATAGTTGTTTACGCCAAGAAAAAAAAAAGCATGTCTAAGGATTTCAGCGAGTGAAACAAGATATCAGGTTTATTTTTTACTATGGTCTTCGACTGTCTTAGGTTAGAGTTCTCTTGCTTGAGGGTACACTCGGACACATTAGTCTATCTAATGTTTCTTCCTCTTGTTTTGTTAAAGTTTATATAAAAATATTTATTTTAATGTTATTACTCTTAAATTATTTTATTTTTCCTTGTTTCCTATCCTCACTGGGCTATTTACCCTGTTGGGGGCCCCTTGGGCTTATAACATCCTGCTTTTCCAACTAGGGTTGTAGCTTGGCAAGTAATAATAATAATAATAACATAGAATAGTGTGGTTGATTTAGTGAGTATTCCTTAGAGTAAACATCGTATTTTTTACCACTGCTTTGCTCTTATTCGGCTTTTATGGTACTTTAGTTATATAGGCTAGTCCGTTTGTCAAATGTAACACTGAACTTTTTTTATTCAGTTTCCTTTATTAGTATCCTTACGTTGTCTTGATTTCCTTACATTTTTGTTGTCAAGTTTTACCATATATAGCTTATAGCAGAAACTAACAATTGTCTTAGAATTCAGTTAAGAATTGTTGTAATCCATCGTTTGTTGTTAAGCAATAAGAAATATTTAATCTTTGTTACCTATAGAATCAGCTTAGCCAGCATATGGTGACATTTAAGTTTTAATATTGTATACCCCCCCCCTCTCTCTCTCTCTCTCTCTCTCTCTCTCTCTCTCTCTCTCTCTCTCTCTCTCTCTCTCTCTCTCTCTCTCTGTACCTTGATATTAGCAGTAACCTGGACATCCAAATTGCTTTACGTGTTCGTGAACGCTCTCACGTATATTTTTTTTACTGTATAAATAATTGTTTCATTGTATTTCTCACAGTCATGAGCCAAGGATTAACTTATAGCTTTTCTGTTTGTTCTTTGTAAATAATTTTATTGTCTCATAAGAACTCTTTGGGGTTTGAAATTTCATTAAGAAAGTGTGCTTGTGTTTATTGTATTTTATTATTATTATTATTATTACTACTACTACTACTAGCTAAGCTACAACCTTAGTTGGAAAAGCAAGATGCTATAAGCGCAAGGGCTCCAACAGGGAAAAGTAGTCCAGTGAGGAAAGGAAACAAGGAAAAATAAAATATTTTAAGAACAGCAACACCAAAATAAATATTTCTTATATAAACTATAAAAACTTTAACAAAACAAGAGGAAGAGAAATAAGACAGAATATTGTGCCCGAGTGTACCCTCAAGCATATGTCACCTAGGGGAAGGAAATGTCAATATCTCATCCAGTAAAAGGCCCCTAGTCTCATTCGTAACATTTGCGCCTTGTACACTGGTTTGATTAGAAACATCGCCAGTCTGCTAATTGTTTTAATCAGTCTTTCATCCTTTGTTAGTCTACTGTTAGACCGATCCCTTTCATTTATGTATTTCAATTGTTTAAGAGTAAATTTGAGGTTTTGTGTTTTGTAGAAGGTAAGGAATGGATCAAATTATTGATGGTAGACATTAAAACTAAATGTAAAAAAAGATTGGAACACAGCAGTTCTTCTAATTTGTAATTATGTGTATAGCATATGCATAAGCCGTGTGCAGAAACTTAGTGAAAATGATACTCTTGGTTTTCTTAGAGGAAGATTAAATTATGTGAGATGGTTTGCGTCAATTTTGTATAAGGAAAAATTGAAGAGACTTGTTACAAAGGCATTCATGTGTTCAACTATTTAATTGAAAAAATGTAAATATTGTATTTTGTTATTTTAAATAAGTTAGAAAAAAATTTACTTGACTTTCACGGATGCTGTTGAGGTTAGGAGAGTCAGCTGTTTTTTTGGTTGGCATTTTTTATGCCTTCCCCCACTGCATTTTCACTTGACAATACAAGAGTCGTGTGTTTTGATTAGTATTTATGTTTTCTCGTTTGAATGAGTTTAAAAGTACCACTTCTAAAGTTCTCTTTCTTGATGGTACACTTAGGCATACTGTTCTATCTTATTTCTCTTCCTCTTGATTTGTTAAAGCTTTTATAGTTTATATAGGAGATATTTATTTTAAAGTTTTTATAAGTTGTAGGAGATATTTATTTTAGTTAGAGTTTTTATAGTTTATGTAGGAGATATTTATTTTAATGTTGTTGCTCTTAATTTGTTTTTGTTTTTGTTTCCTTTCCTCACTGAGCTATTTTCCCTTTTGGAGCCCCTGGGCTTATAGCATCATGCTTTTCCAACTAGGGTTGTAGCTTGGCAAATAATAATAATTATTAGAAACTGATTTATCTTATTCTTGGCTTAGGTATCTCGTAAGAAAGATATCAAAATGTATAAGAAGATTTGCGCTCTGAAAATTGTCCAATGAATGTAATAGAGGAACTTTACTGCAAATCACTCAGATTAAGTACTAGCATTATTTTATCAAGATTTGATATCGGATATAAGCATATCACCTCTTATAGTCAATTCTTTTTAGTGAGGCAGATTTGCACAGACTCGCAGGGGTGCCCTTTTAGCTTGGAAAAGTTTCCTGCTCGCTGATTGGTTGGACATGATAATTCTAACCAATCAGATAGCAGGAGCCTTTTCCAAGCTAAAAGGGCACCGCTGTGATTCAGTGCAAATACGCCTCATTAGAAAAATTGAGTATAGATAGTATGTAACTCCTGTCAAATTTTTTGCGAGTCATCTTGAAGATGAAGTGCTTTTCAATTATTCTATTTTTAGCAACATGATGATCTTGTTAGGGGAAAACCATTTATTATGAATATATATTAGTTAACTTTCAAATGCGTCTAATGGTATCTTGTATGAAGGCATTCCTGTTTGCTTTAAAACTGTGACTAGCCAAATCTCTTTTTCTGTGGAACTTTAAATAAAATTACGATATATGATTCGTGGAACATGATTCGGTAATTCTTCTTCTTGCTGTTTGTCCTTCATTTGGTCTACAGGACGAAACCTATTTATTTGGTAGTTAGTTTATAGTTTTCCTTAGCATTTTTCCTCCTTGTTATTGCTCGTTTAAAATTGACACGTCTTTTGTTTTTTTATAAAATGTTAAAGTTTTCATTTTGGTAATTACGATGTTCGGTCTTACAGTATGGTTGCCATTTGATTTTCCTCTCTGACCAACTTGAAACGAAGTGATGCTTATGTTGTTCTGGTGAGTCACGTGACCTTGGCCGCCATGGCAGAAGTCGTGTTGAAGGGGGAGGAGGAAGCGAGGGAAGAAGAGATGTGTCGGACTTGGTGGGGGGGTGGGTGGGGGGGGGGGGGGGGGTCTTTGGTGAAGGGTGGCTGGGGAAGTCTCTCTCGCGCTCGCTGTGTGGGAAGGACTGAGTAGCATTTCGTTTGAGTTTTGTGAAAGATATTATGAAAAGGGAGCCAAGGTTTTGTGCAAGGGCATGGTTAAACTCTCTCTCTCTCTCTCTCTCTCTCTCTCTCCTCCTCTCTCTCTCTCTCTCTCTCTCTCTCTCTCTCTCTCTCTCTCAAATATTTCAATCATAATGCGTGGCTATTTTACTCTCTCTCTCTCTCTCTCTCTCTCTCTCTCTCTCTCTCTCCTCTCTCTCTCTCTCTCTCTCAATACTTCAGTCATAATGTGAGTCTATTTTACACACACTCACTCTCTCTCAATAATACAGTCGTAATGTGTGTCAAGTTTTCTCTCTCTCTCTCTCTCTCTCTCTCTCTCTCTCTCTCTCTCTCTCTCTCTCTCGAATGGATGAGCAGTGTTTGAAACCTGAACCGGACGGGGGATTACTGAAATTCTTTTATGCCTTTGTTGATCTAACCTGTTGATTAGATACTTGGCTGTTAGTTGACGAATGTAGTCGTTGCTTGAGAGAGAGAGAGAGAGAGAGAGAGAGAGAGAGAGAGAGAGAGAGAGAGAGAGAGATAAGGGGTGGGTGAAAGATATATTACTGACGGTGTTTTAGTACTTCCGTCAAAGAGGAGGGTCCCGATTTGTATATTCGTCATAACCCTTTTGGCTGAAAACCATTCATGGGATATATATTTGGGATTTTTATGGGAAATAGATACCAAAACACTTTATATAGATTTTAGAATAAATAGCATGTACTTTATACTCATTCGTATGGGAATTCCAAACGAAATGAAAGGTTGAAGTGTAGAGTTTATTTAAGAATTAAGACGAAATCATTTGAGTTTGTTCACAGCCTCATGATTTCAAAATGGAAATACTTACTGGTATTTAAGGGTTAGATGAAAGAAGAGGCTAAATGTGTTTATTATAATTGATTTTTTATTGACGTCAATTTATGTATCACTATAAACATAGTCACCTCACAGGTCTCGAACTATCGACCTAACCATAAAAGAAGATGAAAAGATAATTTTTATTAAAAATAATAAACCTTAATTCTCCCTGGAGTATTTTTTTTTTATTTATTTTATTCTTTAAAGTGACTTAGTAAGTAGGAAATATATCTTTTACGCTATGGTCTGACCATGGCCTAGAAGGAACGGTCAGGATGCCATTGTATATCAAGTTAGCCTAAATTGTTTTAATGGTTTGTATTGCTGTAATCCTCATTACCGTATTCAAAACAGTTTTATATGTTGTGGTGGTATATTAGAAACGTCCTTGTCTGGCGATCTGCTGGACGTGGATTAAAGTCATGCTCAAGCTCAATACTGTCTCGTAGTGTCAGCAATCTTGCCATCCTTGTGAACTAAGGAGGGGTTTTTTGGGGGAGCCTACAAGTCTACCTGCTGAGTCATCAGTAGC
Organism: Palaemon carinicauda; assembly: GCF_036898095.1. Classification (NCBI taxonomy): domain Eukaryota; kingdom Metazoa; phylum Arthropoda; class Malacostraca; order Decapoda; family Palaemonidae; genus Palaemon; species Palaemon carinicauda. The sequence goes on along the minus strand of NC_090725.1, from coordinate 301,147,342 downwards.
CATTTTCTGGCTCTCCTGGTCCTAGCTTGGGTGGAGAGGGACTTTGGGTGATATATATATATATATATATATATATATATATATAGAGTGAGTGTGTTTGTTTCAGTCTACATGCCGTTGTCCTGCTAGCTAGGGCAGTCACTGTGCCTTGCCTCTGCCATACATGAGCGGCCTTTAAAACCTTTTAAGTAATCACTTTTATGGATTATCGTGAAAATATGATCATCCTATATTAAGAATATAGTATGGTGATCATTACTGTAGTAGCAATAAATCTTTTCATTGGCTTATATCTGACTTCTTACTCTCTAATATCCTTTGTCTTACGTTTATCGTTTCCACCTTTAGTTATGTTAGTGTTTATTTGCCTGCAATGTTTGTAGATGATACTGGAAACTAATCCTGTGATGAAACTGTTCTTGGTAATGTTTCTGTTACTGTAATTGTATCGTGTTTCAGTGGAATTGGCTGTTCCATGCTACGGGACTTGGTGACTTATACAGATAAGGCCATCGATAAGCAGATATGTAAAATAACGTGAATATACTCATTTGCTATTGGTGCTTGAATGAACACCGTGTTCTTGGTGGTATTGTTCAACAGATGGTAACTTGATAACAGACAAAATATCTCTCTCTCTCTCTCTCCTCTCTCTCTCTCTCTCTCTCTCTCTCTCTCTGATCCGTCCATGGCCTTTTGCCATTTCTGATCTACATTAACGACATAGATTTAGGATTAACTAGTAGAATAGCCAAATTTGCCGGCGATACTAAACTATTCATAAATGCTGCATACACTCTAAATGCTTGAACTAAATCGCTCTACCAAAGAGCAAATGGAACATCCGCGGATTAACTAAGTCTTTGAGACATCCAAAATCCTTGTAACACACACTCTCTCTCTCTCTCTCTCTCTCTCTCTCTCTCTCTCGAGCTGCCCAAGGGTATATTCTTTTTATGTACTCTTTTCCAGAAAATAACCAAACTCATGAAAACCGTAAACAGTATTGTTTACCTGTGTTTATTCTGTATAGGTACCTATTTTGTATACTAACAAGTTAACAACCCCCTTTCATTGTTACCGAGCGATTTGCACCCAGCCTTAGGTCACAGTTTTATTTGGCCGTCCGTTTGTTAGAACTGGTTTTTCACTAGGAAGAGGAGAGAAAGAGTCCAGTCAGGTTTTGTGTACACATCTTGAGCTTCATTAAGCTAACGGATAGTCAGCTTCGGACCCATCTATTTATGGCAATGCTTGACATTGTCGTACAGACTCGGACAAGCTAAAAAGAAGTGGAGGGAGATCAGGTTTTCTGCAAATGGAACTTTTTAGACACCTGTTTACGTGTTTGCTATTACTTCTTTAACCCGAGTGATGTGTCAGTGGGCTTGCGTTTACAGTCCTCTAGTCTGCTGTTATTATTATTTATTATTTTTATTAAAAAGGAAATATTTTAAGAAGAGTAACAACATTAAAATAAATATCCCTATATAAACTAACAAAACGAGAGGAAGAGAAATTGGATAAATGGTGTGCTGGATTATTATTATTATTATTATTGCAAGCTAAGCTACAGCCCTAAATGGGAAAAGCAGGATGCTATAAGCCCAAGGGCTCCAACAGGGAAAATAGCCCCGTGAGGAAACGAAAAAGAAAAAAATAAATATTTTAAGAAGAGTAACAGCATTGAAGAAAAAAATATCTCCTTTATAAACTAGATAAAATAACAAAACAAGAGGAAGAGAAATTAGGTAGAATAGTGTGTCCGAATGTTATTATTATTATTATTATTATTATTATTATTATTATTATTATTATTATTATAATTTAAGCTACAACCCTAGTTGGGAAAAGCAGGATGCTATAAGCCCAAGTGCTCCAACAGGGAAAAATAGCCCAACGAGGAAATAGGAAAATAAACAAACTACAAGAGAAGTAATGAACAATTAAAATAAGATATATTTCAAACAGTAACAAAATTAAAGTAGATCTTTCTTAAACCATAAAATAAGAAAAAAAAAAACAGAGGAAGAGAAATAAGATAGAATAGTGTGCACGAGTGTACCCTCAAGCAAGAGAACTCTAACTCAAGAATGGAAAACCATGGTACAGAGACTATGGCACTACCCAAGATTAGAGAACAATGGTTTTGATTTTAGTGTTCCTTTTCTTACAAGGACATTTCAGGATTTCTTATAAGAACCATCCTGTAGAAATATGGAGCCACAGACTTTTAAGTTTCAGATGTGGCACCTTGAACTACCATTAAGACAATTAACCTTATTCCCATACGGTAAACAATAACTGTCATACACGTGGATACATGCTCATGATTTCCGGCAAGATACACGAGGTCTGAGTTTATTATTTTTATTATTATTATTATTATTAGATAAGTCTGATTAGGTCCTGTCATTCCTCATATTACAGGTTTGCACTAGCGATGAGATATGCACCAGATTAGTAACGTTCTGTTAAAATCTCTATCGTGATATGAAGAACTGAGAGGAATTATAATGTGTGTGTATATATATATATATATATATATATATTTATTTCAAATAAGCCATATATATTTTTGATACATTAGTGTCTGGATTCTCTTAACGACCTCGGGATCAGAGCCCCAGGCGAAATCACACAAAGACAAGAGTTTGTGACTGGCCGGGAATCGAACCCTGGTCGGCAAGCTTGTATAGACAGTGACTAAACCACTTAGTCACTGTGTATACAAGCTTGCCGACCAGGGTTCGATTCCCGGCCGGTCACAAGCTCTTGTCTTTGTGTGATTTCGCCTGGGGCTCTGATCCCGGGGGTGTTAAGAGAATCCAGACACTAATGTATCAAAAATATATATGGCTTATTTGAATATGAAAAACACGTCTAAATGTGCAAAATTTATCATATATATATATATATATATATATATATATATATATATATATATATATATATATATATATATATATGTTAATTGTTGCGTATCCACTAAACTGCTTAAAAGGCTTAAGTGATATATTGGACTTGACAATACCATGACCATGCTAAGCGTGCCTTTTATTATAATGACTCCGAACGTTGGCATAATGAGATTACCTATTCACCGCTTGTCCTGAATTGGAAGAATCGAAAGAAAGGCGAAAGATTCGGGTCATTATTCAGCCAGCAAAACTTGACATTCTCTCTCTCTCTCTCTCTCTCTCAGGGGAGAGCATAATAGCGTGACAGGTGAGAGCGTGAGCGCATTAGGAGCATGATTTTTTTTTTAATTACACCTGGTATTGCTATTGCTAATAGGCAAAGGTAAAAGGTGTGATCTAGATAGCTAATGATTCATGAAATTCAAGTAAATTGTTTTGGTTCCTTGGTTGGTTGATATTACGTAAAGATTTTCCAGTTTTGGGTTTATTTTTTATTTTATTTTTTTTTATTTCGTAAAGATTTCCCAGTTTGTGTTTATTATATTTTTTTAGTAAAGATTCTCCAGTTTGGTTTTTTTTCGTAAAGATTTTCCATTTTGTGTTTATTCTTTTTTCGTAAAGAAATTGCCAGTTTGGTTAATTTTTTCCGTAAAGATTTTCCATTTTGGGTTTATTTTTTTATTTTTTTCGTAAAAATTTTCCAGTTTGGGTTTTTTTTAACCATATTTTTTTTGCTTGATATCCTTTCCATGTGGCATATCTTCATGGTAATATATTTGAAGTATTACCACTATCTGAATTTAGAAGAAAATGAAGTTAGAAGCGTCCTAACGTTTGCTCAACTATAACTTATCATTTTTAACTCGACAAGTTCAATATGGTGCGTTTTGCAGTACGGCAAGCCATGTTATTATAACATGTTATGATCACGTTTGTAATTCTGCATTTTGTTTCTCTTTAACTTCTTATGTTTAAAATATGTAGTCTGTATTATGTGATATACTTGCTAGCCGTGTT
>NC_090725.1:301130904-301138404 GCF_036898095.1 Palaemon carinicauda | reverse complement strand
CAACCATAACTAATAGATTATTAATTCCAAGTGAGCAGTTTCCTTACATATTTTTTCCATTTATCCTGGTGTTTGGAATATATGTTTACACATTAATTCACTAAGTTCACTACAGACAATAATCCACCACAATAAATTTAGATTCTTTTAAGTATATGTATATCCTTTGACAAAGAAAGGGGGATTTTTTTTTTATCTGATCAATATAAAGTTGTAACTGATATTTAAACTAATGACTGTACTGGAAGGGGACGAGAGAGAGGGACATCTGAACTCCCTTTCCGTTGAGAGTTTTAACGGATTTCGACTGTTAATTGCAACAACTGTGCCAAACATGAATATTTATTTGAACTTAAAAGTACCTATTATAGATGTTTAATTTGCTGAAGCATAGATATAAGAAAGTTTTGGTTATAAATTATGGAATTAAATACAGAAATAAAAGTAAGACAGGGTGTTTGTAATGGATCTGATTGAAGCAACTAGCAACTGGGGAGAATCCTTTTTTTAGTGAAACATAAATCTAAGAAAGTTTTGATGATAAATTATGAAATTAAATTTAGAAATAAAAAGGTGTAAGACAGGGTGGTTGTAATGGATCTAATTGAGGCAAGAGGGGAGAATCCTTTTCTCTCTCTCTCTCTCTCTCTCTCTCTCTCTCTCTCTCTCTCTCTCGCTCTCTCTCTCTCTCTCTCTCTCTCTCTCTCTCTCTCTCTCTCTCTCTCTCTCCAGACTGACTATATCCAGCCAAGGGGGGTTATCCTCCCTATCCCTTCTCGTCTGGAGGATATCTATTTTACTTGAAGCTGGATTGGCAGAGATTGTCCTAAAATCCTTAGCTTAAAATGGATTGCCAATGTGGTGGGTCGCTTGGAATTTAGAGCCAGGAAGTACCTTATCTATATTATTTTTTTTAATGAGGCGCATTTGCACTGACTCGAAGCGGTGCCCTTTTAGCTCGGAAAAGTTCCCTGCTATCTGATTGGATAGAATTATCTTGTCCAACCAATCAGCGATCAGGATACTTTTCCGAGCTAAAAGGCCACCCCTGCGAGTCGGTGCAAACCGGCCTCACTAAAAAGAATTGACTATAGGTGCACAGGTGTTTAGATCCAAGGACATCTTATTGTAGCCTATTTATACGTCCCCGATTTGCATTCCGTTGGTTGGGAGTTCGAACCTCTCTCAAGCTCGATGATTTCCAGTGGAGTCTGCAACTTTACCGTCCTTGTAAGCTAAAGAGATTGGTGGTTCCACTGTATGATGCTTCGGTAAGTATTTATATAGTGAGGAAGGAGGTTAGCCGCACTCCCTGTCCCAAATATAATACAAGGGTCTTTGGTACCGACGTATCTGTGGTCTCCTATATACCAGATGGCTTGAACGACCAGCGATATAATGAACTTAGATGCATTTCTTATGACGCATGATGTATATACCTTACACAGATGAGTGTGTTTTATTTTGGGTGGTCTTATTTTAGTTCGTTTTATAGCAAGTATGATATTATCCTTTTCGCCTCTTGATTCGACATTGAATTTTTATAACAATTCTGGTTTTGTCCATTATGCCTCTTGATTCGACAGCGAATTTTTATGATAATTCTAATTTTGTCCATTTTGCATCTTGATTCGACATCGAATTTTTATGACAATTCTGATTTTGTCCATTTGGCCTCTTGATTCGACAGTGCCTTTTTATGACAAGACTGATTTTGTCCTTTTCCCTTCTTGAAACAACAGTGAATTTTTATGACAATTCTGATTTTGTCCATTTCGCCTCTTGAAACAACAGTGAATTTTTATGACAATTCTGATTTTGTCTATTTGGCCTCTTGATTCGACATTGAATTTTTATAACAATTCTGGTTTTGTCCATTATGCCTCTTGATTCGACAGCGAATTTTTATGATAATTCTAATTTTGTCCATTTTGCATCTTGATTCGACATCGAATTTTTATGACAATTCTGATTTTGTCCATTTGGCCTCTTGATTCGACAGTGCCTTTTTATGACAAGACTGATTTTGTCCTTTTCCCTTCTTGAAACAACAGTGAATTTTTATGACAATTCTGATTTTGTCCATTTCGCCTCTTGAAACAACAGTGAATTTTTATGACAATTCTGATTTTGTCTATTTGGCCTCTTGATTCGACATTGAATTTTTATAACAATTCTGGTTTTGTCCATTATGCCTCTTGATTCGACAGCGAATTTTTATGATAATTCTAATTTTGTCCATTTTGCATCTTGATTCGACATCGAATTTTTATGACAATTCTGATTTTGTCCATTTGGCCTCTTGATTCGACAGTGCCTTTTTATGACAAGACTGATTTTGTCCTTTTCCCTTCTTGAAACAACAGTGAATTTTTATGACAATTCTGATTTTGTCCATTTCGCCTCTTGAAACAACAGTGAATTTTTATGACAATTCTGATTTTGTCTATTTGGCCTCTTGATTCGACATTGAATTTTTATAACAATTCTGGTTTTGTCCATTATGCCTCTTGATTCGACAGCGAATTTTTATGATAATTCTAATTTTGTCCATTTTGCATCTTGATTCGACATCGAATTTTTATGACAATTCTGATTTTGTCCATTTGGCCTCTTGATTCGACAGTGCCTTTTTATGACAAGACTGATTTTGTCCTTTTCCCTTCTTGAAACAACAGTGAATTTTTATGACAATTCTGATTTTGTCCATTTCGCCTCTTGAAACAACAGTGAATTTTTATGACAATTCTGATTTTGTCTATTTGGCCTCTTGATTCGACAGTGAATTTTTATGACAATTCTGATTTTGTCCATTTCGCCTTTTGATTCGACAGTCAATTTCTTTTCGAAGGGGATATTTGACTTGTCTTTTTCCTTGCACGAGGATAAAAAAGATTTGAAAACGCACATTTATATAAAAATGAGTAGTACCATTTGATAAAATGAGTATTACTCACCATTAGATAAAATGAGTATTACCCACCATTAGATAAAATGAGTATCACTGTTAGATAAAATGAGTATTACTCACCATTAGATAAAATGAGTATTACTCACCATTAGATAAAATGAGGGTAACTCACCAATAGGCACAATTATTATTACTCACCATTAGATAAAATTAGTATTACTCACCATTAGATAAAATGAGTATAACTCACCAATAGGTACAATTATTATTACTCACCATTAGATGAAATTGGTATTACTCACCAATAGATAAAATGAGTAACTTATCATCAGATAAAATGAATATTACTCACCATTAAGTAAAATGAGCACTACTCACCACTCGCTATAACTGGTCTTCTCTTCAGAGGCGTCCCATTTTGAAGGGTATCATTCTTAACGGGACTGTCAACTAATGAGAGAACTGGATGTGTGTGGAAAGGATTTAAAGGGTGATCTGTAGTTCATAAGGATCAGGGAAAGGTAATATGGAAGATTTGCAAGTGTAAAGGGAAGAAGTCCTTTAGGAACGGAGTGCTTTTGTAGCTTAGCCATTAGAATTTGATAGCTAAGGCAAAGTAGTTTGGGTAAAGGTTCACTTATGTTTTGGAAGAGGAAATTTGTTCCGTTTTAATTTTTTTTTTCATAAGTCATTGATTCATATAGAATTTATTTCCGTTTTAATTTTTTTTCATAAGTCATTGATTCATATAGAATTTATTTCCGTTTTAATTTTTTTTCATAAGTCATTGATTCATATAGAATTTATTTCCGTTTTAATTTTTTTCATAAGTCATTGATTCATATAGAATTTATTTCAGTTTTAATTTTTTTTTCATAAGTCATTGATTCATATAGAATTTATTTCCGTTTTAATTTTTTTTTTCATAAGTCATTGATTCATATAGAATTTATTTCCGTTTTAATTTTTTTCATAAGTCATTGATTCATATAGAATTTATTTCCGTTTTAATTTTTTTTTTTCATAAGTCATTGATTCATATAGAATTTATTTCCGTTTTAATTTTTTTTTCATAAGTCATTGATTCATATAGAATTTATTTCCGTTTTAATTTTTTTTTTCATAAGTCATTGATTCATATAGAATTTATTTCCGTTTTAATTTTTTTCATAAGTCATTGATTCATATAGAATTTATTTCCGTTTTAATTTTTTTTTTCATAAGTCATTGATTCATATAGAATTTATTTCCGTTTTAATTTTTTTTTCATAAGTCATTGATTCATATAGAATTTATTTCCGTTTTAATTTTTTTTTTTCATAAGTCATTGATTCATATAGAATTTATTTCCGTTTTAATTTTTTTCATAAGTCATTGATTCATATAGAATTTATTTCCGTTTTAATTTTTTTTTTCATAAGTCATTGATTCATATAGAATTTATTTCCGTTTTAATTTTTTTTTTCATAAGTCATTGATTCATATAGAATTTATTTCCGTTTTAATTTTTTTTTTCATAAGTCATTGATTCATATAGAATTTTTTTCCGTTTTAATTTTTTTCATAAGTCATTGATTCATATAGAATTTATTTCCGTTTTAATTTTTTTTTCATAAGTCATTGATTCATATTGAATTTATTCTATATGTTTTCTCAGTTTTTTCCTCATTACGTCTAATATTTTTGATACAACGTTATCACATTTTCATTAGTATAATTAGATTTGTTCACATAACGAAAAAAAGCCTGTGGGATTTTTATATTCGTTCACTTAAAAAAAATCTATGATTTTTTAATTTTTTGTGGAAAGCTATGCAATATTCACACAAATCAACCAACACTAATTATTGGAAAAAAAAAAGTAAATCAACATCTGGTAAAAAAAATCAATACTTATAACCTTAATTTTTGCTGGTTAAATCCACATGAAAGTCAACATCTGGTAAAAAAAAAATCAATACTTATAACCTTAATTTTTGCTGGTTAAATCCACATGAAAGTCAACATATGGTAAAAAAAAAAATCAATACTTATAACCTTAATTTTTGCTGGTTAAATCCACATGAAAGTCAACATCTGGTTAAAAAAATCAATACTTATAACCTTAATTTTTGCTGGTTAAATCCACATGAAAGTCAACATCTGGTAAAAAAAATATCAATACTTATAACCTTAATTTTTGCTGGTTAAATCCACATGAAAGTCAACATATGGTAAAAAAAAATCAATACTTATAACCTTAATTTTTGCTGGTTAAATCCACATGAAAGTCAACATCTGGTTAAAAAAAATCAATACTTATAACCTTAATTTTTGCTGGTTAAATCCACATGAAAGTCAACATCTGGTAAAAAAAAAAATCAATACTTATAACCTTAATTTTTGCTGGTTAAATCCACATGAAAATCAACATCTGGTAAAAAAAATCAGTACTTATAACCATACGAGCACGCGAGAAGCATGTCCACATAAGTAAAAGTGCACATTTTATCCTTGTCTGCCGAAGAAACTAGACATTAAAATGCTTCGGGGAATGGCTTCAGTAACAGCGAACAATGACGTTGTTAACCTCAAACCACGGGAAACTCTTCGGACGAATGAGTATTGTGCTAATGGGGGTGAATGGAGTTCCGGAAGGGGGGTGGGGGGAAGCGGTTATCGTCAGTCGAAGGCTGTGATCGCGTGGTTAGTGAAGGCCTGGTGAACCGATGTTCAAGAAAGATTTGGTGCTGGGAAATCTTTGATTTTGAACCTAAATGATGTGAAGAGTTGGAAGACCCAGGCCTACATGGCTGAGAATTATGAATCTTTGATTTTGAACCTAAATGATGTGAAGAGTTGGAAGACCCAGTCCTACATGGCTGAGGATTATGAATCTTTGATTTTGAACCTAAATGATGTGAAAAGTTGGAAGACCCAGGCCTACATGGCTGAGGATTATGAATCTTTGATTTTGAACCTAAATGATGTGAAGAGTTGGAAGACCCAGGCCTACATGGCTGAGGATTATGAATCTTTGATTTTGAACCTAAATGATGTGAAAAGTTGGAAGACCCAGGCCTACATGGCTGAGGATTATGAATCTTTGATTTTGAACCTAAATGATGTGAAGAGTTGGAAGACCCAGGCCTACATGGCTGAGGATTATGAATCTTTGAATTTGAACCTAAATGATGTGAAGAGTTGGAAGACCCAGGCCTACATGGCTGAGAATTATGAATCTTTGATTTTGAACCTAAATGATGTGAAGAGTTGGAAGACCCAGGCCTACATGGCTGAGGATTATGAATCTTTGATTTTGAACCTAAATGATGTGAAGAGTTGGAAGACCCAGGCCTACATGGCTGAGGATTATGAATCTTTGATTTTGAACCTAAATAATGAGAAGATTTGGAAGACCCAGGCCTTCATGGCTGAGGATTATGAAGCGTGAAGTAGATGGTGATGAATGAAGTATTGATTTAAAAGCACAGGATAGAGAAGACTGGCGAAATCTAATCGAAACCCTTTGCGTCAATAGGCGTAGCAGATGATGATGATGAAATAATGTGATTGCATTGGGATTTTTATCAATGGGGAATTTTAAAACTAATATTACGATATGGTAAGCAGTTATTCTAGGAGAAGGACATTGTTCTCTAGTCTTAGGTAGTACCATAGCCTCTGTACAATGTTCTACCACTGTCTTGGGTTAGAGTTCTCTTGCTTGAGGGTACACTTGGGCAAACTATCCTAACTTATTTCTCTTCCTATTGTTATTCTGAAGTTTTTATAGTTTATATATTAAAAAGTTATTTTAATGTTATTGTTCTAAAATTTTTCTTGTAGTTTATTTCCTTTCCTCGCTGTTATTTTCCGTGTTAGAGCCCTTAGGCTTATAGCATCTTGCTTTTCCAACTAGGGTCGAAGCTTAGCAAGCAATAATAATAATAATGATAATAATAATAATGATAATAATAATAATAATAGTGATGGGTCGCTGTAGTTATTGCTTATTTTCTATGCGTTCACTCGAGATGTGGACCTTTGCTTCAAATTCTTGGAAATATTCGTTAAATTGATTTTATTACTTTACTTACTTCCTGTTCTGATCACACACGGAAACCCTGTTTCCTACAGAACCTTCAAGAATTATTTATCTTATGTATTCCTAAGTATATAGGGTATATCGCGTTAACTATCAAATCCACATTATCGAAGCACTTACTATTATTATTATTATTATTATTATTATTATTACTATCCAAGCTACAACCCTAGTTGGAAAAGCAAGATGCTATAAGCCCAGGGGCCCCAATAGGGAAAAATAGCTCAGTGAGGAAAGGAAATAAGGAAATAAATAAATGAAGAGAACAAATTAACAATAAATCATTCTAAAAAAGGCAACGTCAAAACAGATATGTCATATATAAACTATTAACGTCAAAAACATATATCATATATAAACTATAAAAACTCATATCCGCCTGGTTAACAAAAAAGCATTTGCTCCAACTTTGAACTTTTGAAGTTCTACTGATTCAACTACCCGATTAGGAAGATCATTCCATAACTTGGTAACAGCTGGAATAAAACTTCTAGAGTACTTA
>NC_090725.1:301115904-301125904 GCF_036898095.1 Palaemon carinicauda | reverse complement strand
ATGTGGCCTACCTTCTTTATTCTGGTTTAGTATGTGGCCTACCTTTTTTTATTCTGGTTTAGTATGGGGCCTACCTTTTTTATTCTGCTCTAGTATGGGGCCTACCTGGCTTGTTAGGTTAGGTTAGGCCACATGCTAAAACAGATAGAATTTCGTAGGCCATATTCGAAAGGTAGGCCACATACTAAACCGGAATTTCCCTCTATTTGGGGGAAATTATGCGCGGTATGAGTATTTTTTGGAGGTAATTTCCCTGTATTTGGGGGAAATTATGCGCCGATACTTTTTTGGAGGTAATTTCCCAATATTTGGGGGAAATTATGCGCTGAGACTTTTTTGGAGGTAATTTCCCAATATTTGGGGGAAATTATGCGCCGATACTTTTTTGGAGGTAATTTCCCAATATTTGGGGGAAATTATGCGCCGAGACTTTTTTGGAGGTAATTTCCCAATATTTGGGGGAAATTATGCGCTGAGACTTTTTTGGAGGTAATTTCTCTATAGTTTGGAGAAATTATGCGCGCTGGCTTTTTTTGTTTTTGGAGGTAATTTCCATATATTTGGGGAAATTATGCACGCTATGAGACTATTTGAAGTCGCAAGTACTTATGGTAAGGCAATAGATGTTATGGTAATGTTATGTTATTTTGCCATTTTCAGATTGGTTATTTTATATTTAGAAGATTGTTTGATATGTTATTACTTCCTTTCATTAAAAGGTTTAAAGGTCGCTCATGAATAGCAGAGGCAAGGGACAGTGACCTTTCCATAGCAAGCAGGACAATGCCCTAGAGGTTATTTTGGCATTTTCATATTAAGTTTGTTAGCTATGTTATCACTTTCGTTCATGAAAAAGGTATAAAGGTCGCTCATGAATTGCAGAGGCAAGGGATATTGACCTTGAAAGAGCAAGCAGGACAATGCCCTAGAGACTGACCATATATTATATTATCAGCGCCCAGGCCCCCTCTCCACCCAAACTAGGACCAGGGAGGGCCAGGCAATGGCTGATGAGGCAAGGGATAGTGACCTTGCCATAGCAAGCAGGACAATTTCTTAGAGACTGACCATATATTATCAGGGCCCAGGCCCCCTCTCCACCCAAGCTAGGACCAGGGAGGGCCAGGCAATGGCTGATGAGGCAAGGGATAGTGACCTTGCCATAGCAAGCAGGACAATGCTCTAGAGACTGACCATATATTATATTATCAGCGCCCAGACCCTCTCTCCACCCAATCTAGGAGACCAGGGAGGGCCAGGCAATGGCTGATGAGACAAGGGATAGTGACCTTGCCGTAGCAAGCAGGACAATGTCCTAGAGACTGACCGTATATTATATTATCAGTGCCCAGACCCTCTCTCCACCCAAGCTAGGACCAGGGAGGGCCAGGCAATGGCTGATGAGGCAAGGGATAGTGACCTTGCCATAGCAAGCTGGACAATGCTCTAGAGACTGACCGTATATTATATTATCAGCGCCCAGGCCCCCTCTCCACCCAAGCTAGGACCAGGGAGGGCCAGGCAATGGCTGCTGATGACACTTTTATTATATGAGGTTCGTTAAGCAAGTTATTGCCTTTTTTCATTAAATATGATTACGGAAGATTCTATTTTTTAAAGGTTTGATAGGTAAGTTTTTGCTGTCTTTCATTATACAGGATTACATAATGACGTCGGATGTACAATGAAAGTTATCATTGCATTAATAATTCCGAAGGAATTTTTTGTTTCCTTTGTTTTAGCCTTATTTTATGGCACTATTTATAGGGTGTACACAAACTTAATTTTTCCTTTTATTAATTCTAAATAATTTATGGATATTTGTATTTGCGTATACTGTATATCCATCATATACGCCAATGCATAAATGACCTGACATCGACCTTAGATATCAAGCAATTAATCAATGGATAAATAAACCTTATTAAACAATAGAATCTCTTATTGAAAAACAATTAAACCAAGCAGTATCAGACACGGCAAACCCGGGCCTTCGCACGCGAACCTTCAATGAAAGTACTACCTCTAAATGTTTATGTAGAGTTCAGTATTCGTCAATTAATAGTAAACGAGTGGGAATCTGAACTTGATGAAATCAGGTGGTGTTGAATTGACCTTTCGAGGTCACAGAAGGTCAAAGGTCGTGGAACATATTAAAGCCTATATGTAGTTTTCTATCTGTAAATAATAATAATCGATTGTGTATTTGTACTCCGAAATTCTATGTACTTGAAAATTCAACCTCCTTGAACTTTGAACCTACCAATAATCTTCAAAAGTATGCATTCTTATTATTTATATATATATATTTATATATATATATTATATATATATATATATACATATATATATTGTGTGTATGTATATATACATGTATATATGTATATGTATATATATGTATATATATATGTGTATACATATATATATGTGTATATGTATATATATATATATATATATATATATATATATATATATATATATATGTAATTATAATTAATTGTATTTTCGGCACCGAAAAATAGAAATTTTAGTTGTGGTTCAAGTGATTCGGATAATATAGTTCAAAATCTATTCTAACCTTTCGGGTCCCCGTGACCTTGACCTTGACCTTAACCCTATGAGGTCCAAATTTTAAAGGGGTATATTGTGTCATAGTGCATCTCCCCTGAATATTTCAAGTAAATCGATGTAATTAATTCGTAAATTGCTAATAATGAAACAGGCAGACAAACACACACAAAGAAATCTACCAATAGCGCACAAAATTAATGACTTTGATCATGGTTTAAATGTATTCTTCATTTAGACTTTGGCTTTGATAAAACCAATCATCGATTTGTTCTCAGGTATTTTCTCCACTTCATCGACGAACTGATATGTCAAATAGAGGGATCAGTCGGTAATTTCCCAAATCTTGTATATCACTTGCATGACCTATTTGTCCTTGAATGAAAGCGAAAATAACTATCTATTTTTGTATATTTGCAAAATGTGCGAGGTATGGTTTCAGTGATTCATCACTGTCATTGTTATTATTATTATTATTATTATTATTATTATTATTACATTATTATTATTATTATTATTATTATTATTATTATTATTATCACTTGCTTAACTACAACACTAGTTGGAAAAGCAAGATGCTATAAGCCCAGGGTCTCAAACAGGCAAAATAGCCCAGTGAGGAAAGGAAAAATAGAATATTTTAAGAACAGTAACATGAATATCTCCTATATAAACTAAAAAAAACTTTAACAAGAGGAAGAGAAATAAAATAGAATAGCGTGCTCGAGTGTACCCTCAAGCAAGAGAACTCTTAACCCAAGACAGTGGAAGACCATGGTACAGAGTCTATGACACTACCCAAGACTTAGAGAACAATGGTGTGAATTTGGAGTGTCTTTCTCCAAGAAGAGTCAGCCACTTATATACCAACTAGTTGTGGTAGCCTATTGGAAACGTCCCTGTCTATCAATCTGCTAGGCGGGAGTTCGAGACCCGCTCATGCTTGATAGTTTCTAGTAGTGTACACCATCCTCACCATCCTTGTGAGCTAGGGATGAGGAGTTTGGGGGAGCCTATAGGTCTACTTGCTGAGTCAACGGCAGCCATTTCTTGGCCCTCCCTGATCTTGATTGAGGGGCCTTGGGTGCTTATCATAATCTGTATACTTTATATGGTCCGTCTCTAAGGCATTGTGCTGTCCCTTGCCTGCCATTTATGAGTGATCTTTAAACGTTCAAAGACAGAAGTGACCCGAACCTACACACTGTACCCTTTATCTTGGATGCCCTCTGGCGCTTTCTATATGTTGAAGGCCGTTTCCTTCCATTGCTTGGTAATAAAAGAGAATTGGTATAATGGACTATTAACTGGATATTGGAAGGATAAATATGGTTTGGGAGCAATTGTTGTCCTTGCGCATTTCTTTCAGTGTTAGACACAAATCTCTTGTTTTTTAGATAGATTATCGAATGAGTGTGATGCCCTTCTTACAATCTCCAATGCTGTACAGAAATCCCTTGATTGTGGTCGGGAAGCTCGTATGATTGGCCTTGATTTTAGTGCTGCCTTTGACCGTGTTAATCATGAGGCCCTTGTTTTCAAACTGAAACAGTTGGGAGTGGGTGGGTCGTTTCTTAGCATTATTATTGATTTTTTAAGTAATAGATCTCAGCGAGTTGTTGTTGATGGGCACCATAGTGATTATAGGAATGTGATATCCGGTGTTCCACAGGGTAGTGTTCTTGGCCCATTACTTTTTATTCTATATACACATGACATGTGGTTTGGCCTAGAAAACAAGCTTGTTGCATATGCAGATGATGCTACTCTCTTTGCATCAATTCCATCCCCTGAATGTAGATTTAGGGTTGGTGAATCCCTTAATAGAGATTTAGCTAGAATTAGTGCATGGTGCAAATTATGGGGTATGAAGTTGAATCCTAACAAAACTCAAAGTATGATTGTAAGTAGGTCAAGGACGGTGGTTCCTCAACATCTGGATCTCAGTATTGATAATGTTTCTTTAAATATGTATGACTCTTTCAAAATTTTAGGTGTGATTCTCGACAGTAAATTTACTTTTGAGAAACATATAAGGTCTGTGTCTTCTTCAATTTCACAAAAAATAGGCTTATTGAGAAAGTCTTTCAAGATTTTCGGTGATCAATCTATTCTGAAGAAGTGTTTTAATTCTTTCATTCTACCTTGTTTTGAGTATTGTTCTCCTGTCTGGTCTTCAGCTGCTGATTCTCATCTTAATTTGTTGGACAGAAACTTACGGTCTATTAAATTTCTTATTCCTGATCTAGATATTAATCTCTGGCACCGTCGTTCAATTAGTTCATTATGCATGTTGCATAAGATTTTTCACAACTCTGACCATCCTTTACATTCAGATCTCCCTGGACAATTCTATCCTGTTCGTAATACTAGGCAGGCAGTTAATTCTAATAGCCAGGCCTTCTCCATCACGAGACTCAATACTACGCAGTACTCTAGAAGTTTTATTCCAGCTGTGACCAAGTTGTGGAATGATCTTCCTAATCGGGTGGTTGAATCAGTAGAACTTCAAAAGTTCAAAGTTGGAGCAAATGCTTTTATGTTGACCAGGCGGACATAGTCTTTTTATAGTTTATTTATGACATATTTGTTTTTGATGTTGTTGATTGTTTATTATATGACATGTCTGTTTTGACGTTGTTTCTTATTTTAGAATGATTTATTGTTAATTTGTTCTCTTCATTTATTTATTTCCTTATTTCCTTTCCTCACTGGGCTATTTTTCCCTGTTGGAGCCCCTGGGCTTATAGCATCTTGCTTTTCCAACTAGGGTTGTAGCTTGGATAGTAATAATAATAATAATAATAATATATATATATATATATATATATATATATATATATATATATATATATATATATATATATATATATATATATATTGGAAGCGACCTGGCCTTTCAATTGAAGGGGGCTAGGGTTCGATCCCAAGTATTAGGTAGAAATTTATTTCTATTTGAACACGATATTGTGTTGATTTTCATCCATATATATACATATATATATATATATATATATATATATATATATATATATATATATATATATATATATATATATAATTGATAATTGATTTTATAAACTTTGCGACATCACCTTGGTGTCTGGATCTGACTTCTGATTTACGTTTTGTGTTTTATTTAATCTACAGAAATATCGTAATTGTACAACTATGTATATATTAGTGTAACGTCAACGAGACAAGCCTTTCCAATACCCCTTGTAAAAAGAAATGTTTATGTTACCTAGCGTAGCGTTCAATTTAATGAGATTGTTTGTTTATTTTGGGGACTAGATCAGATTGAAGACAATGCTGTGACATGAAAAAAAGATGTCTGTGTTATTATAGTTCATTTTCACATCTATTTTCCCACCTGAAAACTGATTTTCATCGAGATTATATATATGATGTATATTTATCCATTAGGCCCACTAATAATTTGGATGTAACAAGTGGAAATTAGATTATGGCCTCATTGGTAACGTCTCTGCCTGGTGTTTGCCAGTCGTGGGTTCGAGTCCCGCTCAGTCTCGTTAGTGCCATTAGTGTCTGCAATCTTACCATCCTTGTGAGCTAAAGTTGGGGGGTTTTGGGGGTGCCAATAGATTTATCTGATGAGTCATCAGCAGCCATTGCCTGGTCCTCCCTGGTCCTAGCTTGGGGGGAGAGGGGGATTGGGCACTGATCATATGATTATATGTGGTCAGTTTCTAGGGCATTGTCCTGCTTGCTATGGCAATGTCACTGTGCCTTGCCCGCCATTCATGAGCGGCCTTTAAACCTTTAAACACATCACGGAGAAAGATAGAGAATGAGATATTCTATTTTTAGATACATCCATCTGGGTTGAGTGGTTACTTAGTCGAGGTGGCCTCTTATACACACAAGACTTCGATATTTTAAAGGTCATTCATGAATTGCTGAAACAAGGCACAGAACAGCGACAATGCCCTAGAGACTGACCATATATATATATATATATATATATATATATATATATATATATATATATATATATATATATATATACACATACATATACATACATACACATATACATATACTATATATATTTTTATATATATTTATATATATATTTATGTATATATTTATATATATATTTATATATATATATATATTTATATATATATATATTATATATATATATATTATATATATATATATATATATATATATATATATATATATATATGTATATATGATCAGCGTCCAAGGCCCCTCTCCACCCAAGACTGGTTCAGGAAGGGCCAGGCAATGGCTGCTGATGACGTCAGCAGGTAGGCCTATAGGCTCCCCAAACCCCGCATCCTTAGCGCACAAAGATGGTGAGCTTGCAGCCACTACAAGAAACTATTTTGGGTATTAACGAGATATATGTACAATAGATTGATCCCACCCCTTGAGGTGGGGGGGGGGGGCGATTCTCTCTGTAGGAAGAAAAAGGAACATACCAGTTTGAAGCCTAATAAATGTTGGTGCTATATTTATATTTAATATCGTTATTACTCGCCAGTGACATTCAAAAGACTCAAAGTTCTTCCTTTTAACGTAGAAGGGCTTAATGAACTATCGTGAAATCATCTTATCTTTCTTCCTTGATGATTTATCTGTATGAATGATACGGAGTATACTTCTTTTTTTTTTCCAATGAACCGCATTTGCACTGACTCGCATTGGTGCCATTTTACCTCGGAAAAGTTTCCCTACTCGCTGATTGGTTGGACAAATTCATTCTAACCAATCAGCTAGTAGGAAACTTTTCCGAGCTAAAAGGGCACCGCTGCTAGTCTGTACAAATGTGCATCATTTAGTAAAAATGAGTATACATTTGTATTATGTTTCTTTGCTATAGATCCAAGTGACCATTTCAATTGTTAGGAGTCATCGTCATGTGACAGGATACCAGATAACTCGTAATCAATCAATCAATCAATCAATCATAATCATTTGACCTATGCGGCTATTCCTTTAAAATCAAGCCGACTTGTTACGTCCCAAGTCATGGTTCGTCCACATTAGCGGACCTATGATTGGAATTTAGCTTATTCATTAAAGTCAACGTTGTTTTGGGTATCTAATGCATTTGATGGTATTTAAGATATTTTTTTATGTAATGTGTAGCATTATTTACTTTTGGGCAAGTTCTTCGCACTCCCCAACAGAGATTAGTTCACCAAACGTTCAGTTGGGCTCCACAAGGCACTAGAAGAGTTGGAAGACCCAGGCCTACATCGCTGAGGACTATGAAGCGCTAATTAGGAGATGATGAATGAAGTATTGATTTAAAAGCTCAAGATAGAGACGACTGGTGAAATCTAACCGAGGCCTTTTGCGTCAATAGGCGTAGGAGGAGATGATGGTGATGATAAAGAATTCCGGGATGTGAATCTCTCTCTCTCTCTCTCTCTCTCTCTCTCTCTCTCTCTCTCTCTCTCTCTCTCTCTCTCTCTCTCTCTCTCTACGGTAAACAATAGCTTTGTTTTTTACATCTGGCTGTAAAAGCACTGTTATAAAAGGACCTTTTGTCTTAGGTTTGTTTGGGGCTTGCTTTCCTATTTTAATTTGATATCTCGTAGTACGAGTACTGTTTACATATACGTGTTCGTATTGTGTAGTTTTAAAGCCTGATAATATTGTTTTTTGACTATATTTGACTGATTTTAGATAAACAATCCAGGACTTTTTTTTAATGATGAGCTCAACCAGGGAAGGTAAACCGGTCTGAATCATGATCAGTACTGTGTGCATCACAAAGTTTAGACTAATAAATACTTCATGACCAGATATGGTGATTTCTGCATACCAGGGGAAATTGAAAGGGGGTAACTTGACCTTTAAGGTCTTCTAGAAGCCAACCTGCAGTTTGATGAATTACAGATAATTGATTCCTTCATAGGGATTCAGATGTTTAGCTAACAGACATTTCCATAAATTTGAATGATAAGAATGATAAGGGAGTAAGTCAGTTGGAGATCCGCAAGGCTGAAGCTACTGTAAGCATATTTAATTAATGGGTTTAACATAACCATTTCTCGAAAGTAGTAGTGTTTGCCGATGTGGTAACGCCCTTGACTGGTGAATGCCAGAATGGGGTTAGAGTCCCGCTCAAACTCGTAATTTCTTTGATTGCTGCAACCTTACCATCCTTTATGAGTTAAGGATGGGTGTATGGGAGAGCCAATAGGTCTTATCTGCTGTGTCATCAGCAGCCATTGTCTGACACTCCTTGGTCCTAGCTAAGGTGGAGAGAGGGGTTGGGCTGAAGCTACTGTAAGCACATTTATTTAAATGATTTAATATAACCATTTCTCGAAAGTAGTTGTGGGGGGCGATGTGGTAACGTCCCTGACTGGTGAATGCCAGAATGGGGTTCGAGTCCCGCTCAAACTCGTTAATTTCTTTGATCGCTGCAACCTTACCATCCTTGTGAGTTAAGGATGGGTGTATGGGAGAGCCTATAGGTCTATCTGCTGTGTCATCAGCAGCCATTGTCTGACACTCCTTGGTCCTAGCTTGGATGGAGAGGGGCTTGGGCGCTGATCATATCCATATATGGTCAGTCTCTAGGGCATTGTCCTGCTTGATAGGGCAATGTCACTGTCCCTTGCCTCTGCCATTCATGAGTGGCCTTTAAACCTTTGAAAGGAAATTAAATTTATTCAACTTAATTCAGAGAAAATACAATACAAGTTAAGTAATCATGCTTTGGCTATCTTCATAAACTCATGGCTAGGATTGAAAATCCGCACTGGTTAATGTAGCTTCTGGGAACCAAGAATGAGACAGATTTATTGGCGGGTGATTGATCTGCTTATGTGAAGACAGAATGAGTTAGGACTTTTCTTGAAAAGGTACTTGCTGCTGTTATTACTGCGTTATTACTGCCTTCGCCCAAATAGAATATTTTACGGAGGGTATGTATTCACCCAAGTTTGTTTATGTATTTGTTTGTAAGCAACTGTACACAAAAACTACTGTCCCGATTTTGACCAAACGTGGTAATCAAGTATGACCCGAGGATAAGTCTGTAACATTTTGGATAAAGTACATCAAAGTACTAGTACGTAGAAGTAGCCTACTTTGAAAATAACCGCAATGTTAAGTAAATGGCAAAATAATTTGTTAGTTTATTTTGGGTTTTGAACAACATTACTTGCAAACTACCGAACCAATTTCATCGAAACTTGGTGTACATGTGGGGTATGATCAAAGGATGAATCCTTTAGATTTTGAAGAAAATACATTGAAGTATAAGTACGCAGTGGAGTTAAGAACAAAATAGACTGCTAAGCGTGGTGAAGGCATTCCCTCTACTAAGTGCCCTTCAATAGTCCATTTCTTTTAGCGATGCATATTTGCACCGACTCGCAGCGGTGCCCTTTTAGCTCGGAAAAGTTTCCTGATTGCTGAT